>NC_045156.1:6111119-6263619 GCF_900700415.2 Clupea harengus | reverse complement strand
TGTGGCGTGCGCTTCTCCTCGGTTAGCGAGGGGGCGTGGTTGCTGCTGTGGTGGGACGAGGCGGGGGACGGAGGCACCTCCCCATCGACTTTGGCCACTGAGGAAGACGAAGAGGAAGATGAAGAAGACAGGATTAAACAGCTATTGGTAGCGGAATCAGAGCTTCCCACAAGTTCCCACCATGCAAACAGATGTCTTAACAATTTACTATGCTCTGCTACCCAAGAGTTAGGACTGACAGGGCACTTGTCTGAAAAGTGGATGGTCGGAAGAGTCTGTTAAACAGAAAATCAATAACAAGTTCATTTAGCCTTGTGCTTGGCATGGTTTTAACGCTCGTCTTTGAAACCTGAATTTGTCTGGAGAAAAATGGATGGATCAAAATGTAATTATGTTTAAATGCAAGGGAGTAGGGCCAATGAGCAAATGAAGGTTATAAAATAAACATAGGCTGGGTGTACTCTGGATTTTTCTTATAATCCTTTTTGATTATTAGCTAGTTACCTTTTTTATGCCTGACAGTTTCAGGTCAGAGACAGAAAGAGAGGAGAAAAAGCAGCCAGAGAGATTAATTGAAGCAGAGATCAATTCTCAACAACTTTACCTAGCGTTTAGGCACACAACAAAATGGGTTGCAGAATGGGATAGTTAAGTGCATGTAGTGTGTATAAATTAGGAAATAAAAGTTATGTGCAAGTTTATGAGAAAACTGAGGGATGACATGCTCTGAAAAAGAAAAATAGATAAGGTAAGTAATACAAACACATGGTCCATGTGGAGTAAAATGTCTTGTTTTGAGTAAGATGAGAATAAATGAAAGGATAGGAAAAAGTAGGACTGATTGGTGAAGAAAAACAGCTTGGGGAGTGATGATGATCAAATTTGTTGGAAGGTGTGGCTGCCAACATGTTTTCTCTCGCTGTGTTAGAAGTCATTACGATTTTGGATCACACCAACTGAAACATGATTCTAGTTCCAGCGCTGAACAGCGCAGAACATTTTCATAACCAGCCGCAGACATGAAGCTGTTGACTTATCAGACAACATTGCGATAATAACATGCAGGCCGATGGGGAGAGTGGATGAGCCATCTGCAGAGCTCTGACCTATTTTTCCATATCTACAGTATGTTCGTGTCTTAGGGAGGAAAAAAAAGAGAGAGATCAGAAACTCAGAAAAGGTCGGGGTCTTCACCACCTAAGGCCACCTGTAGCCTCGCCGTGTCCCTGTTCTTCACTCCCTCATCAGCTCTGGGATGCGGCAGAGATCAGAGACTCCCTCAATCACGTTAATGGCCCTCTATTTATTTGCCTCAAGGCCGGGCCCCTCTGCAGCCATTTTCCCCCTCCTCCCAGGCCCATGATAAAAAAAATCTTGTAATGCGCTTCGGCAACGGCCCTGTTCAAGTTGCGACGAAATGAAAAATCGCCACAAGTCTCCCCGAGGTCCCTCGCCCTCCATGCATCTCAGACTGTTACATATGGAACTGAGAGCTGTAGAGAGAATAATTAAGGAAGAAGCCTCCTGCGCACCCATTAACATGTGCTACAGTATGATATCCCATTTAAATCAAAATCTGTCCGGTAAGGGGTGAATAATTAGATCACACTCTGCATTATTCAGGATTCTATTAAGAGTTCTGAGCATTAGCGACGCTGGAGACACAGCGAAGGACAGAACCAGAAATTCTCCCACCAAAAGAAAAGCAAGTCTTTAATACGAGCGGCACTGAATAACACTTATTATCCTGAGCTACGCAAATGCCAAGGAAAAGCCACGCTTTTACAGGCTTTGCATAATGCGGTCCCTTACAATGCGCTAGATCGGAAACTCGGCCTGTAAGTTCCCACGATGCTAATGCACACCACCTTTTCATGGCATCAGCAAGTGGGCTCAGGTTTTGCCGTGGCGACAGCACCCAAGTCAGCAGTGCCACTGGTGATTCAGAATAGTTCACCAGGAGTTCACCTTACAATGAGTGCATGAGTTTGCAATCACAGCAATGTATCTTACTTTTGAATATTAAGAGCATCAACTAACACTGGAAAGTGCCTAAATACTAACGGGTATTACATTTACATTTTACATTTACATTTAGTCATTTAGCAGACGCTTTTATCCAAAGAGACTTACAAGGATGTATACACATTTTACATTTACACTGCACATCAGGAGCAATTAGAGGTTCAGTGTCTTGCTCAAGGACGCTTTGACAGGGAATTGAACTAGCAACCTTCTGATTACTAAACAACTTCTCTACCTCCTGTACCACTGTATTACTCCACGGGTGTGTTTCCTTACCTCCGAAACCAGTCTTGCGCCTCACTGTCAGGTTGACGTGGCCCTGCTTGGCTGCCTGTTGCATCAGCTGCACTACCAGCTGATGGGACTTCCCCACCACGGCGGTACCGTCCACGCAGATCAGCTCGTCCCCGGAGCGCAGCCGGCCATCCTCGTCGGCCGCCCCGTACTTCACGATATGGCCGATGTAGATCTGAAAGAAGTCGGGGGGAGAAGGAGAGAAGCTGTTGTTTTGTGCGTTGGCTTCGTGCCTGCATGAGCTTCACGGCGTTCCAGGGAACACCTCATCCAAGCAATCCTCGGTGGTCTACTTCAAGCCCTTTTCTGGCTGCCAACAAAATAGCACCTAACGAGCAAACCTCTTGGGTACCTAGGAGTTTTTTTATTTCAAAAGCTGCAGTGCATGAACCAACACATAAAAAGGCAGAGGGAGAAAGTTGCTCTTGGACTGTTTAATGGAGATACTGGTGGTCTGAAAAGAAGATTTTTTTTCTCTCTCTGATAAACTGAACTACGGGACATCAAAGAGCGCAAACAGCCACAGAACTGTGTGTGTGACACATGCTTGCAAACTGTTTGCCTTGGCCAAATGTTTGCTGCCAAGAATGAGGGTAACAATATGGTGTGCAGCAATAGACAAGAAAATGGATCATAACGGGGGGAAAAAAATTCTGTGAAGTCTGCACATACCATCATTGCCAAGGCTGGTCCATTAAATTTGGAAAAAACTTCAAAGACTCAGAATTTGTTCAGTGTCTTTCCAGCCAACAAAGGCAAGCGTTGGTAGAGGCTCTGAGACGAAGCTGAACACCCACCATCACAGGTAATTACAGCGATAACTATTTGCACTTTGAGAGAATGGCTTTTAAACTATTAAAAGCTTTAGACTGTAACTCATATTTGAAATGGTGAAATACGGTTTAAATGATTATCTATGAAAGATAGTAATATAAAAACTGGCATTGAAAAATCTGCAATAGCTGAGCAAGAAAGAAGGGTTTTGAAAAAGGGGGGGGCGGGGGGGATTGCGGTCACTTACCGGTTCTCCTGGTTCATTTCCTCCCAAGATCCTGAACCCGAAGCCTGTGTCCTTCCTCCACAGGAAGATATCCTGCTCCTGAGAATCCGGCACTGAAAAGGAACGCAAGGCACACAATCAGACCAAACACATTAAGAAACACATTCCGAGCGTCGGCACCCGAGTTCCACGTCCCAGTTTGCACCCTTTGGAGTGGCAGCTCAAGGGGCATGCTGGGAAACACACAGAAGCGGAGCCCTAATAGTCGGACGAAAACATGGCGGGTGCCCCTTCGCCTCGCTCCGATCAGAGACGCAGCCTCATTGCAGCATCGAGTCTCGGCTCCATCGATCGGAGGTTAAATCAGTCTTACTCTACCGCTCTCCGACCCGATATGCAGCCGGGGCCAAGACAAACTACAACAGAGAGAAAAAGCTCTGTTATGAAATGCCACTTCAATGACTCGTAATAACAAAATCAATTTTTACTGGCAAAAGTAAAGCCTTCAGGGGTGCAGTAATTCGCACAAGCTTATTATACAGATGATTACATATTGCTCGTTAGTCAAGTCAAACAAGAGGAGAGGCTCCAATATTGTCTTGCGATGCTCCACATGACTTGTTTAAATAGCGAGTCGCAATAACATCGTCCCAGGGGCTCTTCAGATGCAGAGCTATGTTTGCCTTGTCCATAACGCCTTTGGCCGATCAACAGCTCCATGATGGGGGGGTGGGGGAGAGAGGACAAGCAACACATTCCATGTCACATCACTCAGGGCCAAGTGACAGGGGAGCTGCCCTCTCCTTCTCTCTCTCCCTCTTCAAACCTCCACAAAGCAGCAAAGTTGAGCTAAGCCTGCAGAGATGAGGAGGATGTCTGGTAGCTGTACCAGCGGCTCGTGCCCTCTCCCGCTGCTTGGCAGAGGAAATAAGGACGAGGCTAAGTAGGACTGAGCACAGCCATCTTTGGCTCACCAGAGGCTCTGGAGCCGCAGGGATCTGCCACTGAGGAGGGGAGAGCTGGCGAAGAGAAGCCCTGTGTGGGTGGGTGGGTGGGTTGGTGGGGGGGGGGGTCCTGAGTGTGGGTCCCGGCACAAGTCCTCCAGTGCGAGGAGATAGCGAGGCGGTGGGGAGGAGATAGCGGGCAGCTTGGGAGCCGGAGCAGCTTGGGAGCCGGAGCAGCTTGGGCTGCAATCTGTTCACCGGATCAACAATTAAGCCTGTGGTGTGAAGCCATTACTCTTTCTGAGGAGTGCCCGGCGCTCAGGTACAGTGGCCAGTGCACTCACTGTGCAGTCCGCCAGACCAGACCAGACCAGCCGGGCAGAGACGCCAGACAACCGTGCAAAAAACAGGAGGAGGAAGAGAGAGAGACAGAGACAGAGACAGAGAGAGAGAGAGAGAGAGAGTGAGTGAGTGAGAGAGAGACAAGAAGAGGGATAGAGAGCAAAGGAGAGGGAGAGAGACAGGAAGAGGGATAGAGATGCTGCAATAGAGGGAGAGATGGAGAGAGAGAGCAAGGGAGGCATCAGTGGCTCCAAAGCAATACAAAATGGCTGCCAGTGGGAAACCAAGGCTGGGCAATTTTCCCATATCAGTCCATCTCCATTTAGCTCCTGGAATGATTGCAGAGAAGTCACCAAATTGTAAATTATGGCGTGCCCTGGCCTTTAATTCAAATTCACTTAGGGAGCAGACCCTTAATGGAGCTTCCCTCTGCCACTTAGGAGCTCACTCTTCATCCTGTGGGAGTTTGGCGCGCCTTCCAGCAGATCTCTCAATCCACGAACAGACTGGAGAAGTCATCGGTCTCTCTCACTTCCCCGCCTCAATAAATGGACTCAAGGCTACCTTTTAGCTTTGCCTTTAACACAAAGAGTCCACTGAAACACAGAAAAACACATGAAGGTGCTGGTGACTCATTCCTCTCTTCCGCTCTCTCTATCTCTCTATCTCTCTATCTCTCGTTTTCGTTCTCCCTTTTTGCTGCAAAGCAACTCATTCTTATTCTCCGTGTTCCTTTCAAGTGAAAAATTCAGAAACTCTTTGCGCCGTAGGTAGCAATACTGGCCCCAGTTTTGCCTCTTTCCGGCTCTTCAATAATAGAACGGTGCCACAAGAGTGCGGGGAGGAAGGTGGCGAGGGAGGGAAATTAGCCGCTGAAAAAATCGACCTGTGATCCAGCTCCACGGGCGCAAGCCTCCCGTGATAACAGCTCTGGGAGATTCCTGTTAATTAGGGAGATCTGCACCCCCTCCTTTAGCATCCACAGACACAAACAAGAAGCACGGCCTCAGCCGTCTTCCACTGTCGCCAATTACACACACATTGGCCCAAAATGGGGCTTTAAAAGGGAGCACTGGTGCGTGTACGTGTGCTAATGGCGATGCGGATAGCAGCTGGTCAAGGGCGACCGACACACACACACACACACACACACACACACACAGAGCCCTGACTTCGGTGAGAAGAACAAGGGGGTGGGGGGGACAAAAATAGATGATGAACTGCGGAGCCGATGTGGACGTGTCCCCTTTTCTTCCGGGCGCCACCTGACTGAGCTAACATTTTACATCAGAGCCCGTTCGGTTCAAAGGTACCTCAGCGGTGTAAATATGGCCCCTGCCCTTCACTTCAAACGGCCCCCTGCAGTGCCACTCAAGAGCACACCTGGGCTGAGGGGCCACAGCCACAGCTGAGAGCGAGTTACTCAGCCAACAGGTGAGAAACAGTAGTAACAGACGCATGGACGGCAAACAGCTGCACCGTCAACCCAACAGAGAAAGGCAAGCATTGATATCCCTCAACAGACTGTAACCCAGTAAGACAGAAGGTACAAACCCAGAAAGAGGAAGGAAGGATGGAGGAGGAGGAGGGGGAGGAGGCGAAGGAGGAAGAGGAAGTCCCAGCCAGCGGCATGCACCCTCCACCAAAACATAATTACTTACGCCTACTTTCATACATGCTCCTGGACTGGGCCCAGATCTTGAAGGGGTCCGGCTTCTTCTGGATGGTTCCGTCTGCCGGCGGCTCCTGGGGGGGCAGGCCGGGCAGCGGCTGGGCATGGGGGGGCGGCGGGGCGGCGGCGGCCGTCTCGGTGGCCAGGGCCTGCGAGGCGTGAGCGGGCGACTCGGTGTGCACGCTGCGGTGGCTGGAGGCGCTGTGCTGAGAGCTGCCCTGGCTGTCCTTACGCTCCAACTGCTGCTGTGCCATCCAAGAGATGGAGAGAGAGAGAGAGAGAGAGAGAGAGAGAGAGAGAGGGAGGAAGAGAGAGAGGGAGGAAGAGAGAGAGAGTGGCAGGGAGGGAGATGAGAAGAGAGATGAGATACAGACCAAGACAAAATGACAAAAAATAAAAGAGAGGGAGAGAGAATGACCAAAGGAGAGAGGGGGAAGAGAAGAGAGAGAGCGAGAAATGGGGGATAGAGAGAGAAAAGGTTAAAGAGAAAAAACACAAATACAGACAGAGGGGCACAGGGAACGATTGGGAGTTTGAGATGGCGATAAAAAGGGCACAAAGAAGAACAAAGAGAAGAGAATATGAGAGCGCAATGGAGATGGAGAGACACACACATGAAGAGACGCAAAGAGGACACGGACTTAGAGCACAAATGAGGGGGAGATGGGCTGAGATGATACGATACAGAAATAATGGGAATAAGCTGAGAGAGGGTGAAGGGGAGACAATCAAGCGTGCTTATTGCTGAAGCTCCTCTAGCCTGGCCGCTTTTCTGCCTGGACCCCTTAAACTCTGTCCCATCATGCCATAATGCAGAAGGGTTTTACACAGGAAGACTCAGCAACACATCTTCAAATCCATTTTAGTTTAAATATCTTATTTGTATTCATCTTTCAATTTTCAATGCATTTGATGCTGGCCCATGGAAAAGACGCAATCCTGTTATTTGCAGGTGCTTCAGTGCTTCACCAGGGCGGTAACAGACGCCACTTAATCAAAGCCATACACTCATCTCTGTAGACATTATCTGCAATCATACTAATAATTACTAACTCTCCATATATCCCATGGTGTGCAGAAAAACACATGAAGATCAAAACATATAAATATCAAAACAATAAATAAATGAAGGAAGGCATTAATAAGGTAAAAAAAAAGGTAAAAGAAAACCCTTCCAAGAGTCTTTATCTGCACTATAATAATGTGGCCTTCAAACCATGGATGCAGAGTCTCATCTGAACGCCCACTCAGTTTGCACATGCACACTACGCGTGCGCTCACACACACACAGACTACACACACACACACACACACACACACACAAGTGCACACACACACATACACACACCACTGAGGGCCGCATACTCACTCATTGCCACAAACCATTCTTTTGCCCACATACCAGGGCCAAATCAGCTACAGAAATGCTCATTCCTTCACAAACACACACACACACACACACACACACACACACACACACACACACACACACGCACACGCACACACGCACACACACACACACACGCACACACACACGCACACAGACACGCACACAGACACGCACACAGACACGCACACAGACACGCACACACAGACACACACACACACACACAAACAAACACTCCATGTGGTCATGCATTCTGCCTCAAACATGCATAAATGCATACAAAATGATGCAGATTTCTTTTTGTAGCATCTGAGCCCACAGGCGCGCACTCTCCAGATATGGGCACAGTACACAAAGCTTCAAACACACACAGACGCGCCGGCACAACAATAACATCCACGCCTGCGCTACACAAAACTTCTCATAAAACTGTACTGTATCAGAATGCTGTATCTAAACCAAAACATTTTCATTAGCTGATGCAAATCGAATAAATTGTGCAGCGTCCGTTTGACACAGTATAGAGAGTGACACCCAAATGAAACACAGGTGTTGCCCATCCTCTTTCTGTGTGAAGCCAGCCCACCCGCGGAGCAGCTGAGCACAACATTAATTGCCGTCACAAATTGAACTGATTAAAGTCGCCTCCTAGTCCCTTCATTCAGCGCTTCTTCTCACACCTCTCCCCCTACAGAGCCCTTGTTCCAGTAACCCGCTAATGTGGGAAATGAGGCAGGGATGGCGTGGGGTGGGGTGCTCGGCAAATGAAAACAAGTTCTCTCTACAGGTGCAGATCCAGCCCCCCTCCCCCCAATCCCCCTCAACCACCACCAGTAGCCCCCCTCTTGTTCAGCCCTCTCATTGCCCACCATTAAAAGTCGGCATGCGGAGCATCAAAAGCTCCGGAGACACACAGAATCAGCGGGAACACGGCAGACACGGCTGGGAAAAACTACTTCTCTCGTTTCCAACTGACATCACTCAGGCATTTGTTCCCCCACAAAAAACAGAAGCAAGAGACAAGAGAGGAGCGGAGGACATAAGAGAGGAGAGGAGAGGAGAGGAGAGGAGAGGAGGGGGGGGGGGTGGGGAGCAAGGGAGGAGAAGATCCGGGAGTACTCACCAGTTTGGGGCTCTTCTTTGCAGGTGCCACCCCTGTGAAGCAACGGAGAGCAGAAAGAGAGACAGAGCAAGAGAACAGAGAGAGAGAGATAGAAAGAGAGAAGAGACATTAATTATGTACTTAAAAAAAAGAAAAAAATCTCACCTTCCCCACAGGCATGAACTCCCACCCTCCCCCCCGAAAAAAGACAATCCCGAAACAGGCAGTCGCCGCTCCGAAAACAAGGACGAGCGGAGGCAGACGCGGTCGAGGCGGTAGCAGCAGCAGAGCAAGCAGCCAACTGCTGTGCTGTGCTCCGAGTTCCCACCTCCTGTTCCTCCTCCTCCTCCTCCCGGGCTCAGGGCTGCTGGGGAGCCAGCGCAGCCTGATCCATCTGCATTAGCCTGAGCCGCCGCCGAGCGCTGTGGATGCTGCAGCAGAGGGGCAGAGACCCCCAGAAGGACTGGCCAAGATCCTCACTGCCCAACCCCCCCCAGCACAAGCACAGCAGGAGATGGAGAAACACAGCGTGTGTGTGTGTGTGTGTGGTGTGTGCGTGTAGTATGTGTGTGTGTGTGGTGGGTGTAGTGTGTGTCTGTGTTTGTGTGTGCGCCTGCGTGTGTCTGAGTGTGTGTATGTATCTGAGATAGAGGATGTAAGAGAGAGAGAGGGAGAGAGGGAGAGAGGGGGAGAGAGAGAGAGAGGGAGCACTCAGGCAGGAGGTCTGGTATTACCCATGGAAAAGGAGTCCAAGATACTGAACATTAAATTATAGGCAACAGTCACTTCCCCTCTTACTGAAACCATCTTCCAGCGCCCGTGCACCTAGCGACTCGTCTGTCGAAGCTCCTGCATCTAGAGGCAGTCCTTGTTTCTCCCGTCTTGCATTTTCTTTTTTTTTTTCCTTCCTCCCTCCCTCTCTCTCTCTACCTCTCCCTCCCCCTTCTCCTTGCTCCACTGTGAATCTCTCTCTCTCATGCTCCCTCTCTTTCGCTCACTCTGCTCTCCCCCTCCATCGCGCTACACTCATGCGCGCGTGCACGCACACACACACACACACACACACACACACACACACACACACACACACACACACACGCCAAACACACACGCACACCATCACACACACGCCAGAACACACATACACATGCACGCAAGCACACACACACACACACACACACACACACGCATGCACACCAACACACACACTCACACACACACACCACACACACACACGCGCTGCTCTTTCGCTCTAATCATTCGGAAGCTTGGTTGACAGGGCCTGCATAAATGATATATTCATGCATACTAAGTAGTGACCTATACTTCATAGCACACAACATGTCTCAACCGACAGGAAGAGGGGGAAAGAGCAAACAGCAGAAAGCCAACACGGACCGCACGGACACGTTGACCGCACCTTTCGCACTCTCCACAGCGAGAACAGAGGGAAAACATCTGCACGACAAATTCAACAACAAGCGTGTGCAAAGGGAGGGGGCTGAAGCATTAGCGTGTCTTCAAAGTGTAAACGCTGTGGAAAGGCCCTGTCCATAGGGATGTGTTTGGGTGGGGTGGGGTGGGGTGGGTGAGTGGGTGGGGGGGTGGGGTGGGTGAGTGGGTGGGTGGATGGGGGAGTAAACGGGGTGCGTAGCAGCAGATTGAGCTTTGATCCCTGCCTGGCCTGGGAGAGAATGAGGATGGTACTGTGTCAATCCTCTGAAATCAGGAAAGGGGGGTGGGGGGGGGGCGTGCTTGTGTGTGTGTGTGTGTGTTTTGGGGGGGGAGCGAAGTAGAACCAGCCCCTGATCAACTAGGGCTTGCAGCTGGAGTTCATTTATCATGTCCAGCCCTGCTTCTCACTCATGGCTCAGTGGATCTGGAGGGGGTTATGGTGGGCTTCCCTATTGATACATTCCCCTCTCTGAATAGAGCCATACTCCAATATTGAGCTGTGACACCCCCCTTTCATCTTCACCATCTTGCTCTCTCTCTCTCTCCCTCTCTTTACCTCTCCCTCTTCCTCCCTCTTTCTCTCTCGCTCTCTTTTCCATTCTCATCCCTCCTCACTTGAACTGATCCTCTGTGCAAACATCCATAATCTCCCTCTCCAGTTCGCTCCCTGGACTACGCCTCAGGCTATTAAACATTAAAAAACTTTTTTTCCTCCCCTCTGCGCCTGGGTGGAGACGCCCTGCCACCCCCACCCCGTCCCCACCCCCACCCCCACCCCCATCCAGTGCCATTGCTATTCACTCCCTCGTCCCACCCCCGCAACAATATCTGTTCAGGCAGTGGGGGAAACGAGACTACACAGGAAAAAAAAAGAAAAGAAAAGAGATGGATGATAAAAAAACAAGTAAGGAGCATTATGGGCTTTCTCTTAATCTGGGCAGCCGCCGCTGCAGGCGTCACCTTTCAAATAATGTCTGAAGGAAGCCGGGGCGGGGAGGGCTTTGACCGCCTCGGCACCACCGCCGCCACCGCTACCGGGGAAAAGGAGGAGGCGGACCGGGGCGAAGTTGAAAAAAAAAGATGGTGCAGGCTACGCGGTGCCATTCCAACGAAGCGAACATGTAACGGGCCGGCAGCTTCACTTTTAAGACCAGCCACCCAGTGAGGGGTAACGGGGCAACACAGGCTTCAGGAGATCAAATGCTTGCTCTTATTGACGTTGCATTTATTCACCCACACTAATTACTCACCTGGGTAATAGAACTTTCCTCTACTGGATGCATGAAAGGGCTGGAATGAGTGTGCACACACACACACACACACACACACACACACACACAGACCCCTGACTCACACCACCTGCCTAGTTTGCTCACAGGACTCAAGCCGAGCGTTTGTTATTCCAGCGTTCGTCCGATGAAGAGAACAATGCTCACACACTACCCCTGGTATAGAAATTCGATACACCTTAATCAATCGATCGTGTTTCTCTTCATTACCCTTCCAGCAGTTTTAACTGATCTCTACTTGGAGCAGCTAACAGACCAAAGGAAGGGGAACACAAACAGATCAGAAAGAGTCACCCAGAAGGTAAACGCTTCAAGAGATGGCTGTGATAAGAGAATTGCAGAGGGAAGAAAATGCTATTTGTGTGCAAATGTGAGTGTTCTCCTGGTTTCATTTGAACTGTAGAGTTAAACCATAAGAATGCACCTATAAATATCCACCAGAAAACAAGTAAAGCCTTCATCCAGTACAGCGCGACTTCGAACACCAACGTGCAAACGTGGCCTGGCCATGTTCGAGTACATGAGAGGAGATTGTGCCATCTTTAGAGCTTTAGGTTATCTATGCCATCTCTCTGGAGGCTTTTTCTTGCATTTATGAAAAGAAGGATATGTGGGATCATCCAACACTGTCTGAGCCTTTTGTCCTCTCTACACCACACAGAAGCGTTCGCCCATCGTCCCTGTGGACTTCTCACTAGCCCTTTGCACAAAACGATCAATTTTCCCTTTTTTTTTCTTAAACCCTTTTTTTCTGTAAGCCTTTAGAGGCATTATGATCATTTATCTATGTTATTTTCTCTCATGTTTTTTTTGCAGCATCAACATGTTTTTTTTTCTTTTTTTGGAGTGAACAATAACAAATCTGTGTTATTGCGTACTGTATCTTAATCAGCCCATGCTGGAGTTTAATATGAGCAGCTCGCTGGGGGATGAGGAAGGCCAGGCTCCCGAGGTTCCCGAGTGTGAAAACACGCACGGGCCCCGACGGACTCTAAATGGAAGCTATTAATGAAGAGATAATCTGGGCGCGAGGAGAGCCGAGTGGACCCTGGCCCCCCCTCAACCTCCCATCTGGACTGAAGGGGGACGGCTTCCATCGGCCGCAGCCATCTGTCATCGAGGCCACAGCGACAGCCCCGATCATCAGGGGGTGTGGGGGGCTGTACTGACAGACGGTCTCCTGGCAACCACGGTGGTCTGACCCTCTGGGTCTCCGTTCTGTGCGGAGGCGGCTACAACTCACTGGCGTGCAAATAGAGTTATGTGTGATTCATGCCGACACATCCCGAGACGCTCATGTGGATTTATGTATGTGTGTGTGTGTGTGTGTGTGTATGTGTGTGTGTGTGTGTGTGTGTTGCTACCCAGCTGGACTGGTGAGGCATGTATGTTGCATTAAAGGGAAAGGGGGAACAGAGGAGAAGTGGAGAAAAGGAGGAAGCAGAAGAGAGAAGGAATTTCTGAGGGTGAGGGTACAGAAAGTGAGGTAAAAATTGGAAGCGACAGACCATGAGCTGACATTAAAAGGTTGCCCCTCGTGTGAATACCCAGTAAATGGGAAAGCCACACACACACACACACACACACACACACACACACACACACACACACACACACACACACACACACACACACACACACACACACACACGCCGCTTTTCCAGGAACTAGGGGCACTTCCCAGGTGGTGCGAACATTTACAGGAACAACCCCCTAATCGGCCCGTTCAGCCTTTCTGTTTCCATTGTGGTGCAGGAACTACGGACCAACAATGTGGATGACTAATATTTTGCTCTTTGATTGATACGTCATTCCGAGCACGACAAAATATTTATATATTTCTCCAGCAGCAGCACCAACATTGGACCACTAAACCACAGATTTTCTAGACAATGTTAGTATTACTTCAAGGTCGAGTTGACAAGTGCATTTTGCTATAAAGTTGCTAACACTCAATTAAATGGCTTCATGGTGGCTGTAATTACTTAATAAATTAATATACTAGCAGCACTATGATTAATTAAATCCTACATTTCAGCTGACAATTTGTTCGTATTCATTCAGTGAGGGTAACCTCGACAAACGAACTATGAATGCTATAATCTATTTTGCCGTATTCACTGCGTAACCGTTGGTAAATCTTGCTGGTTTTAAAAATGTTGTCTTCCACTCACGTCGGTTTAAGCCAATAAGCATCAACCATAGCTGCAAGTGCCACTCAGCAGTTACAGGGGTGCATAGAAGTACCTAACTGTGGAGTAGGTACATATTTTGACACCAAAAAACGGCCTGGGTGGTTCCTGCAGTGGAAAAAAACGCCTAAAAGTGCTGGCCCCGCTAAAATAGCTCCTGAGTTCCTGTATTGGAAAAACACCTAAAGTAGGCAGACATGTAAAACAGTTGTACTGCACTGTACTATACGGTGTTGTTCACAGGCAAAGTCTAAAAGGGTGTCTGTTGTGCACTCGGAAAGCAAACATGGAGAACAGACATCCACCTGTGACGGAACTTGCCTATTTAAAAATCCCTCTAGGGCTTTACCTGAGCATGAGCAGACTTTAAGCAGCCCCGCTCATGACAGGGAGAATTGGGTGGGGATCTGTGGGACAGAGTGTGAAGTGTCTGCTCTTGTCTGTCCCTGCTGTCTGGTGGCATTTGGTGAGAGTCTGTGCTGAGTGTGAGTGTGAGTGTGTGTGTGTGTGTGTGTGTGTGTGTGGGTGTGTGTGAGGAATGGGGGATGGTGTTGGTGGATTGGGTGGGTGGTGACATCCCCGCCTCCTTTCTCCATCACCCCCGCAAGAAAACCCCACAGCGAAAAGCCTGTGGAACATTGTCATGGAAACAAAGAGGGGCGTGTTTTGCGGTGATTCGCTCCGCGTCCTTGGGGACGAAGGTGAGAGGCGGCGAGTGGAGGGCGGATGGTCTTTATTTCCATCAGCGCTTTTGCCACGACACACGCAGGTGCAGCCTGCCGAGAGAGACGCCACCGGAGGAGCCGTGTCTGGTCCCAAGCCAGGAACCACATTTTCTCCCCCCCGTCTCTTGCATCTAGCTTGCGTCCCTTGTTTTTTCCCGGCAAAATCGCTCAGCGATCCCATTCATTACTACCATGCACCGAGTCAGCAGAAATTTCATGCAAATCGTGCAAAAACAGTGGCATCCTCCCTTTAGCATTTAATCAATTCATTCCGCTGGCATCGCCCAATCCCAAACCCCCCCACCCCACCCCTGTCTCAGTCGCTTATCTTCCACTATGCTTATTTATGTGTCCTCTGTGGAAAGCGACGGTGTTTTTTTGACAGAGGGACCTCTTACAAATCCGCCTGCAAATCTGTCCTTAATACAGATAAGAGTCATTGCTAAGCACAATATTGAAATCGACTAAACAAACAATTCCTTTCCCGGCGTTCTTGCTGGAGGCTGACGAGTGGTCAATGTCATTCGTCCATTTTATCGGCTTGACAGGGAGAGTTACCAAAAAAAAAAGGAAAAAACGCACAGAGATAAGCATACTGAACAGGTTGTCAGACGACTCTTTTGTCTCTATGCCTCGCTCTGAACAGGTTGTCGGACCACTCGTCTCTATGCCTTGTTCTAAACAGGTTATCGGACCACTCGTCTCTATGCCTTGTTCTGAACAGGTTGTCGGACCACTCGTCTCTATGCCTTGTTCTAAACAGGTTGTCGGACCACTTGTCTCTATGCCTTGTTCTCTTTGTCTTTGCTAATATCTCTATCTCTCTCGCTCACACCTCTAAGTCTCTATTAATCTTTCTCCCACACTCCTTCCTTCCTTCCCTCCTTCTTCTTCTCTCTCTCTCTCTTTCCCTCCCCTCCTGAGGCTTGGTCATCACCTGGGATATTGGGGGGGACATGGCTGTCTGGGGCTGACTCGGCTGATTGATGATTCATAAGCGGAGCCCATACGGGGCCGTTATGCGCCTCGCTCCGTCACCTGCTGCACGCCTCACCTCACGCCTCCCCTGCCAGCTCCTCAGACTGCCCTCCCCTCCCCTCCCCACCTGTGGTCTGTCCCTGAAAGGGAGTCGTGATTGGACCAGACCCACAGGGAGAGCGGAGCCGAGCCTCCAGCACTATCCTCTACCGGCTGGCTTCTTAACGGAAGGCCCGACCAGGGGCTCGTCAGCAGGGTCCTCCAACTTCTTTTATTTTTTTTTGGACTAAGGCAGACATTATTGGGTCCCCATTTGCTCCCATGCCGAACTACAGAGAGGCCACTGGGGCTCCTGAAAGCACCACAATCAGGTATTCTGCAAGCGTAGCCATTTTCCCCCCGCTACTGATTACCGCGGGTACAGCAGATGCCAGCGAGCCATTGCCTCATCCTTCTTAGAGGGAGTGTGGTGACATTTTAGACCCATACAGTGGAGCAGTGGAAACAAATTAACATTAACCACGGCCCTCCTGGGGCAGACAGAAAATAACTAATGTCAGCCAATCACAGTCCATTTAACATGGATGTGACAGAACACACACACACATTAATGAGGGAGCTCTTGCAAGGTGAACAGTGAGGTGCCTTCACCTAGCCTGGGTACCAGACGAACTTAGCCCCGCCCACAACATTTGAGGTCGGGAAGTTTGGTCTGGCATTGCTCCGTTGAGGAGGAATTATGCCCGACCAGAAGCTGTACAGACCAATCAAATTGTCAGGGCGGGCTTTATGCGATGATGGACAGATGATCAACAGTAACGTAATCAACCACGTCACCAAAGAGCTTGGGTTGAATTCGTTTTCAAAAAACATGGCTGCCGCTGGAGGGCTGAGATGTTTAGATTCGAGTCTGTTTTAGAAGACATCGACAGCGCATTCATTTTGAAAGAGGAACAGAGAAACGCGATGAAGGCATATGTCGATCGAAAATATGTTTTTGCCGTCCTTCCTACGGGATCCGGTAAAAGTTGAATTTATCAGCTGGCCCCGATGGTCTACGTTATGGTCATACTACGTTGCTCTGATTGGTCGTAGGGTTATCCAATTGAGCGAAGAGGCATTTTTTTTCCTGGTTCGGTTGAAACACGCCCCATAATCACAGCCTATTGGAGCAGTATCAGACTCATATTCTGACTAGAATTATGAGTATGACAACGTCAGGCTAGCCTTCACCTATACGGAGGAGAATAATATCTTCAATTATGATGACTGGCTATTAAAAAACAAAAAACACCTCAGTAGGAATGAGTGATTCAGAGAGCACAAAGCATACACCTGACCTTTGACACCTGACCTTTGACGAGACCTTTACCAGGTTTTCGCCCAGAGCCATTAGTAGACCACAAGGCAATTAGCTCATGCACCTTGAGCACAAAGGTGTGCATTGCTTAGAACTGGGCAACCCTGCCTCTGTTTTAATGTGGTCTGTCTATGAGCAGTCCATCCCTGACCCCCCCCCCCCCAGTATGAAGATACATGAGGAGAAGGACATCATCCCTCTACCAATTAGAGCAGTCCACTGATCCTCCAAGCAAGGCAAAGGGCTTTAATTGGCTGGCTGTGAAATGACTTGAAACAGTGTAATGCAAAAAGGGGGGGGACTGAGGATTGGCCAGGGTGAAGTTCTGTGTGGGGGAGATAGGTGGGGGGGGGGGGGGGGGGTTCAGCTCCTGACATCAAGAGCAGCAATTAAAGTCAAGGCAAGAGCAGAGAGAATAATTAAAGAGGCCTCTCCCTCTCCCACCAGGGAGTGTCTCTCAGGCTGATAACCCCCCCCCCCCCGTTTGGCTGCGGACTGCCCCTGGGAAAGCCACGGAGGGCATCTGCGTTGAGTCTCCGCACCGGCTTACTCGGCTAAGGCATCTCGGTGCACAACCTGGCCTGCTAATGGCTGCTCAGTGGCCACGGCTGCTCGCTATTAACAATGATTAAGTGCGAGCATGGTCCACCACACACTATATATATATATATACTCCCCCTCACCCTGGTGAGCGCGTGAGCCATACATCACAGGGTCCTTGCTTGGCACTCCCGCTCTGTTTGTACACATTTTACATTCAGCAAGTGGCAATAGTGCTTTGATATCAGGACTCTGTACCATTCATCAAGGACTGGAGGAAGATCAGGGTTATTCAGCTGGCTGAGCTCTAGTAACTTGTAACACTTGTTCTATCGATGTTCCTTTAAATCCAAGTTAGGTACTGCATACGGGGTTCAGTCATTTTGCAATAGCTCAACTATCCGGTAACAAGTGAGGAAAGCGTACTCCCACGCAGTGTCAGTGCGAATTATATATGCCTGCCACCAATGCTGGGGCTAATAAAGTGTGTGATGCTAAGCGTTCCAATTCAATTGATCATCTTCCAACAGCTGTTCATTTTCTAGTTTTAGTTTAGTTAGTTTATGTCAAGTTGCACTGTTTGTTATGACATTTGCGGGATCCAATTAAATGTTTTCTGTCATCCTAGGAGTAAAGGAGTCTGCAGTCTCAAGCCTTTTCTCCTCACTTTATCCTTTCAGCTACTTTAGTCCTCAAATAAAACCGTCCACCGAAGCCTGTGTTCAATCTCAGAGTGACACTTTTCACCGACACCCACACTGAGCCTCCACATACATTCTAAAAAGGCAAGGCCAGCGGACAATCTGCTTTGAAAGCCAGTGGCAGCAGGATCAAAACCACACAAGCACTTGTAAGTCAACACTGACATTTCCCATTTTAACTTTCCTTCTAAGAAACAAGGGAAAAGAGCCACTTGACTGTCAGAAGGGCCTGACAGACAGACAGCAAAGCCACGGGATTCTCAAGTGGAACTCAAGTCGCAAACTCCATATTCATGAGACAGTTTGACCTGAGGTGTACCATCCACCTGAGGCTGTCTCGGTCTACCGCTGCTTGTCATTCCTACTCAAGGTGTCAGTGATGAGTGCCTTCCCTCTTGTCTTTTTCTCTCTGTTTCCCTCCTTCACTGACCTCCCCTCCAGGTTGAGGGAGTGTATGTGGGTGCATGTGCCTGTGCCCTTTGTAGATTTTGGCCACAAAATATATATTGCTAATATATGTTGACACAAAAATGCTAATGCTAATACAAATAGTACCACTAGTTCTAATGGGACGAACAATGCTAATAGTGAGCACAGCGGTTGCACCCACCTCTCTGAACCAACATGGTAACTTCGCTTCCTTTGGGGCACTTGCTGAGTATGTCCACCACCTGGTTGTGCGACAGGTTCTGCACATTCCTCTTGTTCACCTCCACGATGATGTCACCCTCCCTCAGCCCGCGGCATCGTGGGTAGTCCACGATCTGCTTGACGCGCTGGCCGCCTCCCGAAGGGCTGTCGGCAATGGTGAAGCCGAAGCCCTTGTCGCCCTTTTCCATGTGCACGGTGATGAGCTCGGGCTGCGTGGCGATGGACGAAGCTAGCGTCACCTGGTCATTTGGGTAGCCGTGTGAACCGTTGGAGGCCACCTCGGCCGAGGGACTGTGGGACCGGGGCTCCCGTACGCCGTTGATGCCCCCCATACTGCCCCCGACATTGGCACTACTGCCACTGTGGCTACCGCCTTGACTGCCGTGGCTCGACGGGGAGTCGTAGCTCTCTTGCCCATTCACTATGATGGGCTCCTTGTCAATGATGGCCACGGAGGTCACCAGGCTGGTGTTGGGGTCATCAGGGTCAAAGGGGAGTGGGTAGCCGCGGCAGAGCTCGAGGTCCACCATGGAGCCGATGGGAATAGACTGGAAGATCTTCACCACCTGGGCATGAGTATAGCCCAGGACGATGGTGTCATTCACACTGACTATCACGTCACCTGCAAAAGCAGGGAAGAAGGGGAGGGAAGGGGGTTGGATGGCAAAGAGGGGAGGGTAAGGAGGCGTGGTTGAGGAAGAGGAGGTGTACGACACTTAATGCTGAGTCTCACCCGTCTCCCCTGCATGCACGCATTTGGGTTTACTTATCGCTCATAAGACTCATGCGGATACCAAAGACTGCACGCGTACCGGTCTCCATCTTCCCATCCAGGGCAGCAGGCCCGTCTAGAACCAGGCTCTTGATCTGCAGGAACTCGTCCGGCTCGTCACCCCCTACCACGGTGAACCCAAAGCCTCTGCGACTCTTCTTCAGCTTGGTGTTGATGAAGGTCCCTTTCAGCTCCGCCGGGTTGCGCGTAAAGAAAGGCTTACCTCCTGAAGCATGGGTACAAACATACACACACACGCGTTACAAATGTGTGCGCCCCCATCATGCACCCTCTCTGTCACGCCTTCGGGCACATGGTGTGGTGATGGAGTGGGAAGGGGGTGGTGGGAGAAGGCGTGGGGAGTTGCATGCATGGGTGAGGAGGTGGAGTGAGGATTAAAGACATTTCCATTAATCCAGCTAACGTTAGCTAGGAGTGGCAGGCGATGCCGTGTCGGCCCCCGACAGCTCATTCAGATGATGTGTGTGTGCTGTGGCCGGTGCGGGCCCCCGGACCGCGGAGCCTCGTGATCACTGCCAGCCCAAGGTGGAGCCGCTCGAAATCATCACAATGTGGAATGTTAATCATGGAATGTGATGAGAGCGCACTTTAAAGGAAATGAGATGGAGCGAAGCGAGGCGAAGCGAGGCGGAGGGAGAAGCAATGAGGCCGTAGGCAGATATAGGCCGAATAATTCCCACATAAGATAGAGCTTATGTGTGTGCGCCTCAGTGTCCCGCCAGAAAACCAGCAGCTGTGTGTGTGCACTGCGGAGCTGTGGGGTCAGGTACTTCTTTTGGGGAAATGACACAGAAAAGGCAAGCAGTATAGAGCTGTAGATACGCAAGCAGTGTAATTCACACATAGATCCCCACGGGGATATGTGTGAGCCTTCACGGGGCAGAAGAAGCCAGCACCACTTATGTGTATGTATATATGTGTGTGTGTGTGTGTGTGTGTGTGTGTGTGGGGGGGGGGGCAGTGGGCACTAGATTGAGGCCCTTTTCCTCAATTTGGTAACTAAAGAGCTGCAAGATGCTTTTAAGCCAAGCGCACATGCCAAGAGCATTCTGTCCCGTTATCTGAATCCAATCCTGCAGCCCACGCTGGTCAGCGGTCCAAACCCTCTCAGAAGCTGCTTACAAAGACTGGCACTGGTTGTGTGTGAAGTGGTGCCGGCCTGCGCCAGGGACTACCCGAGGGAGACGGAGAGTCACTAACCACAGAAGCAGAGCTAACAATGGCAGACATCGCCGGGCAGCATGCAGAAGGATGTCTGTTGTTCTCGGAGTGCGAGACGGCCAAACGTGTCTGTTTTTCCACACTGAGCCCTATAAAGCACGTCTTACGCTTGCCAGTCTGTCTATTATTCAGGACGAGGCAGATAAGATGTAAAAGGCTGTTGGACATGAGAGCGGGTACAAAAAAAAAAAGACAAGAATGGGAGTAGAAAAGAGGAGAGAGTTAAAAGGCCAGATAAAAAGAGGAGAGAGGATTTGCCCGGCAGAATCTTGGGGCCTTTGGGGACACAGACAGAAGACGGCCCAAGATTCACACTGAGATGGGCTTAGATTAGAGTCAGACTAATTAGCTGAGTGCTTTCATTGTCATGCAGTGCTGGGTGTGGGGTGTGGGGTGTGGGGTGAGGACAGAGGGGTTGAGTGGGGTGGGTGGTACTTTTTTTGCGTACTTTTTGCCCCAATGGGGGGTGGAGGGCCAGGCGGCGGAGGGTCCCGGTAGGTCTCTTGGTGGTGAGCGGCGTAACTGGCAGGGGGGTTGCCAGCAGACGAGTGGTCCTCTATCCATTCTAGAAAAAAACAAAAGAGCAGTTCCTGTTGTTTGGGAAGTTAAAACACTGACAACCTTCATTTTTCACTGCACTGCACTACCCAGGAGACAAAGCACCTCATCACAAACCTCAGTAATATGATTTGAGCAAAACCCTCAGCGACGGCGCAGCGTTAAAGCTAGCCGTACCGCTTTACTGTCCTCTGTGATGACACGCCTTTTAGAAGGGGGTGTCCGGCACAGACCTCTTTAATATGCACTCTCAGCGCAGTGAATAATCAATGACAGACTAAAATTTCCAAACAGATACTGAGCTTCAAAAGCCGGAAAACAAACGTCAGCAGGTAATCAAGCAGACGGCACATTCAGCTGAGTCTACTGTTCCGTGGATAGAGAAGCTCCCCGGAGAGGGAACCTGCATTCAAAGTGGGACTCCGTCCTACATACGGAGGGGAGGCATACTCCAGAGATGCCCAGGAGAACCCCCCTCTCATGTTTTCATTGGAGAGCACTACAGAGCTTTACCCAGGATCAAAGACATTCTCAGTCCCACATTCCTTGTTTTTAATTTTTAAAGTTTCATAAGATTAGAACATATTCACCCAAATGGTGTTTTTCCTGCAAGACTGGAACACTGGAGCAGGCAAGAACATTTTAGACAACTTTCCCTGTTGTGATCTTTTGCTACTGTACTCATGATGGAAAGCTCGTCAATGTGATAAACCATAGCTTAATAATAACAACAACACCTACAAAAGCATGTATTTCATGATCCCCACACTGGTATGACGGATATGGAGACAGACACAGACATTGAGAAAGAACGAAAAATGAAAAAAAAAAAAAATGACGCCAGGGTCTGGCTACAAACCAACCTCGAGTGTAGCGCTCACCTTCAGGTGGCTGCTGCTGCTGCTGCTGCTCAAACTGCTTCTTGCGCTTGGCCTCCAGGATGGGGTTCTCATACTGCGTCTTCCTGTTTATGTGACTGAGGGGGGGGGGGGGGGAGAAGAAAAGGAGGGAAGGGGAAAAAGAGCGAGAGAAATAGGGAGGAGAATTAGTAAGAAGCGTTAAAAAAGGAAAGATAGAGAAGATGACAAGAGCACCGAACGTGAAATAAAGGGGAGGGCATTACATTAGTAAAGGAAATGCAATGAAAACAGAGATGGCAGAAGAGAGGAATGGGGGTGGGGGGGTGGAAAGAGGGGGTGGAAAGAAGGGGGGGGGGGGGGGGGGGGCATTGAGACAGTGATAAATTGAAGTACACGCTCTCTGGTAGCTTCCCTGGCACAGAGTGCACTAAATCTCACTGGCGGTGAGGAACGAGGAGGGACAGTGACGGCGAGGCCCAGAGTATCAACATCAAACAATCAGCGCAAAGTGCTGTTTCAGGGAAAACAACTGCGCCTGGAAGGTCATTTCATTACAATCGAAGGGGGGAAATGGGTTGGACAATTATGCAGCGAACAACATGTGCAAAATATAAACATGTCAGAAGGGGGGGGGAGGGGGGGAACGCACGCTGAAAATGGCTCTGGGCCACATAGGTATACAGCATTGCTTTGAACAACATCAAAAACATATGAAGGCATTCATATTCATAGCTGCAGAGGAAATAGGGGCCCCTTGCTCTATGCGTTTCCCGTATGGTAATGACAATAACTGGACTACACTCGGTAATGGGCCTGAAAGTCAAAATGAGTCAATACCTTTTTTTCTGGTGGCTGCGAGTGAAATCACAGGGTAATTGCAAAAGAATGGCCTGGGTAGTGTGTGTGCGCGGTGTGTGTGCGCGAGTGTGTTTACACAGTAGCACTTACTCCACATAATAAACCCCGTAGACAGGATCCTCAATTTTCTCCCATCCTGTTGGCAGCTCTGTATGGCAGAGGGGGGGGGGGGGGGGGGGAGAAAACAAGAGACGTAAGGGATATAGGCCATTGTTCCGATTAATCCATTAGAGTACTAATGTAATGGAGTTTTTTCATTTGCAACCCTGCATTCATGGGACGCTAAATTCCACCACAAAAGTGCGGACAGATGGTGAGGTCAACTAACAGGTGCCACCACTGGTAGAGATACTGCATAAATACACAAGAGTTTCACAAGAGCATTCATTTATCTTCCTTTCAAGGTCCTAGCACATTTTTTGGCACCATTACGATACTGAAATCAATTAGTCCCCAAGCCTCCTGGTGAAGCACTTTATTGCACAGAGCTTCTTAATATGCCAGTGACGCCGACCAAACATTTATCATTTCTCTGAGCAGGGCAGAAAAACACATCTCTCCCAAGGCCTATGATTACAAATCATAAAAGGTTCCTCTACCGAGATAATGGCTTCATAAATGTCAAAGCCTGGTTATAAATGAACCATTTCTGCTTGAGAGAATCTTCTGCTGGACAACGGGATCCAAAGAGGCATCCTTGACCTGATATTGTGGTAGAATGTGACAGTGAGGTCCTAAGGTTTATCTGCCTCCGCTTTGTACCCGAGTCGAGCGAAGTCAAGCACCTCGGAAATGAGCGGAGCCGGTGTGCAGTTACAGCTGAAGTTATTATGCTCCGGCCCAATAATCACAGCCATAGACCTATCTATTATTCAGTGTGCTTTTTTTTTTTTTTGAGGTTGATGGGATTTCGTAGTCAAAAATTCACAATGGCAGTGGAGGCTTTTTTTTTTCTCTCCCCAAAGCCCCATCACATTAGAGGTTCTAGTCAAGTGAAATCAGCCCTATTCCCTAGTGCTTCACAGCAGCCTGTGCTGACACAGGGAACTGGTGTGAGGTTAGAGGAGGAGGAGGAGGAGAAGGAGGAGGAGGCGCCTTCATCTTCACACTCATCAGGGAGCGTGTCTCTCTCGGCTCTCTTGGGGA
Organism: Clupea harengus; assembly: GCF_900700415.2. NCBI lineage: Eukaryota > Metazoa > Chordata > Actinopteri > Clupeiformes > Clupeidae > Clupea > Clupea harengus. The sequence goes on along the minus strand of NC_045156.1, from coordinate 6,239,526 downwards.
AGGCAGAGGGGACGGGGATGACACATTGGCCATTAGGCTGTTTGCATCTCATTCGCATGTGGGAGGGACCGGCCTGCTCCTCCGTGACAGGCCAGGGAGAAAGCGGCCAGATGATACTGTACTGTGACACGGAGAAACATTGCAATGCCATCTCTGCTTCTTTTTTTTATTTTATCCCCCATCTTTCAGAATTCACAGTCGATGGGGTCATTGATCGCACATGTTCGATATCTTTTGACACTGGGATTGCCCTTCTAACTGCTTACGACATGAAAATTATTTCTTCCAAATGGATTCTTCTTGACAGGCCATTTCTTACTCGGCTGGGTGAAGGTGACCCTTAAATGCACCCTTGATAGTATGCTATGATCAGTAATCTTAACACATTATTGAGGAAATTGACCAATTTCGGAAAACAATGACCGTTGCAATGAACTGCTGTTTAGTTTTATATACACCTTTCCTTGACTTTTTGTGCAATCCTATTACATTTGTTAGTTTTGTTTTGTATTTATCGATACATTTGAAATATAAGAATATTCATCATGGAGAACATAACATTATCAGTAAGTGTTCCCATCTCTTGCCTGGCCATCTAAAAAAATATGCACTGAAAATTACAGAAACTACAACTACTACAAACCAAAATGACAGAGCAACTGCCATTACATGGCCGTGACAACAATGTGGTGCATATTTAATGAAATTCAAATGACGCATAACCAACCACATGCAAATACAATCCACCCATAATGGCAACCATTTCGTGAGGCATACTAAGGGGAAGAAGAAAAACACACTGAGCTGGTGGAGGTATTGTCTTCTGGCCCAAGCAGTAGTAAAGGATACAGATTGTAGCATACAGATTGTGTAAGTGTGCAAGGAGCAAGGTTTCCCAAGCGCGAGTGGCCTACCTAGCTCATTGTCCAACTCTTCTGTATGAACCCCTTCTTCTCCCAGGAAAGATGGCGAAAGGAAGAGGGGTAAGCAGTGGCGCGCGGGAGGGTGAAAGTGAAAAGCAATAAGCTTAGTAAAGATGCATCATATTAGCTGTGTTTGGCATTGTGGGCTATACACATACTACACATAAATATTTCTTTAAATCAACCGAAAGAAAAACATAACAAGAACAGATTTGGATAAAAAAAAACTGTTATTGGGTGTTTGTGTTCATTTGAGAAGTTCACAGTGTAGCCAGAGGGTGTCACTGTTCTTACATTTTCAGTACATGAGGTAAAGCCAGTTCATTGTAAGCTTAAAGCACACATACAACAGTACACGTCTTTGTCTACACAAGAGAAAACCTATATAGGGAGTGCTGATCAGTGGCCGAAGGAACAGACACAGAGCATTCAATCCTTGAGTCGGGAACAAACATATTTCCTGTGTGTGAGGAAATAAGCGGTTTCCAGTTGAGCAGGAAACATAATACTCAAGTGAGACACCTTCAGGCCACTTTATGTAGTGGCTGACTGGTTGAGGGGTGAAGAGCTGAATCAAGGGAGAATTGAATATGGCCACACAAACAAATACAGATAAGAAAAGGCCCGCTACTGAGCATACAGAAAGGAACATTTTGGAAACAATTCCATTCCTGCCATCTCTCTTTCTTTCTTTCTCTCCATCTCCTTCTCTCTCTCTCTCACACACACACACACACACACACACACAAATGCATACAAGCATGCAATGAAATGTGAGGATGCCTCCATACCATCATCTTCACATTCTTCCAAGGGCTTCGGTGGCTTATCCAGGCAGCGGGGGTCGATCCAGGATGTCGTCTTTGTGTTATGACTAAGAATAGACACAAAGGGAGGAAAGTATTGTTTTCGACAGCTAGAAAGTATCGCACAAAGAGGAAAACATCCGGGACTCTTAGTGAGACAGTATAACTGTGGCAAAGGCACACACACACACACACACACACACACACACACACACACACACACACACACACACAAAATCATCTACCACTCCCTTCTGACTGGACAAACTGGATCAAGTCAGACTGCTGCAAAGACAACATGCAGACTACTGTGCATGTTCACCTCTGTGTTATATCTGGTGACTATGTCGTGATCATGCCACATAGTGAACAGCCTGAGCAGCTAGTGGGATCAATAAGTGGGTTTCTATCTCCTTCAATTGACCACGTGCCAGCAAAACAAATTCAAGTGCAATGAATTTAAAATGTTATAAAAATGTGTTACATGCAAAACATACATTCTAATGCTTAAAAACCTGAATAATGTACACAGCAAGTGAATGAAATAAGAAAGAAAAGCCAACGGGTGCGTACTCTATGAAGTAGACCTCCCCATTCTCCGTGTAGGCCATCTCCCAATTGTCGGGGATTGGGCCCAGCGGGTCCTCCTCGGGAGGATGGTGGGGCTGTGGGTGGGGCTGCGGCGGGCCGTCCGTGGTTGACGACGGAGCGCTGCTGGGCGCGGAGGAGGGAACGTTGTCGCGGGTGGCGTAGGGTCGCACGGAGGTGTGCTCGTCAGGTTCACTGGAGTCTCCTGCCAAGCGAGACGAGAGTGGCGTGAGTGTGAGAGCAGACGTGTAAATATATACACACAGACACAGTGTGCGAAGGGGAAGGAGGAGGATCATACTGCCCCACCTTTAAACCAACAGCCTGTTAATGAGATCCCAACCTGGAAATGGTCATGAACATCCTCTCTCACCAGCTTCTCAGCGGTGATCAAAGACTATTCCTTCACACATACCAAACCACCCCCCCCCCCCCCCCCCCCCCAACACACACACACTCATAAATATGTCATACAGCTGACTGTCTCATACAGGGAGGTGTAGAAGCATCTATCTCTCAGGAACAGTAAATGGAGGAACTGTGATATTTCTCTGCCAGTAGACGTACAGACAGATGACTCACATGGTAAAATAGAATTAGTATAATACTATGATTTTAGCATTGTTCAAGTTAATAATCCTGTTAATGAATTGGTCCCAACGGAATCTAAATGATGGTATCTTAAATCTCTCTCCAAACACTGCTAATCCAAAACTGAAGCAACGCCTAACTAAAATAAAATGCCCTGCTGGAAGCAGAGTGGTTAGGAGATTTGGAGGAGAAAAAAACAGCAGTTGCTTAGAGACTTCCACATGAGCTTGACGAAATAAAAACAAAGGACTACCATGAATATTGCATGCCAAGTGTGATGCGGGAGTACTACATAAAAATAAATAGTTAAATAAATTAATAAAAATAAAAACAGAAGTTAATTATTTAGAAAAATGAGCGTGTGGGAAAGAAACAAAGAAGCATAAGTTCAGTCAAATCTAGCTCCACTGGTCTCATCTAATTGGCCGAGTCAAACATGCTTGCTGATCTGAGGCCGACTTCATGTCTCCCCTCCGCAGCCAGATGGCAGTGTTTTCCCCCTCAACTCTAGACTGAGAGACAGTAGATGAGAAAGACATAGAACTGAACGGAACGGAACAGAACAGACCAGAACGGAACGGGAACGGAACAGAATGGAAGCGAACGGAACGGAACAGGACCCCACCCCACCCACCCCCCACCTCCACAGATAGCAGCCATGTGTCATGCCTTACCTGTAAAGCTACTGTTCATTTCAGGAGCCTCGTCATCGTCCTCTACGTCGGCAGGCACTATTCCAGCATTTTGCATCTCATTGTAGGACTTGGTGCGTCGGGGAGTGGATTGCTCGGAGCCGGGCAGGCAGTCTTGCAGAGCATCACTGGTAATCACTTTCCCGCTAGGGGGCTGGATCGGCGGCTTGGGTGTTCCATAATAGTTACCTTGGCAACAAGAGGGATATTAGCATGAAAAATCTGAAGGAGTGAGAGACAGAGAGTGTGTGTGTGTGTGTGTGTGTGTGTGTGTGTGTGTGTGTGTGTGTGTGTGTGTGTGTGTGTAGGGGATGGGGATCTTCTGTTAATATGTTTGTATGCAGACCACCAAATGAAAAGTCACTGTACGAGACAAGAAAGCCTTCTCAGTTGATTCTGTGGCTGACTGAGAGGCAGGGGGCAATGTCTGCCAGTAAGTGTTTGTTTGCACCGCTAGGCTAGAGAGAAGTCATTGTCCAGGTGCAGTGAGCATGCTTAAATTGACAGAGCTGCCAGCACGACAAGCAAGGAGTTCACAATCATTAAATCATTAAATATGAATTTCAGTGGGCAGGAAGATTTCTCAGGGTTAAATTTATCAAGACCCTATTGTTTCACGGCATGTCTATATAGACACGCAATTGTGTTTATGACCTCACCCTCACAGATATTAACAAACGGACTGACACTGATCCACGTATACTAAATTAGGATCTGAATTCTTCTCTATACTCAAACCATAAACAACTCTGGACAGAACTCTTGGTGACATGTTTTGAGATATCTTGGTCAAGCCGAGCCTGAGAGGTACCGTCATATGATCCAATCTCCAGCAGGGTCCCACTTTGTTCAAGCTTCAGGAATTCCTCCACAGGCAGGAAGTTGTAATCTACTCCAGGGACCTCTCCGTCACGTGGGGAGCGGGTTGTACCTACAGAACCAGAAGAAAAGAAAATGTTTATTTTCTATGTTTATTGTCATTCCAATTAATTCATAATAAAAAGGGCATTACGTCTACCCCCCCCCCCCCCCCTCCTTCAAAAAAACAACCAACTAAAATTGTAAACTCCTTTCGGAATGAAAGCTAGCCGCCCCACTGCCATAACCCCTGCCACACGCACAAAACCACCAGCCAAGAGAGGAGGAAACGACAAAAGGACAGCCATGTTGGTCTTCAGGAACACACAAGAAAAACCATAACTGCAATGACCACGCAGGAAATGAGTGAAAACGACTGAGGCTTTTCACTGCCTCTATTAAGAGTTCCATTCACAAATGAAGCACGTGGGAGTAACACCTAACAACCTAACAACCTGGCAGACATGACTAAGCTAGACAGGGGAGTGCGAGAGAAAGCGAACCTGGCTGGCAAAATACTTGGCACGTGAGATGTGTTAATGACTGCTGACAGGTCGCTGCCAGGGTGAGAGCTCCGCGTCAGGTTGCTCAGCAACACGCACTTGATAATGATGCCCGGCGACTGCTCTGATATTAATTGATTTGCGGGAAGGGCACGGCGGGACAGCTGATCTCTGTCATGTCTGCACCTCTGCAGTCAGCCTGGGCCTCCCATCGTCCTGACGGATCCCCCAGGTTACTTTAATCTCCTATGGGGTGTAAACGCCTCACCCCGTTGTCCTGCGCTCCACCCATTCTCCTTAGAAACAGCAGGCATGCTAGACTGGGATGGGGTGGTGGAGGCAACATCAAACACACCTGTTAGGCCCCACTGGTTGAGTTGTCATTACACGCCATTTACAGCACGGGCTGATGTTTTATTAAATAGCGTCAAATGTGATCTGTTAGGACCTGCTGATGAGTTGATTAGAGAGGTTGCTGCTGCCAACATCTTCTACCTACAATGGATGACACGGCTGGTTTGACAAAGGCAAAGACTTTTAGTCAGACCGCAGCTAAAAATCACAGGAAATGAGAGTTGCCATACACTGATGGGTTCTTCTGTCCTCCTTGCAATAGATGGACTGAAAGCCTGTCTTTGTGATAAGAACTGAACAGATAGTATCAAAATTGATTTGCTCGATGCCGTCATCATCAGGACCACTTGAACTTGAAGATGAAGGGATTTCACAACTATGTGAGTGACATTCAAAATCAATGTGCGAGACTTGTACTTTTCTTTCCATAGATGACAATCTTTCCATTTCAGATACGAATCAAATCAAGCTTATCAGGCCACTGTTTTCATCTAAATAGAACAGGAATGCATCTTTCGTGACCAGAGAATCTGCATTTCTCCATCCTCCCTTTCACAAATGTGCATTTCTCTTATCTCTCCCACTCACTCGCATACGCACTTTGGCACGTACAGACACAGCCAGACAGATGGACACACACACACACGCAAAGACAACAATCACACTACGGCTGGTCACACTACGCTACTAAAAACATTTCACTGCCACACCGCTAGATCGCAAGTTATTCCCCTGGCTGGCTGCAAAGTTATTGGAGCCACGCCAGTGCCACTGGAGTCTGAGTGGCGATGCATGACACACTCCGGCAGACAAAGCCTCTCCCCGCATCCCAGCAGAGCCACACGTTCCCGTAGTCACACAGGGGTGATGAAAAAAAAAAAAATCGCAGATAAAAATAGCGGCCCCTTGGATGAGAGGTGCTTTTTGGCAGCCATTTCAATGACGGTGGAAATAAATCAGAGATGCGACGATAGCTCACACATAACTCCGCTCCGTGGTTTGCGAGAACTCTCAGACGTAATACTCTCCTCGTGTGCCCTGGCTGTGGAGCCGCAGGAGGACCATCCAGACCCCGCTCTTAAATATCCGCTCCATCTATGCACAGCAGCGAGCACAGAAATGCTGCCTTTAGATCAAATCTTTAGCCGCAGGTTATTAGGCCGTCTGTGGGGTACCCTACAGTTCAGCACAACAACCTCCTGAAGGAAGTTTGATTCAGGAAATTGAATAGCTGTAAAGGTCATAGATGTCATGTCTATTCAACATCTAGTGAACCTCAGGTCAAAGAAAGTATTTTGTGGACTCGACCAATCAAAAGACGGATCATTTGGCGGATAAAGAAAAGAAGTTTGTGCTGTGTTAATAAAGTCACTTCTTCGAGAAGAGTAACTAAATTCAATGAAGCGTATTGTATCTAACGCTGTTTCTGTCCAGCAGGCATTACCTGTGCATAACAACATCGGCTTAAGGCCTGTTAAGATCCGAGTCTTTGCCTTGCTTCTTCGTTATTTGGGCGGCAGAAGGAACTCATCTTTCTTCCAGCGACGGAGCGATCAATGTAAAACAAACACAAAAGCAAAAGGCCTGCTGCTTTAATGCTCCGCGAGCTCAGTCTCTCTCAGAGAGCATTCTGACCTCTGGGGCTGAGGAGCACTCTGCACTTGCCAACTTCCTGCTTCAACAACTCCACTCCACTCCACTCCACTCCACTCCTCACAAAGATGTTGTCTGGTCTCTCTAAACAATGCTCTGTCCGCATAGAAACCAACGGGAAATGAGGGATTTGATCCAGCCTGCGGTATATATTTTGTATATGTTTTGAAGTCAGGAGTAAAACACAGGGCTGGATGCACCTATACTATAACTGTGATCCTCAAATCGTAGACAGATTTCCCCCGATTACTATGCGGAAGTACAGTGCAGTTTTTAGTTCATGCCAAAACGGAGACAAGAATCTGCAGCTAATACTAATGTGCTTTTCCTCCTTCGTTCACAAGTCTCAGGCTCTGACCGTCACTTGACCGAGAGGATTTACTGAGGATAACCACAACGCACGAGTGTACTGTATCAACAAACGAGAAGAGTACACCTTGATGTCTTCTTATAGCAGCGGGTGTTGCCCTGGTTAAGTTACATAACGTACGACTGATGTAAGTTACAATTTCAGATAGAAGTTAAACAGAAGGCTCGAGGCGAATGTGAAGAGCGAGTTCAGCATTTCTTGCTGGTCCTCTGTGGTGATTTGAGGAATGGCAACAGCTGAGCTGACATCTAGCACATAACCCCAGAAAGCAAGTGATCTGCGTGGTAGACACTGAACATCTGATTACTGTAGTTTCTGTTACTGTGTCTCTCCCTTAAGCACATCTCTTCTTTAAACATATTCTGAAAATACTTGACCTTACCCCCCTCTGTTGCACAACCTATTTCACAACTATGTGGATGTCTACTTAACCAAGAAGTGTGTCTTTTCCATAAAACATTATTTGTGTGTGTGTGTGCAGGGGCGGAGATCCCATTTCGTTGTAGGGGGGGACAATACACGGTCAAATTTCACAGAAAAATCGCCCTCTCTCTCTCTACGGTGTCCTCGTACTGCGTTTGCTACCTTGCAGGACTAGACAGCTAGCTAAAACTTTTCTTTGCAGAATAAAGATGCTGAATTTCAAGTAGGGTGACCAGATTTGAGCATGCTATACACTACCCCGCGACGAAGTTTTGACATCTTTTTCACATGCAGATGACCCCGCCCCCACCCCCTGGGACGAAGTTTTGCCATCTTTTTCACATGCGGGGGCGTAATAACTAGTTTGTGACAGACCCAGGGAACCACAAATATCCAACGAGGTAAAATCCCGAACAATTTTTGAATCCCTGCCGGAAGCATGTTTTAGGTCTCGAAAAAAAAGGACGTCTGGTCACCCTAATTACTATATTATTAAAAATTATTTATTTGTGTTTACAATGACAATGTTGGGGGGGGGGGGACAACTTTATGGTAGAGGGGGTCATCTCCGCCTGTGTGTGTGTGTGTGTGTGTGTGTGTGTCTACTACTCCAAGTCACCTATTAATCATTAAATTAATTCAGACTAGCAGAAGATGAAAATATAATGAGAAAAGACTACGTGTTTCCAATAAAAAAAAAGATGCAACCATACCAAAACACATCTTTCACAAAGTCTGTGTTATGCCACCATCTGGCAAATGTGTGACCACTGAACTCAATTAAGAACACAAAGCATTGACTATGATATAATTAAGCAATATAGTACGAGTGCGAGTGGGGTAGGTAAGGGATATTCCCACGGGTGGTGTTCGGCCGTAGCCACGAGGCCGGAGGCCGAGTGGCGCAGGCAACAACACCCGTGGGAATATCCCTTACCTACCCTACTCGCACGAGTACTATATTGCTTTTATAAAACAATTTTATAGTCAACCAATTAACATTTAAACACGAAGTTATTGATTAAAATTTTTTTTATTTCGCCATTGTTTCTTTGCAACAAAAAAATAGTTCCATTGTCAGCGTCTTTTGGAATTATAAGAACTTTGAATTAACGGTTATCGCTTAATTGTATCAACGTGCTATAGAATGTTTCATCGCGGAGTGATTTATTATTAGCTGTGAAAAGTCCGAGTTGGGATGTCCTGGGATATTCCAACTCATGGAACGTCTCTCGTCCAATCAGAAACAGCTAAATAATTCAATAGAACCCAATTGTTTTATAAACTTGTGTAATCTGTGGCTTGTAATTAACAAAATGTTGTTAAGGCTAATATTGTCAGGTGTACAGGAACATCACTTGCCTTGTGTCATAGTAAGAGGAAATTCAAAGTGAGTAACCGCAGTTGAAGACGTGGGCATTTTGCTTAGTCATCCAATATTATCATCTGAAGAAGAACCCCCCCCCCCTCATCGACTTATCAACTGTTACGCCTTACCGACTGGCCTCACCAACTGGCCTCACCATGAGAATTCTCTGCAGTCAAAGGACCCACAAGTGACCAGCAGCAAGCTCAGCGTGCATTAACACACCAAGTCACACCGCAGGCTTTAAGATGACCATCATGCCACACCTAACTCTGCACCCCCCCCTCTTTTATACCATCATGCCAGTGATGAGAACTACTTTTTGCCACAATGAGCACACAGCATCCCAGTCCCCCCCCCATTCATCAACACATAAACAGAGCCACACAGCATCCTCACACAGACACACACACACACACACACACACACACACACATCTGCTGGCTGATGAGCTTAATGGTTACATGCCATGACAACAGCAAGAACGCAATCACTACACCGCACTATATGTCCGCCGGTAAAAATAGAACTGCCTTGCATGCTGGTAGAGACGTTCTGTTCCGTTGCTATGGACAACACTGGAGGGATGCAGTCACTCACGGCCGTGCCGCTGACAGTGAGAGTCTTGCTTCTCTGGAGCTCGCACCATTTTCAGTTCAGCGAGTGCACGGCACAGGGGAAGGACAGCAGGAGTGAGGCACACTGCCGGCCGTGATGGAAAATCACAAGCGGTTCGATTGGGCCACAACACAACTAGGGTGCTGCAAACAAATGTCTGAAACTAGAAGGGCCCTCAGAGAGTGCAGCCCCACCGCCCAGGCCAAATGCCCCATCTTGCAATGTTAACGAAAGTGAAAAAATTATTAGTGGGTCGGCCTTGTGATTTGAATATGCTCCAAAATGTAATGGGCTCTTCCTTGGCCAATGCTACACCCTTGAAACCAAGTTTCATGAAAATCGGCCTGGTAGTTTTTACATAATCCTTGCTAACAAACAGACAGACAGCCAAAAAAAACAGACAAACAAATTGAGCCAAGAACATAACCTCCTTGGCGGTTAACAATCAAATGAATAAATAAATAAAACGTCAAAAGTATGATTGGTAATGTGGCCATGCAGGCCCAAGGGAACATCCAACAGAGTAGGAAAATGAAATCGCTGAGATGCTTGCCTTGGATGAACCAAAACAATGACATCTGAAGCATCGAGTCACCGGCAACCCAACCAGAACATAGGGGAGCCATGTTTAGACAAACAAGATGGTCTTCACGACCTTTCAGACCAAAGCGCTCTTCGTTAGAGCACAGGGAAGCACTGCAGTCCACTACATCAATCCTGCGATTGTTTGCACAGTAACTATAACTGCTGCTGGCCAGCTTTTGTTGCTCACGCCTGGTGCCAGTAGCGGTTCCGCCGTGCCAGATCCCTCGAAAAAATGCGAGGCAATTATCGTGAGCAGCTGTCAGAGGCTCCCTTATCGGAGTGGTAATTACCCCAACACATGACATCAGTCTGTGAACTTAATAAGAGTCCAGCCTCACGGCGATTCAAAGGAGAGTCTCCTCTGGGACGCCGCGTTATAGATGACTCCATTTCAGGTCTGTAGGCAAAAAACAATCCAGGTCCCGTTCAGATTTAGAAACAGAGAGAGGTAAGGAAGCCAGTGAGAGCCTTTCTTTATTTAACCTTACACTCAGAGGGAGAAAAAAAAGCAACATGGAGACTCTATAACCCCGAGTGAACTCTGTTCTCCTTACACCACCATGAGCAGCGGAGGATGAGACTGCAGGGCTTCGGCTGTGTTTCTCCACAAGCACAAAAACCTCTTCCTGGTGGCTATGGCAGCCACTTCCACTGGGCGCCCACATAATCGTACGAGCATGTCCCAGAGGTTCGGCACAGAAACGCTAATCACAACAATCAGCAGCTGTCGACTTCCAGGCTGTATGCAGTCATCAGCTGCCAGTCACTCGGCACAGGGGCCGGGGGGAGGGGGGGTGTAGGATTGGGTGGGGTGAGTGAAGCCCCCCTGCCACCAAATGGCACCATCCAGAGCCAAACGGAAAAAAAACCTAATCACCTAATGGGGGCTTTATAAACCCCCCACTACCCCGCTACTCACACATATGTGCATATCCTCACACACACACACACACACACACACACACACACACACACACACACACACACACAGATATCAACATACTTGTGTGCAGACACGCTGAGATGCCTGTGCACACTCCCACAAACCATCCTGACACCAAACCTGCAGGTGTCAATAAATAGCGGGGGAGTGCAGCCTTCACTGTAAACACACATAACTGCCCCCCCCCCCCCCCCTTCACATGTTAGCTATGGCAGCCTGTGGATTCGACAGCAACTCAGACCAGTGAGGCAGTGAGGGGAATGTGGTTCTAGCTTGCTTTATCCATCTCTCACCCACCATCTCTCGCTCTTCTCTGTTCACTCTCACTCACTCTCTCTCGCTCGCCATCTCTCCCTCCCTTGAAAAGAGCAGTGGGGCATCACACTGAATCAGTGTCAGCGGCCCATGTTAAGCTCGGCCGCTTCTGCTGCCTGAGAAACTGGGACTGCGCGTATCCTGCTGGTACTGCTGCTGCTGCGGAACTTGCCACAGATCCGACTGGCCCCATCAGCTCTCCAGCAGTCACTGACAGGCCTTCAGCAGGCTACCCTCACCCCGAGCTCAACTCACACACAGTCTCACACACAGACACACACATTAGCCTTTCCACATAGTATATTGAACACAGGAGCTCAGGCTGAGAACTACGTGCTTATGTATTTCAGAGGTGTTACCAAAACCAGACATAGTACAAAGAAGTATCTTTGTATGAGTGTTTGTACATACAAGTAGACTTATCTTTAGTGCAAGGTATTTCTTGGCCAGATATTTGAGCCTGCTCAGCCACAGATGCCTTAGGCTTCCTCAGATAAAACCAAACCTAATGTTGTCCTCTCTGTCTTAGGAAAGGTAATCACCTCCAGTCCTCTCCTTCAGTCGATGTCTGGCTGAAGTGTTGTTTCCTTACGGGCACTCTCATTAGCAAGTGCGATGGTGGTGCTTTATCTCTGGTCCAGCACCACCTACAACCTTTCTAGCCTGTCAGCCTGCACTTCTTCTAGGTGCGGTGGCCGTACCCTGAGAGAAAATAAAAACACTGCTCTCGGCCTCCACAAAGCAAAGGACGGCATTTGCTAATGGCTCACCCTGCGAGCGGCTCAAGAGGGAGCATCTACTTTCACGTGCGATCCAGAGACACTCTACTTGCCACTTCCTTTGAAGAGACAACATTAGTTCTGTGTGTGTGTGTGTGTGTGTGTGTGTGTGTGTGTGTGAGTGAATGTGTGTGTGTGTGTGTGTGTGTGTGTGTGTGTCAGAAAAAACAATGCTGAACGGTGGAGCTCCGCACCAAGCCCTGAGAGGGTTGACTCTACAGTGGCTTGGCAGGACAAATCAAGCTTCTCATGTATAATTAATAGAAGACAGACCCTGTAGACTATTTTAAGGGCTCGCTCTTCCACCGCCTCAATTGACACAGATTTTCTAAACATTTTCAATCCCTCCGTAGGCTTGGTACGATTCAATATGTTCACATCGTAAAAACTAAAATAAACAGCCTGAGCTACGGTACACCGATACGGCGTCTGTGCCATGTATTTTCTGCCTGTCATTCGTGTTTATTCCAAGCAGAGGACAAAAATACCTCGTGTGGGATTGAGAGACTAACCTACTAATGAACACAAAGCCAGGGAGCCCAACCCCAGGTACTACTCCGGTGCTGATGCAAGGGCTGTAGATAATAAATAGCACACAGGGGTCCAAAATACATCAAAAAGGCGACAAGGCTCAGCAGGCGCTGCTCCCGAACCGGGACTATAAATAAGGTTGTGTGAAAAATCAGTTTACTTCCTGTTGCGAGGGTTCCCACAGCGCACGAGCACCCCCGGCTCCTGTCCCCCGAGCCATCCGCCTGCATCTCACACGTGACCTACATTCCACCCTCCTCGCAAGGGGCACAAGTGAGATCCGTCTCCTTGGCCAACTTTTACGCGGCTACGGAATCCAGGCAGCGGCTCCAACGCTGGCCATGAATGTATACAGTCGTACAAATTAACGTCAGTCAGTTTATGTCATCTGAACAAGCATAACGTCTCGGAAAAAGCAAGCTGCTGTCCAGGAGCCATGTTCTTAATTTAGGGTTTCGCAGAGAACAGCTCGATGTGATTCTAAGAGTGCTATGCATCATCATCATACTATTCATCATCATCATCATCATCATCAGCGCTACCGTGGTCATTAATTTGGTAATCACAGACTCTTCAGAATGTTTTGTTCAATTACCTACACACCAAAGTCACTGAACGATTCTGTCCTCATCTACAAAGCTGGGTCATCTGATATATCAGGTGCGTACCAACATTAATACGGCCTCTATGACCAAAATAATGTTTGCCCTGTACAAATGAACCATGCAATCTGATTCCTCTGAGATTCAGACAGACTCATCTAATTTGACTTGACTCGCTCACTCAGCAGAGGAACAGCAAACAAAAACACCAGCATGGCCACTATCCTTGGAGCCAGGATAGGTGAGAAGGAAGATAGAAGAACAGGAAACGCATAAAACCTCAGGAAGACAAAAAAGAGAGCGAGCTTTTAAATGGTCCTGAGGCATGCGTTACTGAATGGCCGGAGCCCACGTGTTTGGAGAGGTGCAGATAAGCGGAGCTGACAGACAGAGCGAAGGGCACAGGCCTGATCCGAGTCGCCCGGGCATCGTGACACCTCTGTTGTCCTTTCAGCTCTGTTCCACGACATGCCTGACACTTATTCAATCTAGCACTTGTTCATTTATCCCCCCCCTCATAATGCTCTCTTGTTGCTCCTGGTACAACCATCACAACTGTGCTGAGCACTTGGACTTGAACTACATTGACAATGAGAACAATGCACAGGGAGCTCAACTGACCCAGTATCGGACACAATGATTCGTACCTAATCAACAGAGTAAAAGAATATGTGACGAATATGTATCTAGCTACTTTGCTTACATGCGTGTTAGCATGTAAGCCCTTGGTTTCCAAAATGGGGTACGCGCACCCCCAGGGGTGCGCGAAGTGGTTCAGGGGGTACGCGGGGAGAAAATTTCCGCGATAACGGAAAATTACCCTTTGAAACAGAATTGCAACTTTCAGACGGAAACATCATTTTGTGCATCCAAATCGCCCAAATTCCCCTGTATCAAGGCTGTATTTCTAATAAACACAACAATGATCGCAACGATGAACAAGCATTAATTAAAAAACAAAACCACTGAGAAAATGTCACGTCTGTGCTGAACTCCGCTCTGGCCACACCCCCCTGTCCAACGGCCTGTAAAATTAATTTGCTCATCTTCCCAATCGCCTGCAAATAATGTTTTTTTTAGTCTTCTGTTCTGTTGATGGCTGGCAAACAACAACCTTAGAAGGTTTGGGTCACTTGTGGCACATATTATTCACTTATTTTAAGCCATCAATCTACCTCATGGTGAACAAAATGAGGCAAAAGGAAAACTTTTTTGGGGTGGGGTGGGGGGTACGTAGCTGGAGATTGAATGTCTGAAGGGGTACGGGACTGTAAAAAGTTTGGGAACCACTGATGTAAGCAAAGTATAATAGATCACGTGGGAGATGATGCACGTGTTCAGCACTGGAGCCATAAATTGTGACATGTTAGTGGCTTCATTCTTCGAGTCTTTCCAGACACACGATGACTGAGACGAATTCTTTGTCTGCTAAAGAATGAGGCAGAGAAAAGCTCTCTCCCAGTTTGTCCGTGAAAAACTAACCATGAAAAACTAACCCCTCAACACAAGTTTCCTGCCTTATTCAAATCGACCTTCCTCCCCTGAAGCTCCTCAAAACAAATGAGACTCTTTCAGTACCTTGGGACAAAATGTATGCCCTTAGTCATGGCTCTCTGCACTTAAATCCAGACACATGAGGTATTACAGCGCTTGCTTGCAACAGAAGGACAAGAAAGTCAGTAACTAAGGCTGTTGGTCCCGCTTACATTTACATTTACATTTAGTCATTTAGCAGACGCTTTTGTCCAAAGCGACGTACAAGGGAGAGAACAGTCAAGCTAAGAGCAATAAAAAGCATGGTGTAACAATAAATACTACTTTACATGAGAATTAGAAAAACAACGACCTAGAAAAAAGGAAAAAGAAGTGCAGGAATGTAACTGCTGAAGTGCAAGTTAAGCGCTAGTCAGGTGCCAGTTAGGAGGGGAGGTGCTCTCTGAAGAGTTGGGTCTTCAAAAGCTTCTTGAAGGTAGAGAGGGACGCCCCTGCTCTGGTAGTACTAGTCAGTTCGTTCCACCAACGTGGAACTACAAATGAAAATAGTCTGGATTGCCGTGCTTGCACGGACGGCAGTGCCAAACGACGCTCACTAGACGAGCGCAGCGTCCTGGGTGTAACATTTGCCCTTACAAGAGCATTTAGGTAGGTGGGAGCAGAACCAGTAAGCACTCTGTAGGCAAGCATAAGTGACTTAAACTTCTCGCTTGTCCTCATTAACCCCACTAACAAAAAAAAACACCAGGAGAAATTGGGGTCACATAAGTAGTATGGGGTGAAGAATTATCTGATAACTAGCAGCATCAATATCACCTTAAGGAGCGCAAACTGGAGGATTTACAAAGCCATTACTCCATTACGCCATAATTAGTGGGTCTCATCTAGTTGTTACTGCTGATGCATCACAATCACGTGGCGATCCATCTTTGGGCACGTTCAATAAGCCCATGGGACTAATATCTGCATTCTAATGTGCTTTTGTCCATACAGAAACACACCAGGCCTTTTTTCTGTGAGTTTGACACAGACACACATGTAACATTACCAGTAAGAAGGCAGAAACGACTTACGGTAACACTAACGAAATCTGAAAAAAGGTAATTTGACTAAAAGCATATTTTATGCTGCATAAGGTAACTGTAGATGAATCTCCAAAATGAAAATCACTGGTTAGTGTTCTAATTCTCATCAATAAATTCTTGCTAAGTGCACCGGAACAGGCCCATGATGGTGATCCAGTTTGTGGTGCTCACTAGGCCATCAGGAATGCATTTAGCAATGAGTCATTACTGTTGTTGTTCTAATAATAAACAACAGCATTATTATTCAACTTTTGTTTTAAGCCCGTTGCCTTTTTAACAAGAACTACAGTAAACATGGGGACACAACGCAACTCAGGCAAACATGATGCCAAAAAGGAAATCTCACCACTCAACACAAAACACGCTGGGAATGAGGGCTAGATGGGACGCTGTTTGGCTCTGCTTCATCACCCATAATCCACACAGGGTGAAGTTGTGCCAAGTCAATGAGAAAAACATGAAGAGCCAACTGACATATAAAATCCCATCCTCCCAGACTGCGATGTGCTTGTCCTTATATGAAGCTGTTATCTGCCAGGTTTGATTAAATTTTTCATGAGCATGACCCAGTGAATGCTTGTAGTATTCTCCATCCCCTGCTCTTTCTCTCCCTCCCATTTCTACCTTTCTCTCCATCAAACTCTTTCCCCTTCTTAATCTCTATCTCCATCTATACATCCAGCCATCCATCCATCCATCCATCCATCCATCCATCCATCCGTACCTCTACATCTCTTTCCTGTTGAGTTTAGATATGAAGCAGTGTTACAGGCTGTGGAATGGGCCCTCCTAACCTCCTCCAGCTCTCTATGCTCATGTGGTCAGCAGTTCTGGTGAGGCGAATGGTTCCACTTTTCACAAAGCTGGCAGAGACCTTCTTCCCGTCTTCCCCTTCAGTCTCTTTAAGCTCAGGCCATAAAATGACTTACTGTGGGTATTCTCACAAAGTTCACAAACACTCTGCCACTCCGGGGCCACAGGAAGAAGTCCCACCCCCCAACCACCCACACACACACACACACACACACACACACACACACACGGTCGTAAACCCAAACCCAACCAAACAGCCCATCATATTTCCCATTCGTAAACCAAAACGAAAGACGATACACCACTCAAGTAGAGAGGAAGGGAAAGTAAGTGACTCTGCCACCATGTAATTAAAATAAATATAAAAGACTGTCTAATTTGTCTTTTGTGGTTGCTCGTGAAATTGAAGGATGTCCTTTTATTCCGGCACTTGGAGACAAATTAAAGTCTGCGTCGGCCATGGATGTTTTTCAGAGAGACACATTCTGCACAACTCAAACGTCCATATTTACCAACCATCTGACCCAAGCATGTGGGTTTGCTGTGAGCCCACTAACAGTTTAACTGCTCAGCTCTGGTACTATATTAGCATGATTATGTCTATACAGTCCCGCTGAAAAGCAATAAGCACAGAACTGCCTGAACCGACACGACCTCGAGAGCTAGGTCAGTGAGACTCGCATCTTTAAAAGGCTGCCTGAAATTGTGCTTTTAACTGCATTAATGGGGTATTTTCCCAAGCTCTTTCCTAATGATTAGTATGTGTGTGAGTGTGTGTTTAATGTGACGAGCTTTTAGGAGCTGTTCGTCACGACACGTTTCCACACTCTTTCAGAGGAAGGGAGGCTAGTTAAGGACACAAGATAATAGAGTACACAACGGCTGACCAATTGAGAACAGCAGGGCTAAAACTGGCACCACTCCCTAAAATGGTGTTTGTTTGGATAGTATAGGATGTAATTACATCTTAAAGTCTATAGTGAAAGGGGGTCCACACAGACACGCACGCACGCACGCACGCACGCACCCACGCACAGACACAGACACACACCATCCGTACCCGCATGTGCGCACACACACACACACACACACGCGATGGTACAATTCTTGGTATGCGAGCAACTCTTGCACCTTGCCTTTTGTCTGCCTGTGACCTTGGGAGATTTGACACATTGTCTTTCAAGGTTTGAGAAATGACCTGGTATAAGCAGGGACCTTCAAAAACCCTGCAGAGCTGGAGAGCAAAAACAGACAGTACTCGCCCGCTATTTATTTGCTCCTCCATCAGCAGCTGGTGCTGAGCTCTATTTGGCATGGAACTACCAGATCACCACAAGACTGGGCCCAGCTCCATTCTACTTTGCCAGATGCCTCCAAAGTATGAACCAAAATCATCTTCTCTCTGTGGCAGCTCATGCCAATGCTTAAGTCGGCCTATAATGTAAACATACGTTACACCATGTTGTCTGCGGAGGTGAGGGGATAGCAAAACAAAACAAAGGCGTCTGCTCATCGCATTCCATGACTCCATGAGCAGACTGGATGAGACCACAAGACTCTTACAGCGGGTGAAGACTGGGGTGGGCGAGTAGGGACTATGTGGATGATTGCCGTCGAGTTCTTCCGGCACTGCAGGGGATACAACCATCTGTCCCACCAAAGGGTTAATCCACAACCCAACCCAGGCTGTGGATTCCAGCATTTTCCACCCTTTCTTTCTCTCTGTGGTAACCCCCTACCCTTCAATCCCCCCATATAACCCCCCCCATAACCACCATCCCTCCATCAAAAAGTCCCAGCAGCCACATACACCCCCCCCCTCCCCAACCCCCTCTCCGTCAGTCTGCAAAGTGTGTGTGTGAGGTGGTGGGAGACTGCTGTTGCACTGATTGCCACATTGATCAGTTGGGCGGATTTATATAGGGGGTGTGGTGAGGGCACCCAGACTGAATGGATCTCAGAGGAGGCGCAACAAACACAATAACAGGAAAACAGGCCCTGGGTCCTGGCTCATCATATACTCCCCATGCATGCCCCCCCCCCCACACAACCCCCGCTTTTTATCATGCCTAAATGCTTTGGTCACTGGGGTGGGAGGTGGAGGGTGGGGTGATGGGGATATGGACTGGACAGGGTGGAGACAGATGATAAGATGAGGACAAAATAGACAAAAATCTTCAAGATGGGGATTGAAGTGGGGTAAAGGCTAAATTACCCAGAAACCTGGCTAAAATGCAGAGAAGACACACAGATTTCACTGTGTTTCTCCCCCCAGTCAAAAGCACATTCACGGGAGGCAAGCTGATGGAAGAGCTTTAAAACTAGCCATTTACTGAGGGATGCACAGAGCCAGGGGGAACGAAGAGACAGAAAGAGAGAGAAAGAAAGAAAGGGAGAGAGGGGAGAAGAGAGAGAGTCTGAAGGGTGGGGGGCTCGCTGACATCCTCGAAACCTTTCTCCTAAAACGACTGCCTGCCACCCAGCTATGGCAGCTATAATGGCCTCTGACGTGTCAACAAATCACAGCTCAATTCAGCCTCTATCTACCATCTCAACCAGACGACCAGACATGCACACTCACACACACACACATATGCCAGTAGAGCACGCACACGCACGCACGCAAGCACACACAAACACACACACATACGCACATAGAAAAGGCAATCTTTGCAGAGCAACATCAATCCTACCACACTACCCAATGAAAATCCACTCAGACATTCAAACATACACCAACCTCAAATACTGACGCTTTCGTCTCAGTCTACAGCAATTCTCCCTTCCCTATCCCTCTCTATCTCCCCTCATCCCTCGT
The DNA here is from genome assembly GCF_900700415.2 of Clupea harengus. Taxonomy (NCBI): domain Eukaryota; kingdom Metazoa; phylum Chordata; class Actinopteri; order Clupeiformes; family Clupeidae; genus Clupea; species Clupea harengus. Next base: position 6,219,816 of record NC_045156.1, on the reverse strand, counting down.
TCCCTACCCCCACCATAAACCCTGGAAACCACAGCATCCCTCTCAAACAGGAGGCAAATGCTCAGTAAATACCTCAATGCTGTGTGTCGTCCACCTTTTTATTCCAGCTCGAGAACAAAACACCCCAAAAAAAAAAGAAAAAAAAAAGAAAAAATCTCAGCGATGGAGAGAATTCCAGCAGGCAGGCAGGAAGAAAGAAAAGGAGGAGAAGGAGGAAAGAGACAGAGGGGAAAAAAAAAAAAAAGAGTCAGAGAGCCGTTTCCCCCCGGTGAGTGCATCAGACAATGCTGTCTGAGCCTGCGTTGGCCAGTCCACTGTCTTTTCCTTTCCTTCTTCTTCTTCCTCTTCTCCTTCTCCTTCCCTCGTGAGCACGGCAAATGAGCGGTCCTGCCCAGCTTTAGGGGCTAAGCCAATGTGAGCTATCCACACTCTGGCTCCCGTCTGAGGCGAACGTCTCTAGCCCCACAATCACCCACATGCACCCGCCCACCTCTGCTCAGTTTCTCTCTCTCTCTCGCTCAGCCTCACTCCCTCCCCCTCCTTTCTCTACCACAACCCCCATCTCTATATCACCCTCCCTCCCTCTCTCTCTCGCTCGCTCTCTCTCTCTCTCTCTCTTTCTCCCCTTGCTCTCACAAACACACACAGACACAGACACACACACACACACACACACACACACACACACACACACAAACACACACAAACACGCTCCCCCGGCAAATAAGGCAGTCACATAAACCCCATTCTCGCACGTCATGTGACCCTAGCAATCAACACTCCCAAACAGCAAATGGTGGGCTACGCTATACTCGGCTGCACTATACTGTGCTGTGTAGTAATGTGACGGGTAGCGCTCTGCTGGATCAGGGTGTGGGTGAGAGTCAACGAGCAGGAGGACCCTTGTGTGCATGGAAATGCAGCCATTGTTGTCTTTAAACCCCACGAGGGGTATGTGCATTTGTCTACTGACGGGGGTGGAATAAGGGGGTCAGGGGCACTTGCAGACTTCACCCCCCAACCCCCGACCACCCCACACACACACACACACACGCAGCAACTCCATGGATACAGCTAAGCTACAAGCCCATCAATTAAAGATGACGAGGGAAGAAGCCCAACATGCCAAAGCAACCCCATTCATGCCTGACTGCCAAAACAAAGATGTGTCTGTGACATGGGCTTTCATTGTTTCACATTACCCAATTTCAAATAAACATTTTGCATGCAACATTATTGAAACAACATGTTTCTTTTAAAAGTAGTTTTTTCCATTTCATGACAGGGTCTCAGGATGCAAGGGAAGAATGCCCGACTAATACTAAGAACCCTGTGTGTACATGTGGTCAACTTGCATGGCCTCTTTTGTGTCGGATTATTCAAAAACCTCCCAAATTCTGTGTGTATGGTGACTGCCAGATAAACAGTCCTGCATGCAGAAGTCCACAGTTTAAAACACCGGCATGGCTGGGGATAAAAGGGTCCATTTTGCCTTCCAACACTTGCCCTATGAAATTACCACCTTCATCAGTCAAAGCATGGCACAGGCATGGCCCTCATCCACAGGTCACGACGAGGGAGCCTCCACCCAAAAGGTGGAGTAATCTTTAACAAATGAAACTCCACAGAGATGGGACAATAGGTTGTCTTCTGGAGGCCATAGGAGCCATCCCATTCGCTGGGGAGACTGGAGACTGGGAGAGCTGCTATTTCAGGCGGATGAGAAATGAATCATTTGGCACTCAGTGGATCTGATTTTGGATCTCACCCGGGACAAAATATCTTACTTTACATCAAGTGGAAATTTCTGTCTCCTCCTCTGAGTGCCTCTGTAGCTGAATATATTTTTTAAAATATATGTTTCTTTTAATAATCTAGAAATGATTATTTAATGTTTACTTTACATTCAGTGTTGAGGGGAAGGCAACCCATATACTGATTCTCTACCACATATGACCATAGCCAGGTGGGAGGAGTGTTTCTTAGCATATAAAAAAACAAAACAACATGACAACAATCGACATCAAAATATCATACATCACAGCATCAAAGTAATTTTGAAGCCACATCAATAATTCAAATGGCTGGCATGCGGCATCTCCCCGTGTAGTCTGTTGTTGCCAATGAGAGTAGCCCGTGGAACACGATCACGGCCGATAAGCAGGGTGTTTGGGAGTGTCGGCATTGAAAATCAATGCCGTTCCACACGGACTGCAGACTGACAGCTCCGCATGCAGCAGTGTTACCGAGCACATGTTCAGTATTAGCAGACTTTCAGCTGTTGCCAAATCTCTAAGCAGCCAGAGGAAATGGACAAGGCGTGATTGTGTTTACTACACGATACTACAAGTCTCACACAAGCAGCAACATACACTGACCATTATGCCAATAACACAGACAAAACAGAGCACAGACAATACACAGTAACATTAAAAAGGTACAACGTGTGTGTGTATGTATGAATGTGTGTGTGTGTGTGTGTGTGTGTAATCACACAGAGCCCACTGCTTTGTCCCTGATGTCTGTGCCCTGCGTGTGAACAGGCAGACATGAGCGATGTGTCGCATCTCTGCTCACATCACTTCATCCGGCGGCGCCAGCAGGAGCAGACTAGCGAGCTAGCAGGGGGAGTGCTGACGGGGGCAGACTAGCGCGCTAGCAGGGGGAGTGCAGACAGGAGTAGGAGACGTTGAATGATGCAATGTGGAGGTGTGCATCTGTAAATGAAAGACAAGACAAAGAGAGAGAGGGAAGGGAAAAGAAAGGAAAGGGACAGGAATGGAAGAAAAAGGGAAAGGGAGGGAAAGCAAACTACACTTCCCAGGAAGAGGCCCCTGTGGGTACTAGGTGGAGGAGTGTTTGCTGCGTGGAAGGGAGAGCTGGCAGGAGATTGCCCTGCAGTGCAGGTGGAGTGACGGCTCTGTGCTGTGCTGGGTAAGGCAGGGATGCCACTGGCATCTGACCCTGGTCACAGTTGAACTCGTCAATCATGACCTTTGCACGCACGCACACACACACACACACACACAAGCACATACGCGCACAAACAAAAGCACTTCTCACTCTCTTGGCTAAAACATACAGGTCGACGCTTTGTAGCAGAACCGAGGTCCCTGCCCCTTGCTGCTTGGCAGACAATGCCCTTAAGATGAATTGGGCGGAGAGAAAAAGTGACACAAGCAGTTAGCCATCTGTCCTTCAGTGCCTGATATGGCTAGATGTGCAAGGCTGCTCCTCTTAAGTGACTCCTCCATGCCTCTGCGCCTCCCTCCCTCCCTCCCTCCCTCACCTCCTCAACAACCCGACCCCGCCCCCACTCAAAGCCCCACCCACAAACCTATCCCCTTAGCCTACTTATGTCTATATGCCCAGGGCATGCCATTGACCACGTTCTCACGAAAGCCCACATAACATAACATAGCATACTTCCCCTCCACAGCATTCTGGATGGCAGTGGAGCAGGGCTTGCGTCTGCAGGAATAGTAGGTGGGAAGAGGCAAAGGAGGAGAGAATGTGTGTGTGTGTGTGGGGGGGGGGGGGGGGGTGCAGTGAACCAGGAGAATAGAACGCCTACTTGCCTGGATACAGAGAAAGCACAAACGCCAAGCAGTGTGGTGCTAATCCTGCCTCACCGCATGTATGTATTTGTGTGTGTGTGTGTGTGTGTGTGTGTGTGTGTGTGTGTGTGTGCACGTGTGTGTGTGCGCCCGGCGAAAAAAAACAAGCTTCAACACACCCTGAGCTGTGTTCCTCAACACTACTGTCACATGGACAAGAAGACCAAAGAGAAAAGCAGATTGAGAGATCCAGAGAGAAGAGAGAGGGAGAGAGGGAGAGATGGAGAGAGCGAGAGAGCGAGAGAGGAAGAGAAAGAGGGAGCAAGAGAGACAAAGAGAGATGCAGAGGCAAGAGATAGCGTGGTACATGCAGAACTAGAACTCACCCGTGCACTTGCTCACACACACACACACACACACACACACACACACACACACACACACACACACACACACACACACACACACGCTCTGGATGGGCGCTAAGCTAAAGGTTTGGATGGAGAGACAAGTGAGCGGCCAAGGAATGCTTGTGTCTGTGCTGTCAGAGTGGAATGCTTGTGTCTGTGCTTGTGTCTGTGCTTGTGTCTGTGCTTGTGCTGTCAGAGAGGCAGTCACTGACATGGGGGGATGAGAAAGAGAAGACAGGAGGGCTGGGGGGTGGAGGGGGTGATGGGCGACCCGGCACATAATATCACCACTGATCCTCCCCTGCCCTGCTTGACAATGAGCAGTTGTAGCTGTGGCTGGGCAGGCAGGCAGGAGGCGAGGTGGCAGCGCTCACTTCCTGCAGCTGACGGACGCTCCAATGAAACGGAGACAGGAAGGGGGGCTTCACTGCCGTGTTTACATCCCAACTACTCTATTGATGAGGCACATTAGTGGCCACCATCTTTCCCCCCTCCCCAACACACACCTCCCCTTTCTCACAGAAAACCCACATCTGCCTGATTGCTCTTAAAGAGACAGTGTGCCATTTATCAGCACAGACCCGTCTGTCTGATGGTACGGAGGTTGTGTCATCATTTGAAGACGGACGGGTCAGTTTACTGCTGCTCCTTCAATACAGGCTAAAATGGCCATATGAATGTAAATTTATTTCAGAGAAAGTACAGCCAAATACAGTTCATCGCTGACCGAGCCAATAACAGTGACACAGAAAACAAGCCTCCAGGCAGTGAGAGTGAGCTCCCCTCATTCAGGGGTCACATGTCCTGATTGACACCTCTGACACATCACTCCCCACCCCCTCCCCCTCCCTCTCCCTCTCCCTCTCTCTCTCTCCTCGGCCACTGGCCACCTGGCAGGGCGACCCACTGGTCAGGCCATCAGAGAACAAAGCAGCAGCTGCAGACTTACACACACACTCATGAATAAGCGCAAGCTGACCCCCGCCTCCCGCACACACTGGAGGGAGCGGCGCTCCGGTCCATTCCCGCTCACCCCTGTCACGTTCTCCATTAGACAGCCAGGCAGCCTGGGGCACTATGGGAAATCTGGTTTTTGGCGCAAAAATGTTGAGCGGAGATGACTGATCTGATCGGATCTGATCTGGTCACACTCCAAACAACCTGAAAAGGGTTATTTTATTTGGGGCATCAGTGTATCTTTTATGTTGCAAAAACATTTGAAAACCACAAAATGGCTATGTTGTTGCAGAAATCTGTCATTAAGATAAGATTTGCTATTAACTAAGTCCCCTACATCAAAAAAGCCCCCTGATAGCTGACTCAACGGCACATCATTGTAGGTACACTGGAATTCGTCCATTGTGGTTGACTTCAATCCGTAACTTGCCTATGGGTTCCCCCGGAAACTACGTCAAGCTTTACCTATCATAAAGTGTAACCTGACGCAATGTTAACCACGCCCCTTTTAGCTTGAACAAAAGGAACGTCTTTTCCAGATGTTCGCTCTCTTCTCTCTCTGTCGGCGCCCACCTGGCTAGGACCCCTCTCTCTCCCTCCGGGCATCGTCCGCGAGGAGCAAGCCTCTTGGACCTCCAACACCGCGTGAGCACACCGTCACACGGTGAAGAACTACTCTCTTTGTTCTCACGTCTTACGGCCGACACACGCCTAAGATCTCTGTCAACGCACTGCTCAGTGAGACGCAGTACGTTTAGCGAAAGCAGCTAACAACAGACCTGCTAGCTAACTCCACACAACGGGAACAGAAGGCAACTGCAATGTTCTGAGCGATCAAATCCTCCGACCTAAACTGCAGTAAAACAGAGACATCACAGCAAGGACAACTTTCTCCAGCTACGGACGGCATAATCTCTTCTGCCCTTTTCAACATCGGACTCGCCAGCACGACTCTTTTCATAAAGGACTGGTAACTCTGACATTAACTGGGCATTTAGCTATCCTAGCTATTCACAACCTCTTCTATTCAGAATTCTAATGACCTTCAACTATACTATTAGTAAGGTAACTTTGGTTGTAGTTATTAATTTAATTATTAATCGGAGTTCCAAATTGATAGTATAATATATTTTATGAGACTGATATATTTAACGAGACTGATTTGTGGATTATCATTATTTTGACCACGTGGAGGACACTACACTTTGTGTGGCGCCCCCTAGGTGTTCAACTTAATTGATCTGCCTTTGTGTTGAATGGTTGATGCCTGTCCAATCGGGTGAGACTACCAACATATTGTTGCTGTTGCAAGGACAGCACCAGTGTGTCTTGGTGGCCCTCGCAAAGACGGTATCACAATTTACACACAATTGCACCCACATTCACCCGGCTCCTGCTCACAGGGTAAGTTACCTACATAGTCTGGTACTCCCATGTGAGGCTGGTACCAATTTCACCTACATAATTTGGTGCCCCGTGTGAGGATAGTACTGTTGGCAATCATTCATATTTGTGCAATATTAATGTCAGCTTAATTTCAGGCCAAATTCAGAATTTTATATTCTAGTGTTAGACTAGGCAAATAGTCATAACACTCACTGCCACTAGTCTGTCATAGGACTAGGCACTAGCTTTACTTACAAATAAGTGCAAAGCTTTATATATCAAATTGAGCTCACAAGCTATTTGATATTTTATTAGTGAACCATCACTTTTTCCAGATCTTGGAAACCTTGGAACTTGCTATTGCTGCTAGCCATTCAGGTTAAACCTACTCTGTAGGAATTGTGAATTTCTGTCCAGCATTTGAATACCACGTATTCAATGCAACATTGTCAAGCTGTCAGAATTAACTGTGCTATATCTTCTGCTTCCCTTTTTAACTAAGTCACAGCGTGCCACCGGCCCTGTGAAAGAGAGCTTGGACCTGACTGTTACTGCCTTGCATTCCAGCCAGTGAAAGGAATAGAGACTGAGAGAGAGCCACAGCGTGCTACCGGCCCTGTGAAACAACTTGTGCACCTAGCTGTTACCACCACGTGTTCCAGCTTGAGTCTAGCCAAGGTAACTCCCTGACTGTTACTGCCCTGCATCTCAGTTAGTGTGCCCAAACTTTTATGCCCACTAGAGCCACTAGATGGTGCTGTAGCTATACCTCATTCACAGGAAGCTACCCTCATAGCGTAGGTTACTACACTTTTAGGTTAGGCCAGTGTACTGCCAAGTCACACTGCAAGGTGTCTGCCACTGCAACACCATAGCCAAACTCCTAAGTTCAGTCCTACTTTACCCTATTTTAGCTTACCCCTACAGCTAAACATAACGATGGATAACCCCTGTGTAGAGCAGTTTATCTCTTCCGTAGCGCAAAGCCTGAAACCCGGCTACCCTGAACTCATTAACAGTTTGAGTTTCAGTGAATGCAGGAAGGAGATAGACTCTCTACTAAGTAACAGGTATGATGCACAGACTGCATCCAAAGACCCATTGTTAACGTGCTTGCTACTGAACTTTCACAGGCAAACCAGCCTTGCCTTTCAGAGCAACACAGCATTAGATAGGGAGGTAGAATACCTTAAAGCGCAGAATGCTAGTCTCCTCCACGAGGTACAGACAGCTAGCAAGAAAGCTATGCGCTACCTAGGAGACCTACACTCAACAGAGTTAGAACTCTGCTTACACAAGGAGGAGCTACTCAAGGTTAGGTCAGAATACCCTGCCCCACCACAGTCGTTCAGCCGATGTGAGTCAGGCTACTCTGATTCACACTCCTCCCTTGATGAAAGGTCTACCCCTCCTTCATTCAGATGGGAACACTTCCCAACTGACCCTCAGTCCTTGGGAATGAAGTCAGCTCCTCCACCTCCACTGAGAGACCGAGGTAACAGCCATATGACTTCCCATCTGCCCCTAACAGACACTGAAGAAACAGGTAGTTTATCCTCCAGTAGACATACTGCCCATACTTATTCTCAGCCTCTGATCCATAACACATTCGTCCGTGCCCTTCCTTCCGAAGGCAGGACTAGGTCATGTCCAGACTGTTCAGCCTCCTCTCCATACAGCCACGAGAGTGAGCACCGCTGTCCAGCATCTGCCTCTCACCCAGAGAGAAGCACATTAGCATGTGATAGACATGTCCGTTCCCATGCTAGATTAATCTCGCCCTTTTCGGAAAAGACCTCACAGAGTCCCCGTCTAGAAGTGCTTGAGCTCATAGCTAAGGACATTGAAATGTTTGACCCAGACAACCGTGATCAAGACATTGACGATTACGTTAGGGAACTAGACATCAATATGACTGACCTACCCAATGCAAACCAAAGGGAGAAAATTAAACTCATGTGGAAAACTAGCTCTAAAGCAGTCCACAAGTTTATTCAGGCACAACCTCCCCGTATCAGAGATGATTACGCAGAGCTCTGTCATGCTTTAAAAGAAGAATACTCTTCTCCCGCTGACGAGATCGCATCGTTGGTTGCTGCCTCCCAAATTAAACACTCCCGTCGAGAACACCCTAGGGATTTTTATAAACGGTTGAGACATGCATACTTCCAGGGCAAGAATGCACCAGGCTTAGAAGAAAGTTCCACTTTCAAGTCTCTGTTCTTGCGAAACCTGCATCCATGTGTGCGCACTCACGTTTCCCTCAGGACGCATCAAGGTAACCCCTCACTGAATGAGATCAGGAAGATGACACAGATGGCTTGGGAAACTGTTGTCAATTCCAAAGAAAGGGGAAAAACAACTGAGCCTGCCTGCTCAGATACCAGAGCGTCTCCCAAATTCACTGCCTCACAAGTTCACCCTCACTACAGATCAAAGGGGGGTGACAAACGGCCTCATAGGGACACTGAGCGTAACCGCCATGTCCATCATCAGCGTCGTAATGGGAATACATCCCCTAGAAGCAGTAGAAGGCCATATTCAGAAATAATGGCCCAGAAACATGACCTGCCCCTAGATTCGTCGGATGATGACTACCGTTACACTGACCGTCTCTCAGATCATGGCCACAAGGCCCCAGACAGTGATAGTGCCTCTGACTGCCCCTCTGACTATGGTTACCCAGAGCGTTACACCCCTGAGCCACGAGTCAGGCGAGTCAGGTTCGTTAAGAACTAACTGTCTGCCAAACAACACAAGCCACCCTGCACTGACAGTAAGACAACTGCTTGCTCAGGGACCTCACTTTTCTTGTAGTTGTATAGGCCAACTTGGATTTGTTAGCGACAGCAGCAACTTCCATTAGTCTGAACTGGTATTTCATTAAAACCACTGCAGTAGCACACTAGCTTCATACATCCCAGACAAAGCTAGTCATGCACATGTCCACATCCAACACAAGGTTAGGACATTACCATACTGCTACACAAAACCATGATACAGCCATTTGAGCTTTAAGATTTTGAGAATATGATGACACCCTTCCACAGCAGAACATGCCTGAAGGACAAAACAGCAAAGGCTGCCAAGACTAGTCAGTCACTAGCCATCTACTAGTCAGTATTGTCATCCAATCTATTGAATGGTCCAACAAACACACTCTTGGATTCTCCAGCAATGGCTTTATCATTGTATCAGGTGTCACTATCTCTGCATCTCAGCCTAACAAGTTGACATCACTAACATTTCCTATTCTCACTAACCCTGATGAGTAGATGACCCACTGGTTTATTTGTTGTATGCTATGTCATTGTCATTACTGTTTATTTGGACCTTGTCTTTTGTAACTTGATGATTTTGTACCTGCTTAGCCAGGATAGATAGTATCAACAAATGCCCAGTACTGATGTTACAACTTTGACTGTCTGACCAATGAACTTTTCCCACACATGGACTATGTACAGTTGTGCTCACTGGATCACACATCCGGTGCAATCCCGTGACCACAGGGGGGATGTAGGTACACTGGAATTCGTCCATTGTGGTTGACTTCAATCCGTAACTTGCCTATGGGTTCCCCCGGAAACTACGTCAAGCTTTACCTATCATAAAGTGTAACCTGACGCAATGTTAACCACGCCCCTTTTAGCTTGAACAAAAGGAACGTCTTTTCCAGATGTTCGCTCTCTTCTCTCTCTGTCGGCGCCCACCTGGCTAGGACCCCTCTCTCTCCCTCCGGGCATCGTCCGCGAGGAGCAAGCCTCTTGGACCTCCAACACCGCGTGAGCACACCGTCACACGGTGAAGAACTACTCTCTTTGTTCTCACGTCTTACGGCCGACACACGCCTAAGATCTCTGTCAACGCACTGCTCAGTGAGACGCAGTACGTTTAGCGAAAGCAGCTAACAACAGACCTGCTAGCTAACTCCACACAACGGGAACAGAAGGCAACTGCAATGTTCTGAGCGATCAAATCCTCCGACCTAAACTGCAGTAAAACAGAGACATCACAGCAAGGACAACTTTCTCCAGCTACGGACGGCATAATCTCTTCTGCCCTTTTCAACATCGGACTCGCCAGCACGACTCTTTTCATAAAGGACTGGTAACTCTGACATTAACTGGGCATTTAGCTATCCTAGCTATTCACAACCTCTTCTATTCAGAATTCTAATGACCTTCAACTATACTATTAGTAAGGTAACTTTGGTTGTAGTTATTAATTTAATTATTAATCGGAGTTCCAAATTGATAGTATAATATATTTTATGAGACTGATATATTTAACGAGACTGATTTGTGGATTATCATTATTTTGACCACGTGGAGGACACTACACTTTGTGTGGCGCCCCCTAGGTGTTCAACTTAATTGATCTGCCTTTGTGTTGAATGGTTGATGCCTGTCCAATCGGGTGAGACTACCAACATATTGTTGCTGTTGCAAGGACAGCACCAGTGTGTCTTGGTGGCCCTCGCAAAGACGGTATCACAATTTACACACAATTGCACCCACATTCACCCGGCTCCTGCTCACAGGGTAAGTTACCTACATAGTCTGGTACTCCCATGTGAGGCTGGTACCAATTTCACCTACATCATTTAGTAACACTGACGCTGCTCTCTGTGGATGCCAGCACATGTGTGACACTGTGTGAAAGTGAAGACCCAGGGGTCAGGGGGGGTTAAGCATCCCGTACTGAAGGGTCCACTCAGCCTGCCTCTCCTCCTGTTCCTAATGCCAAAACCCACCGCCCCCCATCACACACACACACACACACACACACACACACACACACACACACACACACACACACACACACACACACACACACACACACACATTCACTCACTCATCAGACATAACACACATCCATCTGTTCCCTCCAGCTGCTTCCAGTCTATTCTGCCCACACGTAATCTGATCAATCAGTTGTTTGGGCGCTGGCTAAAAGCCCCACCCACGGTCAGTTGTTGACCTTAACAAAAGACGTGTGCTACATACCGCATTCCACCAGTCATTCTCACTCAATGCTCCCGTCAAAAACAAATACAAAAAGTGAATCTCAGCTGACAGATAAGACACAGAAAAAGAGTGGCTCAAAAGAAACTAACTTTAACAGGCTTAATTCCCTCCCAAATTCTCCAGACAATGGCTAAAAACATCCAAGAATGCAACACATTTCAACATGCAGTCTTTGTCAGAGAGTAGAGATACGAAGCTAAAAAGCAAACTGTGATAGATGTATCTAAACTATTAGCAAAGTACTACAAAAATATACAGCTTTTTTTGTGTTCTTAATGACCACTGCAGCCAGCCAGATGCTATCCAGCACTGCCACAGTAATGAAGTGATAGAGTTCATTCCTGTACATGGAGAGCACTTGAAAAATGTAAAATAGTTTGTGAAAGAGGATCAATGACAGCCTGATTGCAAACGTAGAATAGTTGTGTGGGAGTGAGACAAATTGGAGACAATGTCGGGTGAAGTGAGACTAGGTTAAAAAAAAGCCCCATTCTCGGGACATGAAACAAATTATATTTCAGCAAAAGAGAACCATAATCATTAAGACTGATGTAAGAAGTGTTTACTCAAGTTATAATACTATCATAAACAAAACAAGACTATAATTCTGCACACTGAGGAAACATGATGAACAATCAGGCCTAGAACCGATAGAACGTATTACAGTACATTGTTCTGAAGTAGGGTACTGTAAAAGGCATCAAAGCTGGACACTGCAGCTTCAGCATTTAGTGTTCACACTTAAGGAGCTACACTCAAGTCATTCTTTATGTTGCACCACAATCAAACTATAAGTAGATCAGGGGGCTCTAATTCAATGTAAGGAGTACGTTAATCCAGGCCATCTGTCTATTGGGATCCACTAAACTTAAATACCCAATCTGTAGGGGGAGTAGCAAAGGGTCCTATGGGCATTAAGCACAGATAACCATTTCACAGACCCTTTATAGGCCAATAAGGCCAAGCGACTGAGGCCACAAGACGCCATGGATCCCCAAATAAGGCGAGGTGGTATAGAGGAAACACTGGATTCAGTACTGGCACAGACCTCATAAGTCCTGTCCTAAGTCCTGTACCACTGATATCGATATGGTATGTGGAAGGGGATGTTTGAAAGATTACCCAGAGTATGTGGTTACAGACCTCATTACTCTGGTGGTCAACACAATGATCTCTTAACAGCAGACGTCTGATAACACTGGATATCTATACATTAGCTGCATCAAATATCGGGTCAGCAGATATGTAATCAGATTATATAGTTCTTCTCTGGTTATATAGGAAGGCCTGTTAGAGGAATGTCAGGCAAGGAATACGTGTTAAATCACTACTCCTATTGATTCCGAAGAGAGCCTCAAAGGCCAATCGATCTGGAACGCTCTGGGACAATCTCACTATAATCAAATGGCCTGGGCAAACCAAAAGATCTAGCTGATTAAATGGATTTACGGGGATTGAAAGGATGGGAAGGCAATATTCATTCATCCTCTGGCTCCTCTGGCTCCAGGCTGAATCAATAATCGATGAGATCAGGCACAGAAATCAAGGTGGAGGGAGCAAAATAAACACAACTGTTTGGTAAGGCACATGGCACTGCGTTCACAGGATGGAGAGAATATCTTATCTGGCTCGTCTCGCAAAAAGAAAAACAAAACAAAACAAAAAAACACCACCACCCAATACACAATGGTTAAGAGTTTGAGTTAGTGTGGTGGGAGCACAAGTCTGCCAACCACTCACTCAATGCCCAGATATCGCAACATGCTCGTTCTATCCCTCTGCACACACATGCTCTTCCACCCACTGGTCCACAACTAGTCCATACACTGACGGCTCACAAAACCACAAACGCGGGAGTCAGGTTTCGACGAGACCCTTGTGGGAACGTTTCTCAACAAGACCACAAGTATGTTAAAGACAAGGCGCTCTTTAAGTAGGAAGGCGTCTGTGAATTAGCATGGCTCCAGGTCTTCGTGCCAAAAAGGGCAGGGGAAAAGCACTGGCGTCTCCCACCAAAAAAACAAAAGGAGAAAAAAAAGCTCAAGGAGACTCAGCGGATGAGAGTTGACAGGGGAAATTGGAGAGCGACTGTCTGAGTTGGTCATATACTCACAAGGCACAGCATGGCGATACAGGTTATCTCGGATGATCTGCTGAAGTTCATGATCCGGGGAAGACTTTTGGAACCTCTGGCTCAGATAGCGTTTCAGGTCCTTGTTGAGCTTGTTTCCTGCACAACAAAAGAGGGAGACATCTGTTAAGCCGTGATGATACCGCTTTTTTTTGCAAAACATTAACATTGTTAACAAGACAGCTTGAAAGAAATATGCATTTCGAAGGAACAGGCCCTGATAATCACCTATGAACTACTGAAACCCACATCTGTTTGGACTACAAATCCCACTGTGCTCACTAGGTTGCCTGTTGCCTCCCTCCCTTCACACTCAGAAGGGATACCTGGATATCGTGGTTAAACTAATGCTAATGCGACAACAGCCAGGGCATGCAAATAGTTCTACCACCCTGGGACAGACCATCTGTGGCTAACACAGTTTGCCCAAACAAAGTGCAACATCAAAGACGTCAGCGGCTCGAGTGTTTATGCGTCAGAGCGAGTCCTTACACACAGGACTGTCAGCTCTGCCCTCACCTACATGGTCATGCTCACTAGGCCAGAGAAGAAAAAACAAAACATGTGGTCCACCCTATTTAGATAACCCTTCATAAACAATCAACAAACCATCTGTTAATACTATGTTGAAAATGGTGAATACAAATAGGGATCGATTTGTGGTTAGGGTTGGGGTTAGGATTAAGTTCTGGTTAAGATTAAGTTCTGGTTGATTAAGTTCACACTTGATTTGTCTTTAGGTTGGTATAAGTTTATTAGGTTAGTATAGGTTATTATATGTGTATTATATGTTTAGCATATTGTATTGTATATTTATTTTGTATATTTAGTAGGTTTATTATATGTTTATAATATGTGTAATTTATGTTCAGAGTACTTGTATGTTATGTTAGCTTGCTGTGCGGTGTCTTGTCTTAAAAATGTCAGTGCTCAGTCAGACTCGGTGTTGTTGTGTGCATCTGACAATAAAACACTTGAAACTTGGTTATTGACCGATACCCCAGACTTGCACCTCACCTACAGTTATTTTAATGGTCTGTAGAGAATTTGTTAATTTGTCACTAACAAATGGCTGACTATCTATAATCCACCAAAACAATGGGTGCAAATGTGTTCACTAAGTTTTGCTTTCACAAGCAGTATTATGTGACTGGGAAAGTATATGTGGAAACAACAGCGCTTCTATGGGGGGCTAGATGAACACATATAACACTGACTGAATTCTTCACTGTGGAGTCTATTGATATAGGCTACTGTAAGCAAAGGTTAGCTACCATGTAAAACAGGGTTACAACTATTACAATCAGCTGCTGCTAGTGTAGGCTATGTTGTCACCAAGCACAAAACTCCACAGTGTACTTGGTGTAACAGTAACTTAAAACAAAGCAAACAACACAGACAGGTTTATGTAATTTATAGTTATAGGCTAACGCAAGTACAAGTAAGTATAATAGAAGTTCTACATAGGGGCAGCCCCTGGCATAGGCGACATAGCTTAGGGCGTAAAATCCCACAGGAGTGGCGCAGATCATTTTTGGGGGTGGGGCGCCAATGTAAAGTTTCACCTAGGGCTCCAAACACTGTCAGGGCTGGCCCTGGTTCTTGCTTCCAAGCTCTGCCATATTGCTTTTTCACTGATATCAGAAAGATGGCTTGGCCACATGTTTTGGACATCTTTAGGGGGGTTAAAAACCCTGTAAAAGCACCAGAATTGGTTTCCATGGAAACACTGAGGACAAGGCCTGCTTGTAAGTAAAAACCTAGAGGCCTTTAATATGATGAGTGAGACACGCCAATACAAGCCATCTCCTGCAGTCTTTTCCATCACTTTACGGTCCTGAGATGATGGCACCTACATCCAGGTATGCTCCAGGGCACATGCTGAGATGCCGTTAAAAAGTGAACACACACACAACAGACACTAAAGCAACCAGAATCAAAAGACACTGCTCAGCTGAAAAATACTAATAATCGTACAAATCCAACTGTAGCAGTGTGGTTCACATAAGCTCTAAAGTGTATTAACAGTGCCATAGTCAATTAAAACCAAATGGGATGCAATTACATGCAATGTGGATATAAAAGAGTTCTAATCCACCTTGGGCAGCTTAACGCCTTTTCTGTTGTACAGGGGGAAACACAAGGTCATCACACATGAGGCGACAACATTTGCAACACATCTGCTGTCGTCCTGGTCTTCCAATAGCCAAATGCCTCAAAGTGACAGATCTCTGCCTCCTCCAGAGTCATCAACTTAACAGCTTAGAAAAGCCATTTTCTTTTTGTGACTTGCTTCTGGCTTTTTGATTCGTCCACCAGAGAGTGGAAATTGCTTTGAATCTGTGAGATTTGTACTTGCATGGGTAATATTCCCCTGTCCCACCTTCCAAAAGAAAGAAAAAAAAGCTCTTTTGAGAAGTGAGGACATAGAGGGATCTCATCTCTGGAATACTGACAGACCCCATTTTCAACTAGCAGTTTACAAACCCCACATCGTCGTACATCAACAGACTACTCCGACCGTGTGATATCAAAATGATACGTCTTCCAACCATGGATGGCGAGCTCCGTGTTCTGGTGCTGTATCCAAACCATAATAGACGCTGTCAATATTCGTCAGCTTCAGGTTCTGAACTACATACTGGCTTAAGTTCAAGAAGGCCACTCAATGCACACTCACTGCTCTTCCTTCCTGGCATCCTACAAACAAGCATAGCGCTCTCAACCACAATGAAATACCTCGCCACAGGCAGCTAAATATTGGCTATGGCAACTGGCAAGGACATTGCTGTATTTTAATCCCCAAAACAGGTTGTGGGTCATGCTGCCAACGAGTAAGTACTACTAAGTACAGACCCTCCGACTCCGAGAACAAGGGTGCGTCCATCCTACATTACCTACAAAACACACACACGCATGCACACATCATCTCCAGTAACTGGGTACCACCCAACCACAAACAGAACTCGACTGTCTTGGAAGGTTAACAACCCCAGTGTTAGAACTTTTGTCTACCACACTGACAGGACTATGGAGAGGAACACAAAAAGTCTGATGTGATGAGAGGGCGCTGGAGCTAACAGGGTAAACCCAAGACAGGAAACCCTTTCAACATGGCACTCCAGCTAGTACCTGCGTAACTGTTAATCCCATAACACGTGGCTCAGTGACTTTGATGCGTGGGTGCCAGACAGGTAATGCAGTTAAACTCACATTAGTACTGTCCCATAAATGTTCAGGTTAAGACAGTGGCACATCTTTAAGGGAACATCACTCATCCTTTTGACTATAGGCACATAAGATGAGAAAAAGCTGTCCTAAATGAGACAAAATGTTCTTTTCCTCGCTAAGAGTGCTCGACAAAACACAGTGTATTCTTAGTAAAGCATAATTGACGGCTCAGTTAGGGCCTGTCTGAACTATACTTTAGCTGGGTGCGCACATTCACATAAAAAACATAGAACAGGAGACACCAGGGACATAAATAGAGGAAAATTAGCAGCTTGTATCAACTAAAAATAGCGCTGCGAATGATCAGTCAAGTTTTTGAGGACGTTAAGGATATTATAAAACCTCCTGCACATGTTGTGTGGGGAGAGTAAAGGTCATACACAGCAAACTATGTTAACTGCTATAAATTAAACTTTAACACATTACAAATAAAAACAAACTGACATTCTAATGAACCCACCTTTGGTCCATTGTGACCTGGCATTCAATTTATGTTATTACTAACCTAAATATTTGAGTACAGCTTTACAATTCCTTGTCTAGAATTTACCAAAATAGGTGTTTACAAAGTCAGCTGGTTTTGTCTCTCTCTAGCGCACCCAGAAGGCCACATGCATTGCAAGTGTGTGAAAAATGTTGTGAACATAGGTCAAACTATTTTTCAGTCCCCCCAATAGCATTAAAATTGTTTTAGACAGTTTAGATTATGATATCTATGAAATGAAACCATTTTGGCACCATCTTTTGAATGAACTTTATAATTATATTTCTATAATATTAGATAATAATAATAATATTTCAATGTTCAAAATTGGTTATAGTAGAAAAAATGAGGGTGAAACCTCTTTTGAACACTTATGACACCATCAATGAACATATTTAAATGAAGGCAGGGTGGCTGTGAGTCTGTAACATCCACTTAGACATGGATAGACAGGGAAGAGTGATGGCTCATTGAAGGACTGGAATTATACAAAAAGCTAGTTTCTACAAGAGGTTTTAGAAAGGAGGGCATTTTGGAGGAAAATACACTTTTACACCAGATACATTGGATTATGTAAGGAATAATCCACAATGGGGTGTGCATTGAACCTGGAAAAAGTCTAATGTTAGGCTAGAACTGCTACATCGTTTGTTTCAGCCTATCCCTTCATTACCAACCAAGCTTTTCTTCCTCAGGTAGGCCTATACAATCTATTAGCTGAGCTAGAGCATCCACTGATATTCTCATGCTATCTCTAAATTAGTAGTGAAGTGGTATTTCACTCTCATCAATCGACTTATAATAGCTAATGTAATCCTAATGTAAAGGTCTATAGCTGAGTAGCTAACAATTATGTGCATTTACCATCCCAGGAGAGGCTAGGTCAAATGTTGAAGTGCTGAGGTCTAAACATATCTTTAGACCTAAAAAAAACCTTGTGTGTGTGGAGGGCAAAACAGTAAAAAAAAAAAAAAACATGGACACATGCCTTGCTAGTAAGCTAGCATTCTAAATTAGATTTCTTGAGATGAGCATGAGTATGAGAAAAAGGGCTGACTAGCATATAGCACACTGAAGGAGACAGAACAGATCATATAGTTTGTGGTGTATCAGCAGTTACTTCAGGTCATATTGACCCAAACTATTTAATAATTAAAAGTGATTAAAAACTCTTTCGAAATATCATTTTTTGGAGTCATTATAGGAAGCTAGATGGACAACCATGGAGTTTCATCAACAATTTCTATCATTTTACAAAGTCTGAAAATAATTTGTATGACCCAAACACAATAGAACGGTTAAAGGCACAGTCTGCAAATCTAATCCAATACACCTTTTATCAAATTCAGCAAATTGGTCCTCATGGTCTAGCTATGTTCTGTGGATGCGGTCAAAAAACTCAATGTGTTCATACACAGTCCTGGCGTAACAAACAAACACAGTGGCTTGGACCAAGCCATACGTTATTCTAAACGATCAACAACCATTTGACAAAATCAGATAATGAACCTTTAAGGACAGCACAAAGATTTTACAGCTATATATAAACAAAACCACAGTGTGAATTTAATTAAACTCAGTTATGTATATTACAACCTCTCTAGAGCTATGTTTGGATAGCCTTTTTGGCTTAGGATACTAACTAACGAGTGAAGTGACCAAGAAGTGGCAGCCATGATGAGCTGGTCGAATTCTCCAGATGCTTAGGAAAGGTGCTTCAATTATGTCCTTTCTTATCTCCTTTAGCATAGGGTACACTGAACCATCCTTTCGATAAGAAAGGAGGTAATACGTCCCACAATTCATTGCAGCAGCACCAACAAATGATCAAAATGATCCACGTCAAGAGCATACGCCGTCGCATTATTACATAGCCTAGTGTAAGTGAAGTCGGATTCTCTTATCACTGCAGTTGTCTTTTCCTAATGTCCTTATGAATTCTCCTCCACATCTTCAACTCATGAGGTTTTCTATCGTGATCAAGGAAAAGTGGTTAGGAAAAGACCATAGGGTGGCCTATCTGACTGCAAACCATAGCTCCAAATGCATTTAGATTACATTACATGATATAACATACAGAGATTTTACAGATCTGGTCTCCATGTCCAATAAGTCTGGAAACGGTCAGGCAAACAGTGACAGCCGAATAGAGCCGAATGATGACTGACTAACATGACTGTCTATCCCTCACACAGACACTAATCGAAGCGAAAGTGCTGTTGAGAAATAAATATCCTTGCTCTTTATCATGCAGCAGATAAGCGTGCTTTAAGTGAAAACTCCCATTTAGTCTTGACACTGCCGCAATAACAACAGACAAAGACAAATGAAAAGCAAGGGGTATCTGCAAACTACATTACACACTTATCTTTCATCTGCTTTTCATTCCTTTGGTTGTTGTGATCAGGATCTACACCCAAATCAGGTTTGGTATCTGACAGCTTTCTAAGGTAGTCATGAGATCATGTCACATCAGTGCCCAAAGGGATTTTCTATGGCAAAAACCAGGTTATACACAAAAGAAGAAGAATAAAAGTGTGGTGCTGAGGAGATTCAGTTGCCTAAGACACTCATGGGAGTTGTGCCTGTGATTAGGCAGAATTCCTTTGCAGAGTGTGCAAGTTGGTCAGACACCTTCTCTGGCAAATTAGTCACCTCAGCCACAGATAAAAATGTTCAGAAGAGCTTTTTCTAATGACAGAATGCGGTTGTTAATGGGCGCCTGGTAATGACTGTGACAAGACCCGAGGCATGATGGAGCCATATTTCATCCCTCTGACGTTCTGCTGATGTGTGCAGAAAAACCACACCGGCATCGCAGACTAACTGCCTAGTCTTTGTAAATCTGGAATCATTAAAGCACGGATCCTGAGAAAGAATTGTTTGCTCGTTTGCTAACTGACTGCCTAACTAAAAGTGCCTGCCTCTACTCCATAAACTCTAAAGTGAGAGGATGTCCTGTCCTGTGTTTGCACAAACTGAACGATGATGAAAAGGATGCATTGTAGCAGCATCTCAGTGACTGTTCATAAGACCGTTGTGACTTGATTGTGATGGGACTTCCATTAAGCCAGATAACTCATGCGAAAAGGGTTGGTCCGGAGGTGAGGGGAGTGGGTGTGTGTGTGTGTGTGTGTGTGTGTGTGTGGGGGGGGCAACAGTTGGTCCCCTTGCACGAAAATCCCAGCTCAAGGAGATAATTGGAGAACAAATTTCCACCAAACTGCCTCCACCTGACAGAGATTTTTATAAGCTCCCTGCGATGTAGGGGGGCATCTCATATGGACAGTTGAAGTGAGCTGGATTAGCAGAGACAGTGTGCGCAAACCACCAGAATGTCTGTGATGGACAGGGAAATAAAGAACGAAAGAAAGAAAGAAAGAAAGAAGAAAGGAAAGAAAGAGACAGAGAGAGAGAGAGAGAGAGAGAGAGAGAGAGAGAGACTGCAATGGAACAGAACATGGTTGGTACAGCAGTGAAGTTCTACAGAGGAGATTAGAGGATCAGACGGTTCCCTCAAAGAGAGACCAAAGAGCCTGTCAGTCGGGCTCAGACACCGCGCTGCTTAGGCACTCCGCTTCAGACAAGGCCTACATTCACATCTCGGAGACATCCACCCCAGCCCCATGAATGCAACGCACAGCTCTATTTGCTTTCTTGGCGGAAAAAAAAAAGAAAAAAAAAGAAAAACCGAGAGAACTGACAGATTTGCAAATTGTGAGACAAGTTTGGGTTCCGCCCGTAATGTTTCCATTCAATTGTTCTCCCTACCCCCCCCCCCCCAAAAAAATATCACTTTGCAGCCTCTGGCAAGCATTAACATGCCGACGGTGGATCCGGTTAGAGATTCATAATGGCCAGGGACAGTTCTACAGAAAAGAGAAAGCTTCTCTTTGGGTTCCGACAGGAAGCATCAGAGAGGGCTTAAGCTATGTTCCCTTCATCAAGGCGCTAAGCCCCAACATCATGGAGGTTCGATGGTGTTAAATACTGGACAGCGTGGCCTCCATTACCACTATTTAAAAAAAATCACACTTACACTTACAGACAGCCTGTGCCAGGACCTCTGCTCTGTTTACTGTCAACTAATGAGAGGATTTCTCTTCAATCCGAACCACCCCCCTCAGCCAGGGCTTCTTTTAATCGATTACACAGACGTTTTTACGAGAGCT
This sequence comes from Clupea harengus, assembly GCF_900700415.2. Taxonomy (NCBI): domain Eukaryota; kingdom Metazoa; phylum Chordata; class Actinopteri; order Clupeiformes; family Clupeidae; genus Clupea; species Clupea harengus. The sequence goes on along the minus strand of NC_045156.1, from coordinate 6,198,461 downwards.
TGCTTTTCTCATTTTGGCATGGTGTCTGGGCCAACATACACAGTGCATAAATGCATAGAAACACGTAGTTTAGTATTGAAACCTACATGCTGAAATCTATTTTCCACTCCACTGCGGGGAAGGGTGGGCAAAAGTACAATCACAACAAAATACTCTGACAAAATTGGATATGGATCCATGTTGCAGAGAACCATCTCGTATAGAGAACCATTTGTCATCATTTTCATGGTGACGTTCCATATCTATTGCAATCAAAATCTCAAAGATGGTTATGGTGGGTATGTCTCTCCTTATTTAGAGATGCGAGTACATCTGTTTACAACAGCCTCGTTGACAGCAACACCGCTGCACACCCAGGAGGTAGGAAACTAGCACACACCCTATCATACTCATACTCAGTCCACATCAGTACATACTCCTGATCCAGCCCAAGCACACGGACCATCAAAATACAGAGTGCATGCATCATAGCTGAGGATCGTGTCCATATGGTTTGAGAATCTGACACATCCCCTATTGTCTGATTCCAGCACTTCATAAAATATAGTGCTTAAAGCTTTAAACAGAAAAGAGCAGAGAAACTTATTTCCAAAAGAGATCTCCAATTACTAAGCAGATGGGTGTCTGGGTTTGATAAGTCAGAAGTATGTGTGTGTGTGTGTGTGTGTGACTGCCAGACAGGTATGAGGCGAGTGCTTGAGCAGCCGTGTCTATGACTGTTTGGGATTCGGAGCTCATCTCTCCCTCCCTCCCTCCCTCTCTTCCTTTCTCTCTCTCTCTCTCAGCTCAACACTGCCCTCTCCGTTCCTCCTCATTAGACCTCATCTGCCTGCGTCACACATCGCTGCCCTGTCGCCACGGCAACGGCACTCTGAGCAGTGCTACAGCCACCCTGCAGAGTAAGGAGGCAGGGGAGACGCCCTCTACTGGTGAACACTGTCAACACACAGAACATCCACTGGCCAACTTGGCTGGCTTTAAATAGACTTTAATTCCTGCCCTGCACAAATGCGAGAATAAAAATGCTCATCTCTTTTACACTGCCTTACTACAACAGTTTATGTCATTGAAAAGGAGCAGGCAATTTTTTCACATGACCCACACTACAATCACCGCCAAGATAAACCTTCCAAACTGGCACTCTAGAATCATACACTCACTCTAGAATCATACACTCATGCTAGAATCAGACACAAACTTAACAGAGAGGGCACACATTCAGCAATGATATTACCCTTAATTTCCCTCATTACCACCTATCAGTAACATCCTATAAATGCTATGGAGTTGCTACAGTTCTGGCTGTGCTTCATTAAAGGTGTAGTCTGCGATTCTAAACCCAAACACGTTGTCAAATTCAGCGAACTGCTCCCCACAGTCCTCTAGCTGTCCATTCAGATTGCGCTGAAAACACTCTGGTGTTCGTACACAGTCCTGGCTCGGTAAATGGGAAATACACATGGTGGCTCGGACAGAGACATAAACAATCCACATTGAGCGCAAGAGAGGGGTGTAATTTGATTGGCTGTTGAGCTTAAATAACAACAACCTTTCGCGGAAGCCGAATCGCAGAGCTTTAATAAAGTCAAGGAGTGGCTGTGATGACAGCACCTTGGAAACAAATCTTACATGGGATAGCAAACCATGCGATGGACATTATCAGAGGTGCTGGGATTCAGGCTCTCAGGTGAAATTACAGCAACTGGCACCAAACCTGAGACTATGGCAGAAGATTTTGTGCCTTAAAAGCTGAGATAAATAATGGCCGACATCAGTATCATTTATGGCAGACGACACAACAGGAAACAGCCACCCCTTCATAGAAACAAGTCAAAAAGAAAGAAAAATGGCTGACTATGGCGACGTCTCTCGTGGTGAGGGGAAATGTTTACCGGGTTTGAGATTGCTTTTATCGATTTCAGCTGCTCTGGCAGAAATATGATTCCAAGGATTCATTTGAGAATTACAGCTGGGATCCAATAGAAGTGTAATTTACACAGGCCTGATCTAAGCACTGGGGGAATGGGATGAGCTGAACAGGTTTCAAGAGCTCTGGGAGAGAGAGCGGTGTGTGTTTTTGTGTGCGTGTGTGTGTGTGTGTGTGTGTGTGTGTATGTCTGCTGCTGTTGGTGATCCATTTCTATCAATTATCCACTGACAATGCCATATCAGTGGACATAAGTGGTGGACACATTTTAGTTGTGATTGTGAATGCAGTGATGCACTGATGCACTCAAATGTGAGGGTGCAATGATGAATATTCAGATGTAAACAACCTATGTTCAACAGAACAGAAAGAAAAAAAAACATACAAATAAAATGTTTCACGAGAGCTGGGGAAAAAATTGCTTGTTTCACGCTTCTCAAAATGTGATCAGAACCGAGCAACAAGTCGTTGCCAAGCGAGTGAGTGACTAGTCATCGCAGACAATAAAGTATGACATAATTATTCAGTGCTTTATGAGCATTTCATCATCATCGTTTAGGAAATTTACAACTTATGAAATAGAGGCACACCTTCGGGGCCTTGGCCGTCGTGCAGGCTGGCATCTTAAGAGTTATGGCAGCATCTGTGCCCAGAGCTCCAGCTGAAGGAAATAACTACGCTAATATTCATCATGAAGGGCCTTAGTGCAATCTCACTGATGAATTAATTTTAATGAGATTAAAGCAAAAAAACACAACAAACAAAAAGCAAGAGGCATGGTGATCAAAACCCTGAAGCATGTTAAGAGTCTGGAAAAGCCAAAGTAATGCATACTGTGATGAATACATCTCATCCATATTAAAGTTAGCTTTTTTGCCCTGCATCAAGTAGAAGAAATATGTGCTTTATTTTCAAGACAATTTCAAAAGTGTAATGAAATTGTAGCCGTTACGGTAATAAATAAAAAATATTAAAGTGAAAATGTCAGTGATTCGAGGCGCAAGCATCCAGAAGCATTACCACCAAGCCTCACCATCATGCCTGCTCCCTCTCCCCACACCACACCACACATCCATTAGATCACGGTGAAGCTTATTCACATCAATCTTATCTTGAACCTGGTGAAAACGGGGGATTTGGGTGAGCTAATACCGCTGGTATTGATCGTCGTGGCTAAGTCATTCTGCGGCAGCCAGTGGCTAACTGATTATTACCACTCCAAATCCCCATTAGTGCTGATCAGCTGTGTCTGTCCACAACCAGCCCGGCACCATGACAGGCCCTCTCTCCACAACCAGCCCTGCATCATGACAGGCCCTCTCTCCACAACCAGCCCTGCACCATGACAGGCCCTCTAATCATGGTCCACAGTTGTACATGCTTCCCTGGCAGGGGTTCCCACAAGAAGGCAGGCAACACAAGCATGACCATGGAGAAGCAACGTATCTCAGCTAAGCACAGCAGAGAACGTAGGACCACCATCTGATGCTGGAACATACGATGAAACAAGCAGTGCGGACCAAATTCAAAGCCTACTGAAGGAAGATATGGCGGCTTTGAATCCCAAATCAAGGTCGTCAGGGCATGATGTTAGCATGTTGCCCATTTAATATGTCACTGATGTGTAAGTCTTCCTGGAACTTTCGTTTCCTTGCAAACTCCAAAGACATGCATGTTAAGAGATGTGTGGCACACTGCAGGTGATCCACCATTGCCTTTAATCTAAACCCTAGTTGTAGAATGGCACTTAGTTCCTCATCACAGCACCTGGATCAATGCTCCAAGGTCACATAAACAGCAACTACTACTCCCACAACGACAAGACAACGAGTAGGAGTGGTTAAGTAGTTGTGTTCTTCTTCATTGACACATGACCAGCGATGTGCCAAGGTGTGTGTGTGAACACATCATTAATGTTTTTTACCATACTGCCTTACCAAAAACACACAGACACACACACACACACACACACACACACAGATGCTATAAAGGCTACTGCTGTAGTCACACATCACTAGCCTCTCTGCCCTTCTCTCTCAGCTCTTTCCCCTCCCGCCAGGGGCTAAATCAGCCCCCGCTGCTGCTAGATCAGGTCTCGCCTGATGAAGGCCCACACCTCGCACTGGGCTAATAGCACCCTGCGGTTCTCAAGTAAGCGCCAAGATAGCCCCATCATTACAAGTCTATCTGGGGTTGGCACTGACTAGAACAAGAGGAGGAGGAGGAGGAGGAGGAGGAGAAGAAGGAGTGGTGATACTCCTCTCTGCTACGTGCGTGGCCTGGTGCCAGTCTCTGCGGTGGCACTGGGGGGGGCCACTTCTCCCATTCATCGCTGTCCGCTGCCTCTCGTTTCTGCTGAGCTCATTATTGTGAGTGCGGAGCCTCGCCGCTTTCTTATTGACCTGAAGGACGCCGCTTCCTTGACTGCGCACACTTGAGACTCCAAGGCGAGGTGCACCAACAGAGCTGGCACTGGTGGAGGGGAGGAGTGCTGACCAATAGGGGGCGCGTGTCCTTAATGTCATTCAGAAGGTGCAGCATGATATCAGCAATAAAATATCACCTGTATTATCGGGGGGGGCTCAAGTCTAGCTACTTATCATAATTAGCGCTACTGCTGAATAATAAGGAAGACTGAGGGAAGCTGTTTGTGGAGATGTGTGAGTTACGATGAGGCAGGGAGATGGGAGATTGGATTGCCCTTGCAGAGTGGCAGATTCCTTTCATACGGGATGGCACTCATCCCTAAAGTTCATTAAATTATCAGGGTGTGTGTGTGTGTGTGTGAGAGAGTGTGTGCGTGTGTGTGTGTGTTGGTGCATCTCTGTGTGTGTGTGTGTGTGTGTGTGTGTGTGTGTAAGGAGCAAGGAGATGGCATTTTCGTTTGAGTCTTATTTGCCATAGTCCAAACTGTTAACTGCAGACAGACAGGATTAAAAGGTGCTGACTGCTGATGACATTTCAGTGTGTGTGTGTGTGTGTGTGTGTGTGTGCATATATATATATATATAAACCTCATCCTCATGTCACTACAGTATTGCTTTTGAGAGAGAGGCAAACCCATATGTTACAGTGGCCGGTCAGGCAGTCTATAAGCTTCACTGAGTCGCATCTTCACATGTGCTCCAATTCCCCCGGCACAGAACAATTCCAAACACACACAGGCGGGGGCAACACAGTGGGACAGTAAACATTTAATGACGTGACTCAAATGTGGTGACAAGGTCCCTGACGACGCCCAGGCTGGTTAGCCTCACCCAGCTGCTGGGAAGGGGGAGCGAGGGAATGGTGCAAACTGTTCCCAGATCAGCACCTAGTTCTCTCTCTTATTTCCTGTTATTGTCCAAACCGAATCCGCCTGTTCAAATCGAGGACACTTCCTCCGTCCCTCTAAAGCCGCATCAGTGGACCGTGGTCATCCAACAAGACCTTCACCTCTCTTGACCTTTTGCTTTGACATCTTGAACTGACAGAATGTTCTTGGAACCATTGGTTCTGTCAGGGGGCAAAGAGGGTGGGAGTGTGTGTGTTTGGACTCAAACTGACCAGGCCCCCACCCCCGCACCCCCCAGTTCTGCCGTAGCACAATCCCAGAAGCCAACATGCCTGTCCCAGTTTCCTGTTGAGAGGCTGCTGAGTCAGAGTGGAGCGGGATGTTCCATGAGGCGAGAGAAAGAGAGAGAGGGAGGGGTGGGGATGGGGTGCTCCATTCTCCAGCAAACCACATCTGCCAGCCTCTAATTTTAGCACGGGCGACCGGCCCCCTTCCACTCAGCCCTACTTTCCACTGGTGGAGCAGGAAGCCAGGCCTGATGACATAAGAAAAGAAAAGAGAGGGAAGGTTGGAGAGCAAGACAAGACTGCGAGAGAGAGAGAGAGAGAGAGAGAATAAGGGATGGAGAGATGTAAGCGGACACGTACGTCATAATGAGAGGCTTAGGCACCCTCCCAAACTCTTCCAGGTTGACACACTTTACATGGTTCCAAAGGCAGCGGATTCCCACAGATAAAAAAAATCACTGCCCCAAACACAAGCGCACACACACACACACACACACACACACACACACACACACACACACACACACAGAGCTCGGCTATGCTAATGGCCTTTTCACTCACTGGCCCACAGGGCTTCCCACAGCCAGAGAAATCCAATAGCCACTGCTGTAGGTCAAGCGCGCACACACACACACACACACACACACGCACACACACACGTAAACACGCACACACAAACACAAACGCCCGCACGCGCACACACCTGCACACACACATGTAATGCCTTCCCATCAGCACTGACACCACCACCTTAGTCAGGGGACTTGCTGGACCGGTTTGTGTGTGTGCGGCTTCCTGCTTCATCAAGCAGCCTTCATCAAAGTAGACAACAGGCTGCGCTAGCATGACTTTCAGTGCCATCTGCCCTAAGGGGGCTTGTGTTAGTGTGTGTGTGTGTGTGTGTGTTTGTGTGTGTGTGTGTGTGTGTGTGGCAGGATGGCTAGCACAGTTGAACACAGAGAGTCACGACAAGAGGCACATGACTCTTTACCCCTCCACCCCCTTCAGCCCGCTGCCTCACAAACACACATCCTAACGACGGCAGAGTTTCACAAGACTGCCAGAAAAAACAAATCAACTTGTATTCGCATCTAGAAGCAGAACTGACAGACTGTGGATCTCTTCGGGGCTCCAGAGATGAGCCACCATGTGAGAAGACTCTGTGTGAGATGAGCTGGACAGGCCCTGGGCCTCACATGGTCATGCTTTCTTGGAGAATGAGGAAGGGGGCGGGGGGGGGGGGGGACCGGAGAAGGGTCAGTTCTGTGGCAGCCTATATCAGTTCTGGCAGCCTGATATTTCTGATATATAAAAAACACATAAACACACACACACACACACACACACACACACACACACACACACACACACACATATATATATATGTATATTGCCTGATCATATACATATCTTCATAATTTCAAAAGGTGTATCATTGTATCATTTGAAGGGAAGCTCTTGCCAAAACAGAAAGCTGGAGCAGTCCTACAAGCATACTGTGTATTTGTCTCATTCTACAATTCTATACAACAACACCAGTCACTGACTACACAGACAATAACAAGTCAGCTTTACAAGGGAGCCTTGAATGAAAAAGGACCGCGTCATGATTTTTCACACAAGTTTACCACTGTATGGGTGCATTAAGTGGAGGCCCCTTAAGTCCACAGTTCATTCGTCAGCAGTTGTCCGCTGTCACTCCTTTCAGTCGTGGCGATGAACCCTGAAGCACCCTTGTTCCCCAACGAGAGGTTCCTTCAGGAAATGACTCCTCAGGCTGGCTTGAGGACCATCGACCTCAGCACACTCATTAGGCATGGCCTGGCTCTCTGTGTGGCTGAGTCACTGCCACAAACACTCAGTAATGGACGTCTGAACTGCAATCAGTCTCTCCCTCACACACACATCACACTTTCTCTCTCCTTTTCTATCGCTCTGTCTCTCTCTCTTCCTCCGTCTCTATCTCTCTCTGACATGGCCGTCACCTAAGGCCCAATCAATGCCACTTGGTCCCTCTTCTTTAGGGTCACTGAGGCCACGTGGTTGACTGCCAAACTGCTGGCTGACTTCAGTGGTTTGGACATGTTCTTCTCAAGGATTTCATCCAGCTGCTCTATCATGTCTGTCCAGCAGGAGGCATCGCACTAAAAACTTCCCCCACCAGGATGCTTGCATTTGAAAGATGCAAGCAAACACACATCCACACAGACGAATGGGGGGGGGGGGGGGGGGGGGAACGGACGACGACATGCAGGGACAACTATAATGAAAAACTGGATGAATGCTGATCCAGTATCCACTGAAAAACCAAATAAATGATGAGCTCGAGTCAAAACGCATGGAGTACAGGTACTTCTCCTATTCTGTGCATGATTTCCCCGCCATTAGCTCCTCCATACAAGTGGTTCCAGAAGCGCTTTTGCATGTTTCTGCTTCTATATACTCCCCAGTAGTTATCCTGAGGATGCGCATGGGTGCGCCTGCGCACGTGCGCGCACACACACACACACACACACACAGTGACCCTGTAAATGAAGTCACTGCCAGACATTTACCATTTTCCCTAAATTACAGCAGAGCGCAGCGCAATTATTCATCACTTTGCAATACAATATCACCCCTTCATATTAGACACGGCACTGTATTGGCCCATCATTAGGAAAATTCACCAAACTACAATTGAAATGTGGAATCATTAGCAGTCACCACAAACAAAGATCCGGGTGCACACACACACACACACACAATAAATACATGGCAAACACGGTCACAGTACAAATGCCACTGCTTGCATGACAAGCACTCAAAGCTCACTCAACCAGAGCAAGCGAATTTAGCCCAATGTAGGAAAAAAAAAAAAGAGAGTGATTTTTATAAGTCCTTGTTTATTACTGTTTGACAACATGAGGCAACATCCCACACACGCAAACACATGACAGTGCTGCCATTATGCTATAGCTCCATCTGGCACAGGCTCTCTTCTAGAACCATCCCCTGGACCCAGACTTTAATCCGCATAGATTCTTCCAATTCCCCACTTTGTGACTTTTTCCCCCTCTCCTGATTTTCCTTCATTGTTTTCTCCCTCCTCCTCCTTCTCTCCAACCCTCCGTGTATGTAAACCAAGGCTGCACGCAGACCACTGACCCATACCATCCCGGTGACCTGTCCATACCTTAGAAACAACACAGACAGCAGACCACCATCTGCTCGTCTGGTTAAGCCAATGACAAATGTGATCTTTGTGCGGACTGTGGCCCAACGCATTTCCCCCACAAGGGGGATTAGCCAGACTGCTATGGAAGAGAAGTGTAAACACTTTAATCTGCACTCGTCACTCGGAATGAATGACGGAACAGTGCGGATTCGGTGAGTAAAGAAAAAAACACTACACACACACAAACAAACAAACAAACAAGCGCATGCTTCCCACCTGCTCTCGGCTTCGCTGTGTGTGTGTGTGTGTGTGTGTGTGTGTGTGTGTATGTATGAGCGAGGAGAAAAACAGAGAGGGAGAGAAAGAGAAGGTGGGAGAAAGAGAGAGAGAGAGGGCTAGATGGAGCCCTTTTCTGCAGACACTTTTATGCTGTCCATTGAACGCCACTCTTGCGAAAGGCCATAAGGTACTAGCCCGGTTGACGAACGGCGGCCATTAGAGCCTCTGCCGGCCATCTTTCCTCTAACACGCCGGAATCCCACCTGCCATAAACATCCCTCAAGCTAATGTCTCTTCATCACCGCCCCACACAGCCAACCCCAGCAGTGGCAGAGCCTCACCCTCTGCCATGCTTCATATGTTTTATTGGAATCGCATTAGGGAGGTGGATCCTCTCTGCCCCTATCAGTGCTTAATGATCTTTTATCTGTCTGCTCTCTCCGCTGGAACTGTGTGATGACACCGCCACTTCCTCTGAAGACTTCTCCCTCCAGATCTCTCTCTCTCTCTCTCTCTCTCTCTCTCTCTCTCTCTCTCTCTCTTCGTCTCAGTCATTCACTACTTCTGGCTCTTTTGCTCACTAATTCATTATTCTCCCTCTCTCGTCTCCCATCTCTTAGAGTCATTCTCAGAGGCAGCTCATTCTCTTATGTCTGCTCATTTGGACAAGCTGCGGTAGGGCGTGTGACAGGCCTGTCCTCTGGTCTGTGTGTGTGTGTGTGTCTTTTCCCAGAGAGAGAGAGGACAGATGACAGGGGGACCCTGGTCCTGCACGACTGCGTTCTTTAGGTGGGTGGAGGGTGAGTGGGGGAGCAGGAGCTCCGGTTTCCTCCAGATGCCACTGCTCCTCCTGGGCCCCTCTGCCTCCCCCCACCCTCTCTATATCCCTCCCTCCCTCCCTCCCTCCCTCCCTCCCTCTCTCTGTCTTTCTGTCTCCCCCTCTACCTCTCTCTCTCCCTCTCTCTGCCCGCCACCACACAGATGTGTTGCTGTCTGGAACAACCGTTGAAGCCCCCTGCCCTGTTTCACTCATCAGTGGCACTGGCAGTCCCCACCCTACTCCTGCCCTCCGCTCCCAGGCCAGACCACCAAGCTCCTTCCTACTCTTTCCTTCCCTGTCCCTGGTCTCTGTTCACCCACGATAACCTCCCTATGAGAGCAGTTCCCCCCTCGCTGGCCCACATTACACAAGAGGACATTAAAAGTCCATCTGGCAGCTATCTTTTCTTTCCTTCTAGGACCACATGACTTGGTCAGGACCCCCCTCATGATGCCATCGTATTCTTTTTGTTCAATTTACCCTGGTGCCAGTGAGCGCCGCCCTGGTCAGGGGCATGAGGGGCAGCCATGTGGGCAGCACGGAGCAGACTCACTCAAGGGTCTGCGGCCCTTTGAAAAGGGATGAGGGCTTTAGCCTCCAGTGCAGGGAGGCAGCTGGGTTTCAGCTCAGCCCTGAGCTGGTGGGTCCGTAGGTGGAGACGGAGACGGAGATAAAGGGTGGCGCGTCATTCCATGCCGTCAGCGCTCCGGCACACACAGCCACCCACCACCACACCCTCACCGGCTACCAGCCGTACCCTCACTCACACACACACCACCAGCTACTCTCCAATACAAGCTATGACCTACACATACACAAGTTAAACACAGGTGTGAAAAAATATCCAACAAAGGGCATCCCCTCCTAAAATGTTTTACACAGTTGTCCTAGTGGCGGTGCAGTTTGAAGATTTTAGTCATTTGGACCCGATCTCAATCAGAAACAATTTAAAGGATTAAAGGCATCTCTAACTCATTCACATATGTAATCATCTACGCTCTGTGGTCTCAGCTTTCTTACCTTTGGCACAGAAGGTCAGATCACAAGGCCAGGCGGGAGAGCAGACATAGAAAAGAAGAAAAAAAAGAGGACCGTTAGCAATTAACATCGGAGTCATTTCTTTTCATTTCTCCATTGCAGAGAGCACATTCAGACACTGGGTAATATGCTCCATCTTCAGGTAGATTTGTACATCTTCATATCCCCATTATGGATGAAGAAGTAAATATCTCAATGAATGAATACCTAGTGATATCAAATGAATATCAAGAGGCCGTTACCCTGAACGTCGAAAAGAATTAACAGCAAAATGTACAAAGTTGCGTGGGAAAATTTCAACAAAACATCCAATCACAAAAGAGAAGGAATTGTTTCTCAAGGCAAACACACTGGGTGATGATCCCGTCATGCAAAGGTAATCACTGATTCATCCATCATCTGTGATTTAGAGTTCAACTAGTAAACGCTCATCTGGTGAGAGCCTCAGAGCTCCCTCTAATGCATACAGCAGGGTGCCCCAAAAATAATAAATACTCATCAGCCTATCTGATGAGGCTTAAATCCCACTGGATATTTTTCTACACATTTGATCGATCAGAGTCAATTTGTCTGGGGGTCGGGGGGGAGGAGTACATCCCTAAGTGCGCCTGCCGCTGTGCTGTGCGGTGTGAGGGCATCATCACACACACACACACACACACACACACACACACACACACACACACACGTGGAGTGGGAGAGAGTGATGGATCACGCAGATGTGGGGGAGCGTGGAGAGATCTCTATGGTGACGCGGGGTGCCTCGGCGGGGCTAAGGAAATTAATCTGTCACATAAATCGGGCCAGAGCCTCGACAGCTGACAGCCTCCTCGTGCCGACAGGAGAGTGATATACCCGGGGAAATGGGATGTCATCGCATGGACGCAGAGAAAAAATCCGGCTTCCTATTCCGGTGAAAACCGCCATAGGATGAGATCCAGAGTTCTATCTGTTCCCATAATTACATACAGTATGAGTGGGAAAACAACGCATGGATTATGGCTAAACAGAGTGCATTGAAGCTCTACTTTTACCGAAATATCAGCCGCACCGAGAGTTGGTCTGTGCACATCAAGAAATAATCCAATATGGATTAAGCGTTTGATAATCACAGGCGGTACTTAAGAGAGGCCACGAGAGGTTTGTTTGGGCTCTTTGACGGGGGGGGGATTCTATGGGTTTGTATGAGGCAGTGGTTCACACACTTCAATGACTCAAGCTTCTAAATCAAAGAGAAGGGGAAAACACACACACACACACACACACACACACACACACACACACACAGAGACACAGACACAGACACAGACAGGGAGGAGGATGAGACTGAGTTTTCCATGGCGGCGGCCCAGTGGATGTTTCTCTGGCCACCTGAGTTAATGGAAGTTCACCGGCTGGCTTTGTCCCAACTACTGGATCCGTCTCAGGGCTCAGCGTCTCGGGGTCACCGAGGTGAGCCGTCTCCACCCCTGCAGTTTCCCCCAGTCAGAGTGCATCTCTGGAGGATATGTTGTGTCTGGTTACAGTGCAAAGGCTCATTCTCCGGGGTGATTTATGCTTGCTTGTAGGTCACGCGGGTTCACTGGCACTTGGGTAGCCAAATGGGTAGCAACACATACCCAGAGACTCCAGCTTGGCTACGGCTCATGTATTTTTGGAATGTGAGAATTGAAGTTGCAATTTTTGTCAAAGCCCTTTCCATCTGAATGTAAAAGGTGTAAACCATCCAGTTGCTCAACAGTGGCCCTCCTCTGCCTCCATGTTATCTAATTAGCGACTGACAGTGACTGGACCAGTAACTGGTGGACCCTAGTGAGCTCTGAGAGCCTGAGACAGTCAAACCTCTCTGATCAGCCACACTCTGATCAGCCACACACACACCCACACCCACACCCACACCCACACCCACACCCACACCCACACCCACACCCACACCCACACCCACACACACCCACACACACCCACACACAGATTTCTATAATCCACCTCCTGACCCGCTGTCCCTGACATGCTTAGCCTCCACACCCTTCCCCAACCTTCCATTGAGATAGGACCCAAGGACAAGAAGGAGGGGGAGGAGGAGGAGGAGGAGGAGGAGGAGGAGGAGGAGGAGGAGGAAGAAGAAGAAGAGGAGGAGAAGGAGGAGGAATGGAGGAGAGGCGAGGGTGGAGAGGAAGAGGAAATGCCAAGTTATCTCTCAGAGAGTGGCGTCTGCCCCACCCCCAAACCATTTCCCTATACCCTCCCGCCCCTACCCCCTGCACTTCCTACGAGCCCAGACAGATAACAGATAGCAGGACAGGGGCAGTAGCAGTGGCAGGAGCCTGTGGAGGGCATCTCGTCCTGATCAGGCAGATCTGGAGCCCCTGCGAAGTCTGATAAGGACCAGGCCGACTGGGCTAGATATGCCATTACTCCGCTGCTGACTCAGATTGAATACTGAGACAAGTCGGAGGAGAGGGACATTTCCTGGAACTTCATCGTCATCTGGAGGCTCATCAAATCAACTGGTGGCTCTCTGGCAACTAGCAGTAGCGGAGGGAGAGGGAGGCGAGTGATACAGAGTGATGCAGTATCCATTCAGAGACTCCATAAGAGAGCTGCGTTCTGTCAGGCATCAGATCAAAGGCCTCAGCCTCCTTCAAATGCACGCTCTAATGCAACCTGACAGCCAATCAAAAATGTCCGCCGGGAGCTGATGAAGATGTGGCAAGTGCGACGACACCTCTTGACATGAGTCACTGGGCAAAACAGCACAATCAAAGTCTGGAAAACACAAAAGCATAGCCAAAAAAAAATAAAACATGGCAAACTGAGAAAAGGCTGACAGAAATATGTCTCTTGCAGGCCCGACCCGTACAAAACCATGGCAAACACCAAAGCCATATAAATGCAAATGAGCCCTGATAAGTAGGATACAGTCGAGAGGGCATGGAGGTGAGGCCATCCTGTATTCTGGAAAGGCTGTGTTCCACCAAGTGTATGCTGGGCCTGTTTTATCAAAAGCAAATGGACCAGAACATCAGTCTTTTCTCAATTCACCCTAATCCTAATTTCAGTCCTTTCACACAGGATTTGTGAAGTCTTTCAACCAGCAGTGTAATATTTCAGGAGACACAGCAGCTAAGACCAATACACACAAACACGCATACACACAAACACGCGTACACACAAACACACATTGACTCAGCTCTTTAATCTCTTGCCATTTCGGTGACACCCTCTTCGGCAACCCAACACCAATATCCTCTATCCTTATCTTTCCAGTCCTACATACACACCCCAAACTACGGTCCAAAGACACTGACCATTGTGTGCTTTTCAAAAACCAGTCCTGGGAGCCTGAGAAAGAAATTCACAGCTGAACCGATGGCCAGCTCAGCTGTTGTGAGTTTGACGTGAAACTGACGATTGCGTGTTTCGTTCTTTGTCACGCTTTTTTGGTAGATTTCAGCAACATGATGCCCCGTGTGGAGAAAGATAACAGATAAGAACGTCTGGCGGGATTTCTCTCCTTTTTCTGTCTGTCACGGCAGGATGGATTGGACCCCGGATAAGGGGAGCCCCATTACCCATCCATCTCCACGGAGCTCTTTCGCCCGCACTTTCATCAGTTTCTGTTTCTTCTTTATGGCTGTACTGCTTTTGGGGAAGAATGCTGAGGCTGCAGTCCCCACTTTACAAATGCTATTACTTCGCGATATTATTCATTTGTGCATCGCAAATTAACTTCGATAATTTTTTTTCTGGCTCACTGTCCGGCCTGAGTAAACGCAGTGATTGAATTCAATGCAAACGGGCCTGAAGAAAAAAAAAACGATGCAGCCCCGGAGTTCTTGAATGCGGGCCACGGGGCTCAGCCTGTGCCAGTCACAAAGAGAGAGGAAGGGAGGACGACAAAAGGGACACATCATTCAACCTCCCCGTTTTGAGCAGACTGTGCATCTGCATAATGCTGACACACAGGTCCCCACCAAAAGGATGGATAGAGAGAGAGAGAGGGAGGGAGGGATGGAGAGAGAGTGCACAGAGGACAGAGAGAAAGTCTCTGACTCAGAACTTTGAAATCAGGTAATGCCCTTCTGATAGTAGCTTTAACTACTCCATAAGCCACTCAATAAGCCAGCAGCAAGACCTAGTCTGAGCCAAGATCTGATCTGGAGACCTGTATTGACTCCTGTTTGTTGCACACACACAGAGACAGCAAAGCTTCCCCTGCCACCTGACAGGAGTAATGACATCGACCTATATATAGGGCGCAATTTTTTTCTTCGCTGGCTGCCAAAAAAGAGAGACAGAACATCAAAGCTTTCCCTCTCCAAAAAAACTTTATCACTGAACCAAACAAAGCACCCTTTGGCAACATGAACATGATAAATAAACATGGCGTCATGACAACGAGATAACTTACCTTTGTCTAAGTACAAAAATACCTTACCAAAGCATCACATCTACTCCAGTATTTCACACATAGCTGGGACTGCCAGAATACATTAAAAACAAACCAAGGTGTTTTGGTTGAGCAACACAAAATAAACAGGCTAAACAGAAACTAAACAGAAAGACATGGCAAGCAAGCAACCTAGCTCTCGCGCACTATGCCTCACACAAAATCCTACAGTTTTAATGAGAGGGGCTTTGGTCAACAGAGAGCATCCTCTATGGCTGTGCACACAAAAAGCCCCTGTTAAATTAAAGGGGATTATTAAGGACAACTGACTTGGGCTCTTGGGCCAGGTCCCCAGAGATGGCGGCCATGATGGCAGGGAAGAGCAAACTTGGTGTGGGAGTGGATAAGCTCATACTTAAGGGGGTGCTCTCCATCCACCCATCCATCAGCCAGATGAAGGGGGAGGTCCCCCTGCTACGTCCCCTTTCCAATAATTAGTCAAATCACAGCGAGGGTCGGAGAAGCTCCCCCCACACAGCGAGGGCGCGGGTCTGGCGCAAGGCCACTGAAGTAGAAACAGCTCTCAAAACAGCCCGCCAGCCAGGCTTGCTCTCCACACACACACACACACACACACACCCAGCCTAGCTCCAGTCTTGACCTCCTTAACACTCAGCACCTAACAGTCCTTTAGCGCGCACACACACACACACACACACACACACACACACACACACACACACACACACGCACACGCACACACGCACACACGCACACACGCACACACTAACAACAACAACAAAAAAACAGGTATCTAAGTGCAGAAGACATGGACAAGTACAGCACGCCAGGGGCACTCACAAACTGCCTGCACTTAAGTGGAGGAGTTGAGACACCAGGACGTGTTCTCTGTCTCTGTCTCCACATCTAGCTGACCCCCGGCGTCTGCTGGAAAAAACTTCCCAAAGCTGGCTGGGAAGATTTTCAAAAAAAGAAACATCAACTGAGGCTAATTATTTTCAGATGCAGACATGACTATTTTCACTCTAAAACACACACACACACACACACACACACACATAAGAGTTCAAAGAGTTAAAAAAAACATGGCTATGTACAGAGAGGTTCCACTGGCTTCCTCCTGAAAGTTTTCCATGAGCTGTTTCCCTGATGAAATTTCTAGAAAACAGAGAGCTTTCAGAAATATCAGGGCGTGTCTCCTCTCTTGGCTCTGTCTAAACTAATAACAAGAATGCAAACTGAAACAAAACTGCCGGTTCAGCCTGTTCCTTCTCTCCCTCTGAGCGATTGTTAAGCAAATATTGGTGCGGAGAGAAGGAGACGAGAACTCCCATGTGGGACTGCAGCCTGCTGGGGTATATAGAAGAGGGGGGTGGGGTGTGTGTGTGGGGGGGGAGGGGTGCACAAAAAGCACAAAAACACACATTCTTTTGACTATAGGACTGTAACTTACTAAATGTCATAATCCCAGCAGACCCACGGAGCTGTATTACCATTTGCCGTTTCTTCACATTTACGATGCTCTACATAAAACATCCAATCGGAGCAATGTCATTAAAAACACATTTTGCAGTCACGGGCCTGTTAATAGCGCTGGGGCCACAAAGGTATAACCTTGTGAAAAGGATGGTAATGAACTGAATAACTCACTTTGACTGGCGATGACTCTGAATATACTGTAACGGCATAATAGCCCATAGTGCACTACTGTGCTGTGATGGATGAATAAGCAAAATCACAAAGGGCCAATAAGAAGTTAGGAATGTGCTAATCGATTAATTGGCTGTGAAGGGAGTCAAGATTCCCCGGAGAGACGCAGACAGATCTCTGTGGAAAAGGTTTAGACTCTCCTTGCCTCTCAGCCACACATACACGTACAACTTACATCCCATTGACACGCAATTAGGCCTGTACTCTTTGCTGCTAGCAGTGAGACAGCTCTGTATTGATTGGATTAGATGAAGCTGCCTCGGCCTACGCCGCCTTAAGTGAGACACGGATCAAAGTAAAAGAGCAGAAAGGATACGGACACCTATGGCAGGTGGACGGGAGTCATGGAGAGGGGGAGGGAGGAAGGAAGGATAGAAGGAAATTAGGAAGAAGAAGGAAGAGGAGGCAAGGAAAGTTTATCCCGGTCTAGTTATTTCTTCTACATAACTCATAGTTAAAACTATAAATGCTGTCTTTATAGAAGTCATAGTGGATTTGAAGTTTAGTTTTTCTCCACTAATGTTCACCGGTCCTGCATTCTCTTATCAGGGCTTTTACCGTCACTGTGTTTTTCCACAGTACTTTTTTTACTTTTACCGGTGCAACAACATCCACAATATTTGTTAATCTAGTTCAAATGTGCACATTGGTGACATAGCTATGGCCTCCATAAACTGAGCACTTGTAGTCTTGTTTATGTACCTTTTCGTAACAGAAACAGAGCTTTCACAAGTGACGGGTGACTCAAAGAAAGGGTCGTCCTTCACCATAACAGAAGGAATGTCGAGCCCTTAAGAAATAACCAGATCCAAAGCGTGGCCTTGAGTGCGCGCAGGCTCCTTCGAGTGTCAGACATGCCGGAAGAAAAGCTTCACCTGACGGTTCAATGGACAGTCATGAGAGAGAAAGAAAGGCGTCACGGGAAGAAGAGACTGAAATGTGGAAAGTATGAGGTGGAGGAAGAGGAAAACCGCTTTTAATTAAAAGTGTGCGCAAGTGTATCTTCATGTATGTTTATGTGTGTGTGTGTGGGGGAGACAACATTTATTTGAACATATGTATTTGTGTGGGGTGTGTGTATCAGTGGAAGAGCCGGGGGTGTCCGGCAGGGTCTCTTTAAACCAAACAAACAAAAAACAGAGGGAGCAAGTATAAAGGCTTGTGCACAGGAGGCTGCAAGAGCAGGGCCTTTTAAGCCAGCCGTCATCACTACAGCCATGCCTCTCGGTCCACACTCACACCCCCCTCCCTGCTCGCCTGCCTGGCCACAGCCGAGGGTTTTCCAGTGACGAGAAATGTTACAAAATCCGACCACAGCAGTCTCCAAAACACACAGGCCGTTAATCTCTCCTCAAGGACTACGCTGGGGCCAATGTAATCATTCGCTAAGCACACCTTCGAGTCGATCTGTTATCAAGGTGATTCGATTTCTGTATTTCTTTGCCGTCTGCCACACCTGCACTGGTAAGGCTTTCGGTAATCGCAGAGAGTGTTTACTTACAGAAGTCTGTCTGCTCTCTGTCACGTGTGTGTGTGTGTGTGTGTGTGTGTGTGTGTGTGTGTGTGTGTTTCTGTGTGTGTGTGTCTGTCTGTCTGTCTGTCTGTCTGTCTGTCTGTCTGTCTGTCTGTCTGTCTGTCTGTCTGTCTGTCTGTCTGTCTGTCTGTCTGTCTGTCTGTCTGTCTGTCTGTCTGTCTGTCTGTCTGTCTGTCTGTGTGTGTGTGTGTGTGTGTGTGTGTCCGTCTGTGTGTCTGTGTGTGTGTGTGTGTGTGTGTGTGTGTGTGTGTGTCTGTCCGTCTGTGTGTGTGTGTGTGTGTGTCTGTCCGTCTGTGTGTGTGTGTGTGTGTGTCTGTCCGTCTGTGTGTTTCTGTGTGTGTGTTTCTGTGTCTGTGTGTGTGTGTGTGTGTGTGTGTCTGTCTGTGTGTGTGTCTGTGTGTGTGTGTGTGTGTGTGTGTGTGTGTGTGTGTGTGTGTGTGTGTGTGTGCGCGTGAGGGATTGATTGAGTGAGTGTGTGCTCATGGTGGTGTGTGAGTAGGTGTGGTGTGAACTGCATGTAACCTGAGAGTCAAATTAAAGCCATGAACCCATGAGGTCATCCCTCCACCACACAGCTCGGCTGTTTTTTTTTATATGAATGTATCCACAATGACTGAACCTCAGGACGGCCTACAACTGAGACGCTTTATACGAAACAGATGCATAGAATTTGAAAGGCCTCGTATTTTCATACATTATTCATTCCACTCCAGTAACTCCAGAACCCGGGCCCAGAAAGAAAAAAAAAATGATTAAAAGCATTCCTACATAAGCATTATGCAGTGTATTTATTGAATACAAATAAAAATGGAAAGTCATAAAACCAACAAAAGCTCAGTGTCATGCCCTTGCCATACAGAGATAGAAAGAACATGAGGTGACTTTGCAAGCACACAAGAATTTGCCTTTTTTTTTCTCTCTCTCTCTCTCTCTGCTATACTAGGTGGACCTTTCAGAACTCTATGGTTAAACAAACACAAGCCAGAGTACTCCTCATTTCAGAACTCTATGGTTGAACAAACACAAACCAGAGTACTCCTCCACCACATACTCTCATTCTTGACATTCATCTCCTCTTCTCCTGCAGCCCAACTGAAAACAATCACTTCTGTGCCATGAATAAAAACATACAGTGAGCCATACTTCTCTCTCCTCTAATTGCATCTGCAGATCCCTGTATCAAAGGGGCTTTGTCTCCATGCACATTTTACCAGCTGATTCTGAACAGACATTACTGCAATTAGATTAACACAGCCATGTTTTGTCTTAAAGCTTTGGCCTTCAATGCCTAAAAAAGAAAAGAGAACCACAGGTTTAAGTGGAAGATGTAGCATAACATTATGCATAGTTCATATTTCAATTATTCAAGAGTCCTTTGGGTCCCTCCTGATTAGGAGCCACCATCTACATGATTTAGTCGTTACCATTGTGCCCACAACAAACAAATGGGAAAGTGCACTGAGAGAGCAGGGATGTTTGGATGGCACATAACTACTCATAAAAAACCCAGAGAAACCCAGAATTCCCACAATGCCTGGTATCAGTGTGATGTCCTGCCACGCGGACATGTTGAGTGCATCACAACACTGGTTCTGGAGGGGGGGGGGGGGGGGGGGGGTCCTTGTGAAATCACTTCTAATCTGCCTCTTAGCTCTGGGCCCTCTGGCACCATGTTTGACAGCAAAGCAGGTTATCAGTTGGCATCCATCCTACTGGTCTTGCGGTGCACTCAGATAAGGCGCACACCGTGCAGCATTTGCTTGGTAATAGCCTGGGATGGGTTTAGGGAGAGTTGCACCGGGCCAAAGCAGTTTGGAGTAGAGCTGCAACGATTAGTCGATTATGAAAAATTGTCGACGCGTCATAAAATATATTTAAATTTTTTTTTTTTTTTTTTTTTTTTGGCAGACGCTAGCAGAGCCACCGGTAATTTTCATTTGGCATTGCAATGCACTATAGGAAGTGCGAAATAGTGCATCTTTAACTAATAATAATTGACCATCATTGAGAAAAATGGAACAGAATCTGCAAATAGCCTAGCATACAAATCATGCACCGTTTTCTTTGCCCTCCGTTCTCGTACCTTCATGTGCTGCATATCACAAATGGCCGACTGAAAAGCGAATTATTCTGAGACGGCTCATGTTACCATGGAAACAATAAACAAAGCTAGCTTTAGTAGCTGCTGCATATGAGATATGGCTAACAGAAAAGTTGTCATTTTTCTCAATGATGGTCAATTATTAGTAGTTAAAGAAGCACTATTCCAGTATTTCAAAGAGAATGAGCTGTGGGAGCACAAGAACAGTGAGTGTCTAGCAGCAATTATCATAGACATATATGATATATCTATAACTTATAGTAAGGTTTAAGCTTACATGTTGGAAAACAGAACGTCTCATGGAGGATGCTTGCTAACGCTATTTCATAAATGTTAAGTGCAATGTAGTAAATCAGTGATTATCAGAGTAGCCTGTATTTTCATTTGTTCTGAATAGTTAACCTCCTCCACTTAGCATTCTTCAAACAAAAGATTGTGGAAAAAATATATATTTCATAAGTTGAATTTGAATGTCACTTGCAGCCCAGTTATTCTTGCGTTATTTTGCACTTGCAGAGGCTTGATTGCTAATTTGAGTTACTTTTAAAACTTTATTTGCACTTTCTCTTTACTTTTAAAAGCATATTTGCACTTTAATTTGTATTACTATTTAATTTATGTATTATGATTACATTTGTTACTCAAATACATTTGAAATTCAAATTCCAACATTTTGAGTCGTTATTTTAATTTGCTATGGGAAATAATCTTTAGATTAGTCGATTAATCGAAAAAATAGTCGATAGATTAATCGATTACCAAAATAATCGTTAGTTGCAGCCCTAGTTTGGAGGTCATCAGAACCTTGCGGCCAACCCTGACGTGACATTTCCACAAGAGGCCAGATGGATTCACTGCAGGCACCTGTACCTCACTTACGTATACATACAACACGGAGCATTAGGGTCTCTCAGAGGTACAGCACCTCCAAGTCCACAAATCTGAACACTGCAAGCATCGCACTACACATGTCACTGGCCTTTAGCTGACGGATAAGCCAAGGAAAATACATCTTCTGCCGAAAAACAACAATTAAAACAACCACAACCACCAAACCCTTAGCAGCTTGTCCAAGTCCCTGGTGGTGTTTTCTTTCCGACAGCTCGTAGAGTTTATGTGCGAATGCAGGTTCAGCTCGTATAGTTCCTGTGCTAATGCAGGTTCAGCTCGTAGAGTTCATGTGCGAATGCAGGTTCAGCTCATAGAGTTCATGTGCTAATGCAGGTTCAGCTCGTAGAGTTCATGTGCTACTGCAGGTTCAGTTTGGTGTCTGACCTCTGACCTATGCATTTGCGTTTGTGTGCCTGCCTGCCCACGCTGCCTTCCAGACAACTTTTTCAGCTCAAGCACTTTGCTTCATTGCAGCCGATTACACAGAAGCTCTTGGCGTTCCACTCTTTCGGAAGAGAGCAACTCCCAACCCCCTTCTCATCAACATTTACCCTGCTAGCTTTCAAGCTCTCTGAATTCAGCAGACTTCAGGAATCATTCAGAGAGAGAACACAACCACTGCGGAATCAGTCATGGCACCCAAATAACCAAGTGACTGGGATCTCTGCAGCCACAATGGGGGCTTTCAAGGGCGATACGTTTCCCCATTAGTCACCGTGCCCCAGTGGAGGTGGCTCGTGCTCGCTCTCCGGGCAGACAATCACATCCTGCAGCCAGACACCTTGCGCTCCAAATATCCTGCTGTTCATCAGTATTCCGACACTAACTTTCACTCTCACTCACTCACTCACTCACTCACTCACTCACTCACTCACTCACTCACTCACTCACTCACTCACTCACTCACTCACTCACTCACTCACTCACTCACTCACTCACTCACTCACTCACTCACTCACTCACTCACTCACTCACTCACTCACTCACACTCACACTCACACTCACACTCACACTCACACTCACACTCACACACACACACACACACACACACACACACACACAGCAGCATGAACAATAATGTCTATGAAAAGTGGTAGACAAACTTCATGACCACTCACCTTTTTGAATTTCATCAATGTCGAATGCACTCTCAGCTTTTACAAAGCATAATTACCGGACCATTATAGTGTAGCAATTAAAGCCCTATTAGATGCTGTGATTTGGTGCACTATGGCTAGTTGATTACACAGTGTAATAGCCTCAATAGCTGCTTTCAATCTCCTAGCAGTGAGGCCCACGTGCTCCATGTGTGTCTGATAAAGTCATGTGAGAAAAAAGGCACTTCTGCTGTTACCTCCATCATTTTCATGACCATGAACATCACTACAATCTACCATCATCCAAGAACAACACTAGCAGAGGTAGTAGAGTGGACCATCACAGTAGCACTGATGATGGCAGCAACAGCGCTGAAAGCCTCCTTAGTACAGAGTCAAGAAAATGGTGTCTCTTTACACACACCGCCCGATCCCCCACACAAACCCCCCTCCCCCCGCTTCTGATTGGACACTTTAATCACGGCCCAGTATTTCTGCTTCAATCCCATTAAAATCAGGAACAGAGGGTCACAAGAATTTAATTAGCTTCAAAGTCAGCCTCAGGCCACTACAAATGTTGCGTCTGGAACAGTCCGGCCTGTTTGTAAATACCATCCGCAGACCAGAGGAAATATCCAGAAAATAAATAAAAGGACAAGAAAGGACACTTCTTCTGTCTATACCATCAACCTTACCATCTTCCTCATTCCCTACGTAGGACACTAAAAGCCTAAATATGAGTGTATAAAATACACAGTGGGCTACCGAGCCTGTAATGGCTATGGAAGATGAGTAATAACACTAAAAGCTGTGTTTTTAGGGGAAAAGGACAGATGGGAGAGATGTATAAAACAAAAAACAGCCCTTATGGAAAAACCCGGCTACCATATCAGAAAGTTTAGAACCACTACGGGTCATGCATGTCCTAACACTCAGTCATGGGGAAAAGAAGAAAAAAAAAAGACCAGAAAAGAGGAAAATTGAAAAGAAAATAACCAGTGTGCATGAATGGCACAGTAAAAACATCACAGGTGTGATACGAGGACTAAGAGGATTGATCATCGTGTCCACCAAAGCAAAAAGAAGGAGAGATTTAGCGGAGGGGTATAATATCCACAAGAGGAATCTCGCATGGCAGATGCCAGACAGCATTTAAAGAGCGAGGGTTCGTGAGCCATAAATGTCGAGCATCTCTAAAGCATTCACTTCCTTAAAGCAGCAATACGGAGTTCTGTTCCAAAACTAGCAAGCTACTACCTAAAAGGCATGCAAAAACCTTGCAAACTCCACCACCAGCCCATCTGACACTGATAGAAGCTTGCCAACACACTAACTGGTGTCTTTTGGAAGTATAGCTGACAATGTCATGCGTGTGAAAGCTTTTCTTCCATTCCGGAACACAGAAATACATAGGGCAATATCTTAGATGGCTAGTGGGAAAGACACAGGTGTCCATCTGTCCTTCACATGACCATATGCTATCAAAATGAATTTGAGGATGGGACCAAAACTAGTTGCCTATAAAACCATACCTCAAAAAGTGTAAAATTGTTGCATAGTGTTTACTTTAAGTGTCTGCGCCCGGCCTGCCTTGCCTCCATCACGGGCCTGATGCAGACGGCAGTGCTTCTGATGCGATACACTGCTCATTCCTGACAAGCGCCCGCAGCCAAAACAAAGTCACTTTCAGCATGAAAAATAATTGCAATCTGAGTCATAACAAAGTGTGAAAATAAAAAGAAGGGAGGCACACAAAACAAGCTAGAAGATACATTCTGAAACCATCTTTACTAGAAGTTGTTAACCTCCTTATAGAATAGAATATAGAATTCCTACGATACAAACAACGAATGCACAGGATTGTGTGTGTGTGTGTGTGTGTGTTTTTCTGTGACTGAAGAGAGACAGAAATCCTTGGGGGCATGACTTGGACAAGCATCAGTCCAAAAATAAGACAACATTTGCCCACCATGTGACCATCAGATGACTTCAAATCACATTATTCATTTGCCCAGATGGACACTATTTGCACCAATCACAGCTCTCTGGCTTCAGACATCGTTAAAAAAAAAAAGCTTGTGACAAACACGGGCACGTCAGCTCACTTCAAATCCCCGCTTCCAAGTCCTCACCAACAACTGGGCTGCCGTTGGTTATGTAATCTTTCACTGTGTGAGACTTCCAGCATTCCTGAGACAAAACCAATCAAAATAGGATGCAAAACTACCCAACTCTCACCCCCACCCCACAACACTCAGCTCAAGCAACACGGCACAGCAGTTAGCCGAGTGCAACATTAAGTGTGTGTGTGTGGTGGTGGTGGTGGGGTGGGGGGGGGGGGGTAAACAGCACTCCTCTAGAGAAGGCTGTAATGACCCTCCAAGGGAGAGGGAACAGACACGACAAACAAATCATTACCCTAACCGTCCGAGTAGACGCCAATCAGAACAGCCTTTTCCTGCCCCACTCTCTTCATAATAAACAAGGAAAGCTAACTATGATAGCAAGGATACAGTAGTAGAGAACATGACAGCATAGGGATGACACAGCATTTTGTTTATCACTGTACGTACATTAAAAAAAAAGAAAAAACAAACAGACATAGAATCATGTGTAGTGATTTTGTTGTAATGAGCAGACAGCAACCTGAATATAGAAAAAATGAATGAATGAACAGAAGTGGCCTGAATCATGCCAGGTCCCAGAAGTGATGTTGCTGTACTGACTAGAAGTCATTAGGAGTCCATCTGCGCTGCACTGGCAGGGCAGTCCACTGGGACGGATGCCGTCACAGCCCAAAAACAATGTCATGTCCTCCCTTGAGTGACAACCCTAAGACGACGCATCTCATCACCAGCACCAGATGCATGATGTCTCATGATGCTTCCCAAAAATACACACCTACTGTACGAGCCTTAGCGCAAGCTTTACCAAATGAACCAAAAATAATAATAACAATAATAATAATAATAATAATCACAAACCAATAGAGGATTGTGAACACTTCAACATCATGCTAAAGTTGTTATCTTAATTCCTAAATAATTCCCCATAGGACACGTGCAGACACCTCAATTAATTCCTTTTAATTACTAAGTAAAAACAACCACCAAAGCTGATGTTTTGCATCGGGACACTTATCAATAGATGTGGCATTTTCCAGCTGAATGAGTCTCTAATTGCTTCTCGGGCTGCGGCTCAGCAAAGCCTCCCCACTAATATCCATTCGCACCAGACAATCCTCCATTTTTCCAAAGGCCACACAGCCTGGGGAGCCGCATATCGATCTACCTCTGCCACTACTGCGCGCTGACATCAATTCTAGACAAATCCTCTTTCTATATGCTCGCGTCTGTTTTGTTTGATAGTGTCCAGAGATCTAATGAATGCCAGGTTGCCACAGTGATCAATTAAGTATGGAGACACCCCATTAGAAGGCCACCATCAATTCTGTCCACTATGAAGTGCATCATAGCAACCACAGCCCCAGGAGGTGTGGCAGTAGAGAGGGAGCTCCTGAACTCTGCAGAAAGCCCCCAACCCCCCTCCTCCCCAGCCCCCCCTCCACCCCCCCACCTCATATTTCACTCACACTCGCTTTCATTGTAGGCTACAGCATCCATCAAAGACCAATAACACAGCCAGACCATTGTAGCTGAAAAAAGCTTGGCCTTATAAATCATTTCCCTCTGAACACATCATTTGTTTGCTTTGCAAACGCCTCAATATGTCCGTCGGCCGGAGAGCGACTGTACTATGGGTCTGTTTGAAATACGCTGCTCATCTCTGTCTCATTAAATTGCCCTGAGGTCAGATGGGGGTAGATAAGGTGAGGGTGTGTTTGGATCAATCATACGTGTTAATGAATGCGTGTACTTCAAACCAGGCAGACGCAGCCTCAAGAAGACCTCCATTAGGGCACACATTGTTACCGGAGGGCAGGCTTCGCATCACAGTGCCGTGACAATACAGTGATCCCACATGAAAGACACATGGGGCGGGGGGTGGGGGGGGGGGGGTCTCAGTTACTGAATATTTTTTTTCAGATAGACAAAAAGGCCAAAAACAAATTAACTCAATAGGCAAGCCCCCACGTCATGCGATGTCAACATAATGTCCGTCTTTTTCCCCTCATGTACAGGATTTGTTATAAACCTGTATGTTGTAAAATATGCAAATGCAAACTATCTATTCATCCAGTATGGTTTCACAACACTCCACTCACAACCTCCACTCTGGAGGTTTCCATCACAGTCCATCGCCAGTATCTAATCAGCTCAGGGGTCCTTGTTGAATACTCCCCTCCCTCTCCTCTTCACGCTCAGAGGAAACAGTAAGACAGTGACTACAGCGTGGGAAGAAAGAGAGGGGGGGGGGGTAACTATGAGAGCTAGGAGAGAGAGAGACATGGAATGCTGGAGAGAGTGAAGGAAGATGAATGATTCTGTACACTGAGAATTCTCATGGAACAGCCCTGACCGAAAAAACATTTTGGAAAAGCGAAGAAAAGTCTCTGGAAGTAACAAAATCTTCAAAGGCTTTTATAGATAAACAAGGAAGGGTAAATGTTAAATGAAACCGCACATTGGGAAAGTGAGATGTAACACTTTGTAATAATCAGACACATTTTTCAAAAAACAAATATTCAGCGTACTTGCTGCCAAAGAGAAATGTAAGAAATAGATTTTAACAGGACACCCATGTAGCCCAGGACTCCATCTAACCAAACATAATATTTCAAGCAACACGCATCGCTTACAAAAAACTAAAACACAGACATTTTGCACTTTTGTGAAATACCAAAGCTCAAAATTTCAACTGGAACACTGCTTACCTCAGGCATCAACTTCCGCAAGACAAGAAACAAACAGAAGTAACCTGTACTAGAAAAAACCCAAGCAACCCTTAGACTGTGTCAGTTTACTGTAATCATAAAGTCTCTGCATGCAGGGTTAACAAGCAATGCGATCTGTCCTTTGGGAGCGAGGTATGCAGCGTGTTCAGCCCAAGCAATATTTGAAGCCAGCCAATTTGTCAATGTGACTGTAGTGCAATCATGGGAATGTTGACCTGTACCATCAACACCTCCTGTGTGTAGGCAACAGCAGCGGATCAAGTTCTCTTGAGTCGGCAAACCCATCAAGTCAACCAGTAAGTGCACTTAAGAACACACGAGGAAAAGTTTACGGTGGATTCCCGAGCAGTTAAATCGAACGCCGAAGACGCAGTGGGAGAGTAAAATGAAGTATGAAGCTACAGCATACACGAACACTTTCTTGACAATGTTTATCTGTGAAGTACAGCACACTTAAACTGACACATGTGTCCCATTACAGGAAATATGAGGAGCTCTTTATTCCATCTTTTAAAAAAATCTGTTTATTTGGTTTGGGAGGACATGTGTACTAAGTGTACTTCAGTCAAAAAGGAAGGCAAACACATAAAAAGAGGCAATAGAAAGTGAGAGAGAGAGAGAGAGAGAGAGAGAGAGAGAGAGAGAGAGAGATACTTTTGGGGAGAGTTGAAAGAGGCCGGCAGACAAGCCTGAAACTGGCTGCATTTGCGGATCATGACATCAGACCACCCACATTCCATCAGAGCAGGTTCTTCTACATTTCCCTCTCTCCCTCTCCCTCTCCCTCTCTGTCCAACCCCGAGCCAGTCCCACCACATCAAAGTGCATAAACAACCCTTCTGTTGTCTCCCCTTACTTTGCTCCACTCTGTTATTCACTTTCTTGCCCATGTACGTTTACATTTGGGAGAAAGAAAAAAAAGATAGATAGAATAGGCCTCAATCAGTTTAAAAAAAGGCTTTTATGTCTTAATAAACAATGGATTTACATTTCTAATGGCTTGAAATTTAAAACATATACCTCTTTCAATGGGGGATAAGTCTGGGCTGTAATGGACATGGTGCCTTTGTTAAACAGAGCTGAAAACCCCTCGGAGGGGGGGTGAGTATACATCAAAAAATGTATCACATGAAATTTCTAAGGGGAGGGGGGGTTGACTGCGAATGCTGCAACATCAGCAGAAACAGCACTGGCTGGTGAGAGAAATATGCACAGGCAGGAAGTGTGTGTACCCAGGTAGTGTGTCAGCGCATATGTCTTCCCTTCCCACACATGTACACACTCTCACACATGTACACACTCTGTGTTACACACACACACACACACACACACACACCACACACACACACACACACACACACACACACACACACGGCACAACTCCTTTCTTCATCTCTCTAGCTCTGAGCAGGATTTTGGTTCATATAAAAAAAAAAGAAGCAGAACAGAACAAATTTCAAAAAAAGCACAAAAGCTGTTATCTGTTCCCGATAACAAAGGCCGTTATCTGTTCTTCTTGAGAACAAACCACGCTTCTCTATGCTCCCAAGGCAGAGCGAGACGTCTAGACGGAATAAAGTCTGAACAGATTGTGCTGCACCTCCATCAACCCAACACAACCCGAGCCTCTAACAACCCCTCTTGTAAGAGCACATTGAGATCGAGAGCTGCCCTTCACATTAGCAAAAGAAGATACTTCATTACCTCCTATGACTTAGATTAAATGAGAGTCTTTAGTGTGGTGCAGGAGCCATAAAAAAGAGGGAGAGAGAGGTGGAGGGCACAGATGAACACGAAGGTCTCTCTGAGGAAACTGGCTGCAATGCCAGCACCTCTGCCTCATCACATTTTCCTAGCAAGAGGACAAGACTCGTTTGTTGAGAATGAGGCTGTGAATCCTGCAACATTCTCACTCATGTGATTATCAAGCCTCTGCAGTGTGGACTGCTCTGCTGAGAAATGAAAGGCAGACATTAGGAACAGGGCAAAAAGCAGAGGGAGAAAAAAAATACTGGCGGTCACATCAGGCAATGCGAGCAGAGCTGAGCGTGGCTGGGCTGGGCTGGGCTGGGCTGGGCTGGGCTGGGCTGGGCTCGGCTGTATTGGGTTGGGTTTGGCTGAGCTGGGCTGAGCAGGTTGTGGAATTCAGAGTATATGATTTTCATTATGGCTGCTGGATCTCCATTAGCATGCTCACTGGGCTGCTGCGTGTTAGGAACGACGAGTGCCAGTTACAGTAATAAATCCATCAAGGTCTAAGCTGATGCCCAGTCCCATTGAGCCCGAGGCCCATACTCCTTCTGCTTCAGCCTGAGTGAAAAAAACGAGAGTGAGAGTCCCTGTGGGTTGACATGACATGCCTTTCTCTCCGTCGTACTCATCCCAGACAGATGCTAAACATACGCTGCCAGCTGCGTGCGCAGTGCCGACCGGTAATACGTTCTGGAACAGCGCAGTTTTTTGCGGTCGGCTCTGCTTGTAACACCCACACTAATGTCTAATCCTTCTTTTTTTTTTGCTCTGTGTTTGGATCACACTGACAACCTCTCTGGATTCACTAAGAAAATGTGTCTCAATGGAAAGAAGGCCATGCCAACAGAGCCAATACTACCCATGACCCAATTTAAAAACAGACCCACAACTGTGTGAAGCATCTGTGGAAATGAAGAATGAAATGAGCCAAAAACTTTTGTTTTAGTCACAACAAGGTGCGTGGGAATCCCCCTGAGGTCCATCTGTCCTAAGCTCCAGCTACCGTCCCCAATTGCAGGGGTCCACATGCCCATCTGGCAACGCAGCATTTCAGTGCCAGTTGCTTCTGTCTAATTAGCTGTTTACAAGCCATCTTCAAGGGGCGGACAACAGAGCCTTTCCTAAAAAATGGATTCCTTCCTGATTTTTCTGTCAAGTCATTCCTGAATTGTGAGCTGGTGAGAGTGTGAGAGACAGAAAGCACTGATGTACTATGGCGAGGGTGATTTTTATGACATATGTGAATAAGAGCGATACTAAATAAAAAAATGTTAGGCCTCCTGAAAAGTGCTCCCAAAAAAATATACCTTAAGAGCAATTCTAATTTAAAATATGAGTGTTTTAGGACAAAGCTATTGAACCCACTTTGTCTGCTTTGATGAAATTCTACACTACACCACAGTACACACTAAAAAGTTAGGATTGAAACTAAAACTACACTTTAGACGATGTTCTAACACAAGACACATGACACTGAATAGTAAAACACCACCAGACTGCCAGGCAGCATATACCTTCACAGTACATATTCCAGGGGTAGATACATAAATCCTAACAAGTTCCAGACTTGCAGGGAGCGGCCGTACATGCGGAACACAAAGGGGCTTTGTTTAGAAGAAAGCGGTGATGAGGGGGGAGTGTGACAGAGCGGCCCTGACCTGTGTGGGTAGGTGCAGCACTGACCCGGTCCTTCCCATCCTCTCGGAGAGGAAGGGGGCAAAGGTAGAGGGGGGGGGGCAATAGAGGCAGGAAGCTGGAGGAGTGTGGGAGGGGGGTGGGCGCTCTCCAAACAGTGGGAGGGCACAATTATGCACACACGTGACTGTTACTCCTGCAAAGATCCAGAGCATCAATCACACGACACACACACACACACACACACACACACACACACACACACACACACACACACACACACACACACACACACACACACACACACACACACACACACACACACACACACACACACACACACACACACACACACACACACAGAGAGAGAGAGAGAAGGCTATTCACAAGGCAACACACCCAGAGGCACAGGATACAATCCACACGCCACCACGGCTGAACAAAATCAGAGGAACTGCTGGTGTTCATTACGGTGAACAATAACACACCTTCACATCGGGGGACAGGCGAGAGAGAAACAAAGTGAAGGCGCTCACAGGCCTCCTCCAGGATATGCAATGCAAGCAGGCAAAACAGACCCACTGAGAGAGCCACTCTCTCCCCCACTTTCTATGCACTGCCAAATCTGCAGAACGGTCTATAGCACCGACATGAAATATGGCACTAATATCTGTCGCCTTCTGCTCAAGGCCCCCGAGCAGCTTAATGATTCCTTCCGTCAACCCTCCCTTTATTCACTCATGCCTCCTGCACAAATAACCAACCTCTTCCACCACCCCCACCCCACCCCACCGCCCAGTCCTCAACACCCCAGGGCAATAAGCCCGGGTAAGTGTGGTTCACTGGGTTAGAGCAGCGCTGCTCTCCTTTTCCCAGGGTGCAGATGGTAGTTAAGGACCAAGCCAAGGCCAGGACTCGAAGTGGACCAGTGGGTTGGGAGGAGGGATAGGTGCTGGAATGTTCTGTTCAATCTCAGGGCCAGCTCAGGAGAGGAGAGGAGAGGAGAGGGGAGGGGAGGGGAGGCAGGCAGACGCATAGCAGAGCATCCAGGGGGACGTGCTGATATAAACTCTGCCCTGGATCCCATCCTGTGCACACTCACACGCTCACACACACACACACACACACACACAGAGAGAGAGAGATGGGGCAGATACTGCAGCACTGCTGTGCCGGCTCAGTGTGACTCACAGCTCAGCTTCCTCAATGAACACTAAGCGATGGAGGGAGGGAGGGCACACGTGTGAACACTGGTAGTAAACACGCTTCTGTCATGCTCCAGACAGACAGACAGACTTTCAGACCACCATGTTCACAAGGACAGCACAAATACACAGCATCTGACCACAGGAGCCATGGAGAGGATGGTAAGTGGTCTATCTATGCTGTGGAAAAAAAACAGAAGGACTGTATTGGGTTCAGTTCCCACTAAGCTTCTGCCTACTGTGGTGAGGAGTCAGCTCCAAGGACGGCAGCCTAGGTTAGGTAAAAAGCAGGTTGTGCAGATTGCCAAGGCACCAGATGTGGTTATACCAGCCCTAGACAGTTTGGGGGGGGGAGTCATGTGGAATTGTGCATAGCCTGCAAAATAAACACTTCAGAAAAGTTTCAAAAAGATTTGAAATAGATAAACAGCATTCAGGGAAAGCTACAGAAAACTACTCCTCTTCTGTAAACAGTAGCGGATGCTCATTGTTCTGCTCCGTTCGTGGGTCTCCCTCTACCCCCAGCTCCCTTCACATGCTTCCAACTGCTTGAATGTGGAATACAAAAAAGGCACATAAAAAAAAAATCCCTTCATATTGGGGAGAACCATTCCATCCCACTCTGAACACGGGCTGTGACGGCACACGTTCTCTTCACGGTTCAGGGAGCTGTCAGCAGAGGAACTAGAGGAGGAGGAGAGGAGGAGGAGGAGGGGAGGAGTGAGCTACTACCCCCCCCCCCCCCCCACTCCCTCCTCCAGAAGCGGCCCTGCAGATGGCTGACAGTTGGAGAACACGCCGGGCTTCTCGGTCCAGTCTCTTCTCTGATTCCACCCCCCCGCGCGCCCCCCGTTCCCCAGGCATGCCACGCATGGAGGGCCATGTCAGGTATTATTGAAGAAATGAGACTTGAGGAACTGTGCTCTTCCTTGTATCAAGTCTTGCAAAACACATTGAACTCAAAGACCTGCTACAGAATACATTCTTCCTCCTGTGGTTCAGGATATATGATAAGGGGCAGGAACTTCAATCAACCAGACAGGAAAGAACATAGTTATGGTCCACAGTGGCGGAGATACAGCTAATTATATGCTCAGTCATAAAAACGGAGCAGAAATAATCTGGGCTAATAACACTGGACCATACTGAAAAGCCTGTTAGAAGTGTTACTGTGAATGCAGAGGGTAAAAAAGATGTTCTGCTCTAAAAAAATTATAGTGTTTTCAATATGTATGTGATGTGTTTCTAGTTTTGTGGAATTTACACTACAACAAACTATTTATGTAAGCAATAAATTGGTTTGTGAAGTTGTCAGACTTTATTGAACAATAATATGGCTCTATAAAGTCCCCAAATTCATTTTGTCAGATTCAGTTTTTTCCCTTGTATTTCTTTTCTAAATTTAGTTTTATCAGGTTCAATAATAATAATCATTAAACGTTTGTCCATTCAAATGTACTTAGGACAAAAGCCTGGGCTACTGAGCTTTTACACACTTTTTTATGGCTGGTGGATAGACCTGTGTTGTAATAGGGTGAGGAGGGTAGGGTAGCAATGCTAGCAACCCTGAAGACTACAAATATACTTTCATCTAAAATCATTGTCAACTGGAATTTATAGAATGAAAAAAAAAAAAACGTATTTAAAGGGAGATTATCATCCAGTTTCCAGTTCCAAACCTTGTACTGAGTCTGAGGCCCCACTGTGTTGTGATAACCTACATGGACATAAGTCTACTAAGAATATGCAGATGCTGCCTCATTGGCCCGGTGTGGTCCGTTTTATAACTGATCGTATTTCCTGTTCAGTTCCCAATGCATAGGGATGCATCAGTTCGCCATCAATATGACAAACTCTGTATTTACTTATAGACAATGAGATTTACCAAGTTGTTTAATTAACTTTGGATAGCTATTTCTGACATCTTCAATGTGCCTGTGTCACTCACACACTCTCTCCTGTCATTTTACTGGCAAATGTCAATTTCCGTGCAATTCCACATTCTCCATTTCAATTACTGATTTTCCGCGATTATGCCAGTGTTTCCCACATTATGGAAATCAGAGGTCCCTACACTAAGGGGGCCATCAAGAAAAACCCTTTAAAACGTAGCAGTATAATTATTATGGCCTGAGCTTGGAGATCAGCTTTGCTGGTGTCGCACTTTCACTTCCAGGGTGACTGCGGCCAAATCTAAACAATAGGAGTATCTGTTTTTCTATTGTTGGTTCCTACTAGTGAACTCCCAATACAACTGAATTGGCCAGCCAGTGTCATTTGTGACTTCACAGAAAAGGGAAGGGACATATACCGGTCAGCATGTGTAGTTAAAGGTTAACAGTTCAGAGTAGTTTTGTCCTGCAGGCTGGTCATCAGTTTGGAGCTCACCTCAAACTCTCCTCAGAGTTTGCCTTCCCTATTTGACTGTATTTGACAATTATTCAAATGTTTCCAGGGAGTATGCCTCCGTGACAGATTTCCCTGACTTTACAGTGAGAACAAACATGCTGCTGATACCCAGGGATCCACAAAGCCAAAGTGCCGACATCACTCAGGGAATGCGAGGTCCTTTCAGCCCCCGAGCAGGTCATGGCGTGTTGGACCACTTCATCAATGCCTTTTTCTGTCTTCCCCGAGATCAATGGCTTTTGACTGGTGTTGGTAGAGCGAGATGAAAGCTGAGAGTCTTATCAGGTACTTTATGGGGGAAGTAAATCTCTTCACGGAAAGTGATTAAACAAATGTGACCACCGCACCTAGAATTTTAAAGAATCTCTCTTTACAATGCGAAGACTGAGAAGTTTCGAGACATTTACCGGCTGACTTGAGAGCAGGCCATGAACCCGCTTAACCACACCCCGCACCCCACACGCGCCACTACTGTTCCTTCCAAAAAAAAGGGAAAATCCAACATTAGCATGCAAATCTCCTGAACCTGGCACACACGGTAGATTAATGAAAGCTAGCATTAATATTTCAGAGGTTTAAAAAGATGTTTGACCCTCTTATCTGAGAGACCTATATTACAAGCCTGCCGTGTGCAGGTCAAGCCAAACCGGTAGTACAAGCGCAATTACAAATCATACCTAGAACACCGCCTAGGGGGGAAAAAGTCGTATTTGCATGGAATGCGACAGGAACGTGACATTAGAAAAAGAGAAAAAACAGAACTGAACAAATAGACTACAGCTCGTTTGAAACACACTGAGTAATGTCAGAAGAGAACATTCAGTCCTAGGAGGGGGGAAAACAACCAGTAAGGGCATCTAAGCCTTCCAGATAACATCCTAATACCTGCCACAGATGGGTGTGCGGAATGCGAAAACAACACAAACTAAACGAAGTTATCCGAAAATATGCATCATGAGACACCCTCGCCTTCTCATCCGTGGCGGCCTCCTCACAACTGTTTCTAGGGACTGCTGCAGCAATCGGCCCAGTTTGCCTGTGGAGGCTTAAAACACGTCAAGAGTGATTTATCTGTCTATCCGTCAGTCGAGGCAATGCAGATGCCAGGCTTAGGCCCTGGTGTGGGAACTTGGGCACCTGACTTCAATCAACCTGAGGAGGCTGTTTACATACGCTGCAGGCCTGAGGGAGAAACTAACTATTTGGGGATGGGGGTGCACAGCCTACGCTGTACTCCATGTCTGCACTACATTCGGCTTCAATGGACAGAGTAAGCACGAGGCTGTAGTGCGGATCACATGCAAACCTCTGCAATGGTTCCTAGAGAAACTGGTTCTTTGTCTATATCTCATCTCACCCCTGCCCCTCTGTGTGTGTGTACATTCCTTTTGCACCTGTAAACAGGTGTAAGGGCGCCTTGTCAGTTTCGCCCCAACCGGTTTGACTGGACTGGCCCTAGGAACAGGTGTGTCAATGCTCATCCACAGCCACCAATCACAGGGCCACAGCCACTTCCAGCATTTTCGACACACTGACGCCAATGCAGGCCAGCGCTATTGGCATGCCGCTAGTTCCATTTCAGCTATCAGCTTATGGGATGAGCCTGTGAATATGGCTAAAAAAGGGAGGAACTGGAGGCATGCTGAAATCATAAGCTCCAGACATGAGACACGAGTGCACCCAGAGCCAAGTAAAAAGTCTTTGAGTTGTTGCTTCTTAGACAGCGTGTATTGGTGATAAGATATCAGCCTTACAGGAACAAGACGAGGAGACAACAAAAATAACAAGACAGACAAGGGCGGACAGGGAGTGAGTGAGAGAGAGAAAGAAACGTCATGAGAACGAACAGCATTCCAGTAATTCCAGTGACGTGGAACTCATCAAACAACCCCATCCTCATCCCTAAGATACCACAGTCAGAAGCCTACTTTCATCAGACAGGTGTCATGACAACAAAACCAAACAAAAACAGGCCATCATGAGTTTTGAGTCTTTCAATACATGTTTTATTTATTTTTTAAACAACTTTAGCTTGACCTTTTTCTCAGTACACAAGCCACAAGGCATTCAACTGACTCCTGTTTTAACATGTTACTCTTTTCATTGTAGTGGTGACTTTTTTTCTATTTTCTAAAGGTCTTACAGTGGATATTAGGCTCAAATGTCAAAATAAAAATGCATGAAGCCACCACAACACTTTAAGAAGAGGAAAGCTAAAAAAACAGCAGCAGCAGCAGACAATCCCATGATCAGAGAGCTAATGTGAGACTGCACCCATAGGGAAATACCTCTTCAGGCCTGCTCTCCTAATATAAAGGCATCTGTTCCTTGGCACCGACAACGCCATGGTAACAGACCAGAGTCAGCAGACACCAGAATTATGCTGCTGGCACAGGGAGCAAGAAGGTGCTTCGGACAGTCATTCTCCCTTCCACTCTCGCTCCCACTCTCTCTTGCCCTCTCTCTCTCTCTCTCTCTCTCTCTCTTCTCTTCTCTCTCTCTCTCTCTCTCTCTCTCTCTCTTTCTCTCCCTCGCACCCTTTCCCTCTTACTCTCTCAAACAACACTGACCAGCAACTGTCAGTACAAAATCACATTCCCAACAGTTTACTTTCAAAAACACTTCACAGGAGACATTACGCTTCCAGAAGTTTTTTTCCATCCCTCCTGATCACTTATCTGCTTCCCCCGTAAGGCCATGACAGACCGAGCACCCCAGCAGTCACAAGCCATTTAATGGAGGAATTCTTTGCATACCTGAGAAGCTATTCACTATGTATTAAACAGATGAGGCAATACATCACTGCTATATAAAATGTCACCTTTTCCTTGGACCTACTAAAGGAAAGAGGGAGGGAAGGGGAGGGGAGAGGGGGGGGGTATAAACTGCTGCAGGGGTTCAAGTGAAGCTCCTTGAAGAAATGACTTCACATTACATTTTCTTAAATGCAGGGCTTCAAATAAAGGGTGAGGCCGGGACGCTTGAAAGTTGAAGCAGTGCAGAATTCACGCATGGCCCATGCTCTCGGTCTCCAGCATGGCAGGAGGACGTTTTACAGACTGCTGGATGCGTATGGACTCCCGAGTTAGTAGGGTGGGTTTCAAAGAAAACAATGTTACATAGCTGAGCTCAGAAGTGTGGGACGTACGTTTTACAAGGAAAAAAGGAAACAACTTTACAGAATTGAATTTTTCGTTTCCCCACCCAAGCTATGCCTCATCACATAGTTAGATTCCTGACGTGTATGTTCACTCGTTGTTCCAGTGAGAATATGTCTGAACGCAAGCACATGGGTGGATCAAACAGAGCCACGGAGACATAAATATACTCCCTGAAGTCTAGACCACCTATACACTGAGTGGCAGACGGAGAGTAGCCTCAAACAGCTTCTCCCCTGAGGTATTTAGGCAGACACAACATCAAGATTCCCCTTCCATTAAGCTTGTGCTAAGCTGTAAAATATGCCACTGTTACAAAGACGAAGGGGGAAGGAAATAAAAACATAAAACATTATTTTAAAGACCAAATGGAAAATAGAAACCTGCGGGGGAAAAAAAAAAAAGGACACTTTTCTGAGCAGGCCAACTTCAGTTCTCCCCAGCATAAATAAACCATTTCAGCGCACTCCTGCATGAGGGAGACTGGGAGCCATGATTGGGCGCGACGCCGTGCCAGCTCTAGATACTTCAGAGAGAGAGAGAGAGAGAGAGAGAGAGAGAGAGAGAGAGAGCAAAGCCTAGGAGTGGCACCGTTCCTGAAAGTGATCGCAGAATTACAGACCAGGGGCCAACAGATCACCACTCCACAAGATAATTTTAACCCACGTGTAGCTCCAGGCACCACATGAGACGGTTCAGAATAGCAGCAACGGTTCTGGCTCGCTAGCCACCCTTTCACACTACACACAAAGCACAGAGTCCCCGTCTGTGGCTCCAAAGAGCACATAACAAGGCGTGAGACACGGACACAAAGACTTTGAAATAATCAAAAACAAGATGGAATGGGGCCTAAAGAGAGACATAAGCAGAGGCAGGACGCTACTGGTCCATGTTCCGATCAAACTAGTGTTGGCGCAAACGACCCGACAAACACAGCCAAAGCAGAGGAGCAGGGTTGATCTGGACAGAGACAGTAGCACGTCACTGTGAATTAGCCCATGGTACTATCACCCCCACCCCCCCTCCTCCCCACGGCTCCTTGTCCTCCTGAACATCTGGACCCATCTTGTCCTGGCCCCCCCGAGATCACTGCCACTCACATCAAAAACCTCCCAGAACCTCCCCAGAGAGGCCCACCCCGACACACACCGGCCCTCTGGAGGGTTTATCACTTTATCAAAGCGGGCAAGGGGGCCGGGCAAATTAAGAGGTGTTGATGACCACCGTGATTCACCACGCCGCCCCGCGAACAACACGGGGAGGCTTGGCAAGAGCACACACGTCCAGGCGTTCCACTGGGATTTGGTGCATGCTGGCACGAGACCAGATCACCGGGCAGGCGGGCGGGCAGATAACGAGTGGAGCCATTACTACTGTACACATATGGAAGCGCTAACCTGCCCAGCAGAGGAACTGAAGAATCCAGACCCCCCGCTGTCAAAACAAGCTTAATTAAACCATTCACAAAACATCAACAGTTTCCTGATGCCGGCCACATGTTTTCGAGACCATTTGACAGAATAAGTGTTTTGAAGCATGGTATTTTTTTGAAATTCCATATGGTGCCTCTGGCAGCTGTTGTCAAAACGTCTAACTAGACAGGATTTCAAGTA
This sequence comes from Clupea harengus, assembly GCF_900700415.2. Taxonomy (NCBI): domain Eukaryota; kingdom Metazoa; phylum Chordata; class Actinopteri; order Clupeiformes; family Clupeidae; genus Clupea; species Clupea harengus. The sequence goes on along the minus strand of NC_045156.1, from coordinate 6,159,308 downwards.
TTTTTTACATACCACGCGTACAAGATATGCATATTAATGTGCAGAGGCACATAATAACCTCATCAAGCTGTTCGAAAATGTACTTTTCTCGACAGTTATTTAAAGACAATACAACTTCAAAGCTTCAGTGCCTAAGCTCTGTCTACACTTGTGTATAGATGCTCCTTGACACATTCCTCTGGCCCGTGTGCAGAGAGCAAGATGAAGAGGAGGTCAGCCTACCGGGGACAGCTTAAGCACCTCTTATGCACCAAAACACCCACATGTGTGTCTTTACAGAGCACCCCAAATTGACTGTGGCGTCTGTCCTCGCTCTACTGAAAAACAGACGGCTTTATCTACATCCCGGCTGTCAAGAGTAGCCTTCGCTGATGTCCCTGAGAAATGCCTGTGTTCGTGTGTGTGTGTGTGTGTGTGTGTGTGTGTGTGTGTGCACACACACAAGACCACAGGGCTGACTTTTGAGGCTAACAAATCGCAAAAAGAAGCCTTGTGTTTTAATGAGATTTTTGCAATCAGACCCTTGGGTAGTCTGGGCTAGACCATAAAAGATGGAAATTGAGAACCCCTTGGGTATTTAAGGTTAAATGGAACAATAGCTTCACATGGCAATCACAACACCCAGATCCATCTTTGAGGTCCATTTGGAATTACATAGGTGATAGATACAGGTGATCACCCCATAGTTAACAGTGGCATTGCCTAAAGGCTAACCCTATTTTACAGTTATTATTCACATTATTCCCACATTCACAAATCGCATAGCTTAACTAAACAGCATAGCAGAATAAAACAGCTGACAAACTACTGCAAGTACTTGTAGAACGTGGAACAAATACAGTGTACCCACATTGCTACAAAATCAATATCTATTCAAATAGTCACAGGAACTTCTGTTCAAAGCCAGTTCAGTTCTCATAACCCGAGGGGCTCGATCTCTCCGATTTGATCCCAATCTCTGGCCTCACATTCCCTCTCCCTGCATCTCTGAGCTTGTTGGGGAAATTACGCATTTTCATCTCTCTAAATAACAGAAGAGCTGACAAAAAGCATTCTGCGTCAGCATGCGTCACGCTTTGCACCCGATAGTCTCTGTAGCTCTTCTATTCTCTGGTGTATATGTGTGTGTCCGTGTGTGTGTGTCTGTGTTACAGGATAAGCAGCAGCCCTGCATCCTTAAATGAAGCACATCTCGCAGCCCATGCTATGAATATACAATGCTGCACAACCCACTGACAAGCAACCACCACCGCATGTTTGCAAAATGGCGCCAGTTCCATACACATGGCGTGCCGTTTGCAATCAGCGTCTGAAAGTCGACTCACACAACCAATTCACAAACGCACAATGGACTGTTGGCTTGACTCGCAATCCAGTAACAGCTTTCTTTTGCTTTGTTTTATTTCCACTACCCTAGTCTTAACATGCTTCACCCTCCCAGAGGAAAGTCGCGTGACCCCTGCTGACCTGACCTCTCCAAGATATCTGGACAGTTAGTCACACCCCAGTCTTCAAAGACTCTTGAGTGAAGACTGGGAATCAACCGTTTTAAAACACCCCAAGCACTCCACAGAGCGCCACAACATCATGAACCATACCAATGACAGACGACGAGGCTTTGAAGAACTGAGAGGAGAAAAAAAAAATGGTTTATAGCTCTAAGATTATGATAATGCGACAACAGGATTGACAATGTGGGAAGTCCCAATGGTATTAGGACTAGATTTGTCGTGCGATTTCCTTTCCAAAATCTCTTGTCAGCCACTCAGAGCCTCCAGACAACCAGCATGGATCTTGCTGGAAAAATAATGGGATGGCAATGAGAGGCTATTTATTCATGGCCGCCCCAAAGCCTTCTTCAGAGGCCCCGCAAGCTGTTGACACAGATCTCAAGGCCACAATGATTTCCATAGTGGCGGGCACAGCCAGGATGCATCCTACTGTTTGATCTCCCGCTGGTAACCTGAGCTTTTGATGGGTGGAAACAATCACCATAGGAACCTCCTGACGTGGCCTCCTATGCGCAGGCCGAGACACAGACAAGATCAGGCTCCTGAAAGGTGGAGCAGACTGGGGCATATTGGTCCCGGTACATAAGCATTATGAAATCTTTTTGCATGGCATGCAGGGGAGAGAACTGTTTCTTAGGCAAAAAAAAAAAAAAAAGGTTTATGTTTTGCCACATGCAAAACATGCAACACAAAATATGCTCTTGAAAATCAATACCTCCAGTTTGGAGGAAAAATGTTGGATGTTTGGATGCTAACACGCCCTTCAGATTGAGAGGAATGATCATAAATACAGGAACAGAGACAATAGACACTTCATTTGATCCACTATAGTGAGAAAGGCCTCTTGCAAGCAGAGGAATAGGCAAACGGGGAATAATAGCTTTTTTTCTTCATCTGACAGAGTGTGTAAATACAATCGCTAGTGTGACCAATTCCCCTTTTTATTGCACAACAAGAGGCAACACTTCAGTCAATCTGTAAGAGCCCAAATCACCAAAACAGGGCAATAAAAAAAGACTGTGTCCCCCTCTCGAGTGAAGGCAGAGCAGGCGCCATCCTTTGTTAGGGGGACAACGACATTTCATGGGCCATTTACCATCACATACCCATCCTTTTAGGTCTGGTGTAAGTACCCTTACACAGTGTTCCTTCTAATTCAACGCAGGATCACACAGAAACATGTTTATTAGGAGGCAGAGCCAGCGCGAGAGAGAGAGAGAGAAAGAAAGAAAAAGAAAGAAAGAAAGAGAGAGAGAGGCCACGAGGGGCTGAGTTGAACTGAAGGAAAGGAAATGAGCATTTCCACATGCTTGAGCTCAGCGGAGACCATCCTCACCAACCTACAGCCAATTTCCACCACCACTACACACCTGGAAAACACTCTCTCTGTCACACACACACTTGCAAATATGAAATACATCCCATATTGACCTAAACAACAAGAGTAGCAGCAATAACAATAATAATAATACCAACAGAGCATTAACTGTAAAGTTTGGGGAACCACGAGAATGAATGCTGAAATAATTCTAGGGGGGGCTGAGTCTGTGGGTAACAGCCATCACATGGAGATAAGCTGCATGGTGATCTGCAACCCAGACACCAAATACCTCCACCCTCACCCCTGACCCTGTCCATTATGGCTCTCTCAGTTGTCTCCCACCCCTCTATATAGCGTGGCTTAAACTGAGCCATGTGTAAACACAGGGACACCAGGCACGCAAAGTACCATGCCATCCCCCCCTCCCTACAAACCTCCTAATCCTCACTGATGATCAAGCTGCCAGAAATTCCTGCAAAAAAGGTGGACAAATGTCAGTGTAGAAATGTCAGTGTTTTGACAGGACACAGAGAGAATGTTTGAAGGAAACAATGACGACGGTGAAGCCCATCTCCCCAGAAGTCTGTGCTGCATTATCCTGCATGACAGTTTGGAAAGTCCTGCCACTGCCAACACTGGAGTGACTAAACCAAGCGGACAATAACTGGATTCTCACCAACCAAGATATAAGCCACTGCAGCTTGTGCTTTTTGTACGGGTCTTGATGAAGCAGAACACATCATCTCATTTCCATCAGGGAGACTCCTTCGCCTCTGTCATGGGAGTCTTCACATTTCAGGGACACCGTCTTATTTACAGAAGCACAGGGAATGATGCGCTGTGGTCATCGCAACATTGTTTCATTCTGACCTCCTTTGCACTGAACGCTCAGTTTGACACCATCATCGCTTAGGCAGGCCTAATGAGATCATAGATGGGTGAACTGTTTAATGGATAACAACCGGATCATATATTCCAAAAGGAGAACCAGGATTTTAACAGCCCAACAGAGGCTGTGTGTTAAATTTCTACCGTGCCTGTGAACCTTACCAGACCTTACCAGTCACACTGGAATTTCTTTCTATTAACACCTGCCATTCCAGTTCCACTGAATGACGGTGACAAAAACATTCCATAGAATAATGACAGAGGTGCGTACGTTTAAAAAAAAAAAAAGGCTTTTTTTTTTTTCACTAAACACATTTTCTCAATTAAGAGTGATTAGGTCCAAACTGCCAGACTATATGAATTATTAAATGTGAAACTGAATCTGGTCGGGTGAGTGCCGGACCACCGCTCCCCTGGAGAGAGCCTGGAAGCGGGCCCAGCAACCTCCTGGGAACGCTGCAGGAGCTAATTGGCTGGTTCTATTCAGACTGTTTTCAGTCATTTTTGAAGGCGAGCTCGGTGGACAAAGACGCAGAGATTCCAGAACTGACGGGACAGTGTAACTGAAAACACATGAGGTAACCCCAGAGGACAGCCACCAGTAGACATTATAGACGTATCAAAACAAGGTGTTTGTGCGACCAGCACTAGAATGTCCTGACTGCAGACATACACACTATGAGACATGACTTAAGTCAGTCAGCAAGTGGTGGTTGGGAGAAGAAGGGAACAGATTCAGCTTGGTTGTGGCATACTTTTACTGAGACCAGATGAGCACAGTGAAAACTTTATCTTACTAGATAATGTTAGAGTTTTGCTTTCATGACACTGTTTGCCATTCAAGTAACTCATTCTTAAATCCCCAATATGTATACTTTTCCTCAAACTGGTGCAAATTTTTCAAAATTCACAACAGAATCGTGTCATGATAATCTGGTATAGGGATGTCTCTTGATTCCCAGCCCTAATAAATGCACTATATGGACAAAAGTATTTGGCCACACCTGTTTGGGCTAGGCCCCTTATCTCCAGTGAAGGGCAATCTTAATGATTCAGCATACCAAGACATTTTGGACAATGCTATGCTTCCAACCATGTGGCAAGAGTTTGGGGAAGGCCCTTTTCTATGCCAACATGACTGTGCCCCAGTGCACAAAGCAAGGACTATGAAGTCATGGTTTGATGAGTTCAGTGTGGAAGCACTTGACTGACCCGTACAGAGCCCTGACGTCAACCCCATCGAGCACCTATGGGATGAACTGGAACGGAGATTTCGACCCAGGCCTTCACGTCCAACATCAGTGCCTGACCTCATAAATGCTCTACAGAATGAATGGGCACCAATTCCCACAGAAACACTCCAAAATTTTGTGGAAAGCCTTCCAAGAAGAGTGGAAGCTGTTATAGCTGCAAAAGGGGGACCAACTCCATATTGAAGTATATGTATTTGAATACAATGTCATTACAGTCCCTGTTAGTGTAATGGTCAGGCGTCTGAATACTTTTGTCCATATAATGTATGTGCTGGCTATGAATCGACTATGAATTAAATTCCGTAGCTTACCAATAGTTTGAATATTCTCAGTCTGGAATGTTTTTTCCGTAAAAAAAATGGTTTGCCTCCCTGCTGAGGTGAATCCTAGTGCCGCACTCAGTCAAAGCGGGGGCAATAGGCCACTGCTCAGTGTGGGCACCTACGGGTCACCAGCACTCCCTCTGGGGATCACCTCACAGGGCCCAATGGCCCTCTGTTGGCATGCCTCAATGACACAGTTTAGTAATTGTAGGCTGTATGTTTAGTCAGTAACTTTGTGATATCACAAATGTATTAAAGTACGTAACCAGTCAATGAATGAACATTTGGCATGGAGTGCCTATACAGAGGCAATCTGCTTTACCAGGGAACTAAACCCAGGTCAACTGCTAGGAAGGCAGCATTGCTAACCACTGTACCATTATTAAACTTGAACATCAGGGGGCTCGGACTGTTAACACGGATCAATACCTATAGTGCTAATCTTATTGCGACTGAATTCCGAACCAATAGTCACACTATTGACAGGGATCCGTAGCAATAGTGCCAGTTGTATCGCCACGCCAGAATTCCATACCAGTAATCACTTCGACTGAAATTATGTTAAGAATCTTAAACATGAGCTGCAACTCACATGGCTACTCCAGCAACACTTCACCTGACTGCAAAGCTTTGTGGTGTGCCAGTAAATTAAATTATGACTTACGTCTCTGGGCATCCCTACCAGCCCCCTCTGTGCAGATGTTTGTCAGAGTGATGTGTCAAACTGCATGACCATGCTGACTGAAGCTGACCTCAAAGAATGTGTGACCGTGATTCTCATATCGTGCAACCATGCAACTGGGGGGAAAAAATCATTCTCCCATTATATAGATCGAAGAGGTCGGGAAACTGTGAAACTATGATTAAAGCTGATAGATTCATTTACAACCATACAACTTGCAGTCACTGTGCATTCAAAATCAAATCACCAACAATGCAACCTGTGAAGATGGGACCTCAGATTATGAACAACATTTTTTGTTTCTCAGTTAAAGACCCCTATACTAATGAGGGACAGAGCCCACCGGTCTGCGTTTGTCTTACCTTGTCTGACTGTTTTCAATCTGATCGGTCCTTTGCAATTCTTTATCACAGTCAGAACGTCATACAGCGGCAAGCCGGAGACAGGAAGCGTCTCAACTTCCAATAGTAATTCCCCTTCGATTAATTTGCCATTCTTGTAAACCACCGCATTTTCGTTAACTTGTCCTATGTAGGCAAACTCTCCATTCTCCGCTCCACCGAACAGCTCGGCATTCAGCTCACCGCGGACGTCTTTATAGACGGCGCATTCGTTTACTTTGGTGGTCCAGTGATTCTTCTTTTGGATCACTTTGGACATGGTGATTCAAATCAGGCGAGAAACAGGTGGCCTCACCGATAAATAACCAGCACGGCGGATGGTCCGCTGTCTCATAGAATGAAATATTCCAATCAAACGAAACAAAGTTTCTTTTTCTTAACTTGAAGCATGAATGCCGTTTTTCCACAGAATGAAACTGAATTAAATCAAGCCATTATAGTCCACTTAAACCGAACTCCATAATCAGCAGCTGTTCCTAATTCGCGTGTATTGTTTTTCTCATCTTCTTATCATCTTTGCGGTAATCCCCTTGATCGATCTCATCTGCGTCTGCTTTAGTTTCATGAATGTCTTGAGTCCGTACTAATTTTTATCTTCGGCTCTTCCTTCTGAATAACTTTTTCGGCATTCTTTTTCAAACCCACGGCTTTCCTCTACGTACGGCGTGAGTTTGTTAGCGTTTTCCACACAGATCACGGCTCCTTTAAGCAGGTACAATGTTGTCGTCTGTTTTGTTACATTTCATCCAATTCTGCGTGCTCAAGCAATGGGTATGAACCGATAGTAAACGGAGCGCATGCGTTCTGCCCCCTCCCTTCGGAGCCCTAAAGGGATATCCTGACTACACCTAATGCAGGGTCCTAAAGCCTTTCAATCTTCATCCACCATAATGTTTACAAACCTAAGCCGGATTTTCTGTAACTTCGCTGAGCTCTTGATTAAATGTTATTCTCATAATAAAGCAAAACGATAATTTATAACAGTGGATGTAGGCTACTTCTAGCTGCTGTATTTTTCACTAAAAGGAGATCAGCTGACTTGCATAAGCTTATTCTAAAAGTTACTACAGTGGTGTTACCAATAGCCTTACTGATTCAGAGCATATTAGGAACTTTATTTGGCTCTGTTATTTCAACGTTACTGATGTATATTTGTATTTTTAAAACCATAGACCATGAATGCTTTAAAGCAGCATCTGTATAGCAAAGGTTGTCTTTGGTCTGGAGCTCATAAACTGATAAAAAAAATTGCGAAACCTTTGGGAAGAGTGCTTAGACATGTCCCTTTTGTATTTGACCTACTTTTGTTTCCATCAGCTGTATATTTCAGATTGTATTGCTTTATTTTGCTATTTTATTCAAATCTTTTGTAACTGCCATTTGACCTGGATGAATGTGACCTGTTTGTGTACCAGTTCTACTGGATTCCTTATTTTCACTGTCACACCCACAATTACAAAACTACACTACAAAGCCAAACCTGTCTTACCATAGAGTTTACTTCACTTTCAGTCAGCATCACAAAATACTTTTTGCATTTCAACTGAAGCTGCAACACCACTGGTATCGCCTTGCTGAACGAGATAGAAGTTAAATGAGCTGTATTACATGTGGTAGTTGAGACTATGTTTGCCTGTAGCGTATTTGTTACCATCAGGATCGGTATCACGTGGAGAGGATCTGCACACTGGCAGAAGATGTCAGCGTGACAGAGTGAGGCCTTCCGATAAGATCAGATGGGCTGTGCCGCCGCCGCTCACCTTGGGAGACGCAGACGAGGCCTGAAAACCTAAAAATAACATCCAAAGTACTCCCGCTCCCAGGAGGGAGAAATCATTGGCCTGAACGGGACAGGAAACAGAGTGCTTTTAAGCCTGAACCGTGTAACATCTCCTCAGATCGTCAGATCCACAATCAGGCGCAAAGCCAGAGACCACAGTGCTAGCTGCTCGCATCTGGGATCTCTCAAAGGGTGATGTAACCCATCCAAATGGATATTAGTCAGGGGACTGTTAGAATTAAGCTCATGTTGTCAGTGTACAGTGTGTGCTCGTTCTTCCCCATCAAAAAATACAATAGAATGATAGTTTTATCCTTAAACAAAAAGGTGGTGTTATCTCGCCATGACTGGATATCCTCCTTTTGAATGAAACCTGAAAAATGTATTTGTCTGTGAACATCCACACTGTGTCACCCCCACACATGCTTAAGCCTCCAGAACCTCACCTTGGAGACCAGGACATATATCACAGTGCTGTGGCAATGAATACATGTGGCCTCGAATATGTTGAATACATCCTCCGTCGGATTGAACTAAAATATGAAAACGGAAATCTCCTCGGAATTCACATTTATATGTGGCTTTGTGTTCTTCATCTACCTTCGGTTGAGGGTGCTGCTCTTTTGAAGGGAGAGAGAGAGAGAGAGAGAGAGAGAGAGAGAGCCCAGGGCTTTTCCGTGTTCACACTTTCCCATGCAGTCGTCTACGGTTCTGTCTGTCAACTCCGGCATGACTCCGAGTAGAGGTCAGGAACCAGCGCAGCAAACCTGCCACAAAGAGTCACCAGAACCCAACCAGCTGATGCCATCCGACAGCCGTGGCCGGAGGTTTTTGTGTTTTAATGGGAATCTGTGTTCGTCTCTCACCACACATATTCACTCGCCAGAGTATAAGCAAGGAACACATGCAAAAACAGGAAATCTTTTAATGTGGTATTGATATTGATCAGTGGTTATGAATTAAGTTGTGGCTTTTGCTTCCTCCGGAATGGTATTTATTTTGCATTCCATGAATTATTTTACAGTTTATATAAGATGTGGATTGGCACGCACAGGGTCTTTAGGTATGATGATCCACTCCATCCCTTTACATATGTATGGAGGATGCATAAATGTCAGATTTCTACTTGAGGCTTTCTATTCAACGAGACAGCAAGCCTCCATTAAAATACACTTGACAGAGAAGAAGCCATGCCTGACTTTAGGTTCTGCCTGGAAAAAGCCAAACATTGTGGCATTATATATTATATCACATCAAACATGGCATAATAACAAGCCAGCCATGGGTACTTTTAATCATTATTTTATTTCATTGCTGCAATTTTTTTGTGTCATTACATAAAGTCATATTTCATATTTTAAACGTTTGTTTAAGGCTTGATTTGAAAAGGCAATCAATTTAGATTTTTGCACTTTAACCATGAATGATAATATTCCATACATTAATGGGCATATAAATCATGAAGACATATCCCTCCATGAATGACGGATCCAACATATTCTAGTTGATAGAATGCCAGCAGGGATAGAGGTCCTGTGTTTTGCCATCAAATATCGATAGACAAACAAAATGTAAAAAAAATCAAGTATTCAACCTAAAGAGTTTCAGTTGTTACTGAACATTTCTTCCTTCTGATCAGAATGATCTCATATGCTACTAGTATTGCTCAGTGTTAATGGGTAAACAAAAATAGAACGCTAAAGGGCTGGACATTTCAGAATGGCCCTCATAACTAAATATTTACTGCCTCCTTTCCATGCAGGTGGCAGAAATAAGGTCAGGGTGGTTCTCTAATAAGGTCACTGATACCAAAGGGTTGAGTGTAAACCTGGTTTCAGTTATTAAGAAATGCATTTATGTTTCTTCTTATTCCATCTGTGTTATTCACGCCTGCTATCTACTGCAACGTTAACTTGTGTTAAATATATATGTTGTAGACACAGTAAGTTCAATGTGTGAACATTGTTTTATCTAGCTTTGCATTGATTCGGGCTCTGTTTTCATCACTGTAAGCACATAGCCACTACATCGGCATCAAATGTACAGTATCAAAGAAGTTAATGTCCATTATGGAAACATTCAAGTTTATATTCTATACCCTGGGGTAATTCAAATGAGTCTACATCCAACGTAAGTATATTGCATTGTTAATTAAAAAAAAACATACACCACTCTGTGTGTCTCTGACTGCAATATGTCAAACCAGATGCCCATTCGCAGCCTGTCTACATTACTCTGGTAACCCATTTAAACGCGCAGCCTAAACAAAAAGGGAGTCTGATATGGATTTTTTTTTTATCTCTGTGACTCAATAAAGCCTTGGTGGTCATAATATCTAGGGAGAAAGAAATCCCTCTTTTATCTAAAGCGCCACTGACCGGCACTGTGTTGCCTATCAGATTAGCAATTGTGTGTGATGTGTGTCATGAAAGAAGGCCATGCGATTATCTCTCATGACTTGAGGTTGCTGCCTTGTGACCGGCGTTGAAAAGGGCTTTGTACATGCCAGTAATAGGTGGTTTCTAATCATCCCCATTGTTTTCTATAGTGTCCATTTCAAAGGCTCTGATGGTTTTAAAGGGCTTGGATTGTGTGCATTTACAGCGATTGATGGGCATGATGGATTTGAAATGACCTTCATTTGAGATATGATTACCTTGTAAAGGAAAGGCTATCTGTTCTGGGCATTTCAGAGGCCAACATCATCTGCTCAGCCACCTGCCTTAAAGTAGACTTTATCTACTTATGATTGATACAATATTATTGAAAATGTATGATATTACGAAAGCTTAGCTACTGTGGAATGAAACAGACATCATCTGATAAAGATGAATGGCACTGAAGCGAGCACCAACTGCATACAGAATGTGATTTTGCATGACAATGAGTTCTGTGATCTGAAAGTCAAATACTCAAAGAGTGGAATCTGTTTCTACTTAATTAATCAACCTGATGTAAGACTGGACTAAGAAAATCACAGATTCACTTCAAGACAACCTTGCTTTTGTTTATTTCCACAGCTACCATATTTCCATACCAATGTTCCATGAACAGCCATCAACCTGGCCTTTGACAGGTGATAAGTAATTCTCTATTATACTGCACAGCATAGACCTTAACTCCCGGTATGGAGAGGGGATCAGTTTCTGGTATTGTTTAATTCAGCAGCAATTAAACGGCTGTTTTATCTAAAACCCTATGAAAGCGTTTGAGGAATGTCTGAAATGTTGGACATGAACCCAAGAATTCAGCGTGTGCTTCTCAGATAGCAGACTCTGCAGTTACAGCAAAAGTTCTCTGGCAACAGCTTTAAAATACCACATGGGCCTCTATCTATCTTTCTCTCTCCCCCTCTCTCTCTTGGCAATAGCATGGCTCATTAGCTCAGAGTAAATGCTCTCAAAGTGGTGTCCATTTTCCGAAAAGCACCATAAAACCCTTACAGCATCCCTTGGTTATAAGAGAGGCCTATAACATTAAAAAGGCACATTGAGCACAAACCTTTTATGAGTGAGTACCCCCTGACAAATGGTCTGAAAGATATATATTTATAGATGCGGAAAAAACACCCATTTACTTATCAGACCTGACACCAACCCTCGTACTCAACAGGTAGGTTTCAGCGTGTTAAGTAGATCTGAACCATTGGGCCAGTGTTGATAGTACAGGCAGTGTAACAGGTCTGGTTTGTTCCCACTGAGGTCTAGTTGGTGTTTCAACACAAAACACCTTACACAAAAAAGGTAAGTGCTAAGTCAGCCTTACGAAACCATGAAAAGCCGGATGAAACTCTGACGAAGGCCTTTGAAATGTCAATACATCAATACATACAACTGGTCTGAACAAGTGCTACCCCGGATTCTCTACACTTCTTGACGAAATCGTGAAATGCCACAACAGGTGAACTGTAGTGAGCTGTATAGATCACAAATTATGTTAAATTCAGTTCCATCACAAAAAATAGATCATTGTACAGAGTTTGGTTTCACCGTTCTCTGGGCTGTCAGTTATTGGCTGAAGAAAGTTTTAATGACTCAGAGGTCATTCGAGGGCAGAAAAGTAAATGATTGGCTCAACAGACTCCACCAACGAAACTGTAGAGGAGAGGGAAGGGAATGGAGATGAAAGGACAAGTTGAAAATAAAGGCATTATCGGCCCTGAAGAAGTAAACATACTCTCTTGGTCATGGTAGGTTTAGTTAACCTGAGAGAGAGACTGAATGTCATGAGCACATGTACAGTGTGCAGTCAGTATATCGATTTAAACCTACTGTGCATATGAATTTACTTCCTTAGCACCTTGGTTTGTTTTACGATGAGTGTCGTTATAGGACATGACGTCCTAATATTTATTGACTTAGACTGTACCATTGTTTTTGGCCCCCAAGCTAGACATGCATAAACAACACGTCTTTGGGAAAAGGGACAGTGTATGCTCCTGTGCTTTGTAAGTACAGTGAGCTGACTTATGTTGTGTCTGTGTCTGTACTTTCACTGTGGTGTGCATCGCAGTGACAGATGTGCTGCATGAGAATCAATGGTGGCACTCTCTCAGAGACATTCATCGGTAGAGCAGAATTGAGAGAGTCCTCCAGAACACGTGCTAATCCTACGAGTAGCTGATTAGGATCTGTCTGATGAGAGCTGTAGATTGATCTCTGAAAGGATCAATGAAGACCCACAATAATGTAAAGTAAACAATAGCAAAATGTACACTAAAATGATTAGTGATTAGTGATAATTGACTTATGCGATGGCCTCATTTGGCCCATAATCATGATGACTTCTTTTGCATTTTAAAAATGTATTTCTGATATTGTCTGCTTTGACAGAAATTCAGTGTCTTCATCCAGCCTTATTGACATGTGGGCTCCATGCTGCACTGTTAACTGAATCCTGTCAATAGGAAGCACTTGTCACCTTTCACGTCTGCTAGATTGAGGGAGCGAAAGTTGGAGAGAGGGGGGGGGGGGTGCAGAGGATAGAGAGAGAGAGAGAGAGAGAGAGAGAGAGAGAGAGAGGGAGAGAGTGGGGACAGAGGAAGCAAGAGAGAGAGGGAGAGAGAGAGAGAGAGAGAGAGAGAGAGAAGGGTGAGGGGCGAGATGACCTTGCAGTCATGTGTTATACATTAGTCCTGCATATCATCTCAAGAGCTGACCCCAACCCACTTCACACAGACAGCAGGTTAAGCAGAAAGGTGAGAATCATTCCACACTCATTATGTGCTGTTTGTGTAAAATATCATCTCACTCTCATTATGTGCTGTTTCTGTAAAATGACATCTCACTCTCATTGTGTGACTGACCAGACTGTAGCAGACTGAAACGACTAGTCATTTGCTGTGTTAGCGCTTCTTTAATGCTAAAGTCAGTTAAGAGGCAGCCTTATGGCTTGAGATCACAAAGGGGATTGTTTGTGTCTGTGCTGTATGGGCCACTCCACATTTTGCCCTGAGCAAAACAGAATGACCGCCCTGGATTTTTTTTTTTTTTTCGTATTTCAGCTATGATTACTTGAAGATGATTTCCCAGAACACATGCCAAATTTGCCAACCTCTCTGCTGAAAACAAATCAATCGTTAAGAGTCTTAGAAGTGATGTTTCTATGAGAGAAATCCTATGTGCGGGAGGGAAATTGGTGATGTTTTAATTTGTCCTGTTTTTATCATAAAAGCTACCGGTCTTATGGCTATAGATGCAGAAATATACCTTTGTGGCACAGGATGGACAAAAAGGAAAGATGAACAAAACAAACATGTTTACAAACGTCCTCAGAAGTGACATAAGTCCTAAGGGGATGTATCATCCAGCAACAGTTTCCCCTTGACAATACAAGTATCTGTATGACCCACGGGATGTGTGATGGGTGGCCCTGTGTCATGAAAGTGATGGATTCCATAAGTCCTCCAGCCATTGCAGGAGATGGATGGTGTTGGTCAACCTTGGAGTGGCAGGACACTCACACAAAAAGAATCTTTGTTTGGCTTCATCAGATCAGGGCCTCTTTTGCTGGCCTGACCTCTATGGCTTTGAGACAGGAAATCAACTGTCAGTTTCCCACAGAGAAACTGTCACAAGCCAACCCTGAGCATATAATCAAGGGATTGACAGTGGCTTTGTCCCCCCCCCCCCCCCCTCCAAAAGCAGTACCTCTTACTTTCGTTAGTTAACTTCAGCATAAAAGAATCTTAACTTCACATTTTTGGCATGGTTTCCCGGGGCAGTGTCCTTTTGGCTTAGCTTTAGTCCGTCTCTATGCCACCATCCTCTTGCCTCATGCAGCTGGGTATGTGATGACTAACGCTCTCGCCTCATTCTTACCTCCCCCATCCAGCGGGCCGATTCATCCCGGCTCCTCTAACCACAGAGTGGAGGGATGGGGGGGCCCCCCTCCTCCCATCCTCATCTGTGGAAACCAGGGAACACCCCTGCACCCTGGACATAGTCCAAAACATACCAAGCCAAGTGGCCACAGCATACTTCTTTATATGGTGCTAATGTCTGCTTCCTCTGTACCGGTGAAGGGGAAAGTCGTGGGAGGGTTAAATGGATCTCTGCTCTCAAGTTTAACACTGATGTGATTGATTTAGGTGATAACATTACTCTAAAAATCACAATCCTTTCCCCAGTCTTCCTCAGCCCAACCTGCACTTTAGCCTGAGCTGTTTATCTAGCACGTGTAGCCTGAACCTATGGTTGTCTTGGGCTAAGGGGCTCTGCTAATGGACCCCATTTGCTGAGGCAGGAAACATGAGCTCATAATGTTCACTGGTCTCATGGTGAAATGGTCATTTTTAACAAGCTTAAATCAGCAGAGCACACTGATGCTGGAGATCATTTACAGGTGGTTTCTGTTGCTTTTCCCCAAACCACGAGGAGCCGGGACCTACAGTAAGAAATAAAGGGAAAGACTATGCTGTAAATGCTAAAGGAAGAGCTCACACAGGAATTATCTCATCATTACCAAATAGAAATGATGAACCACCGGTTTCCTTCTCTCCTCTTGTCCACCTCTTTAGACTTTCCCAAGTCTTCTGACACACCTCCCAGGGGATGAATAGATAAAGGAAACACCAAAGACTCCCATTCAGACATTCAGACGAGCCCATCTGACCAAGAGCTCTGGTATTCAAGATATTCAAAGACTGCAGCCCCACACAAAGGGTGCTATTATATTCTGAACTGCACAGTGACTAAACGTATTTATCTGAGGCAGGGGGATGCTTCAGATGCGCTCGGCGTCTGCGTGGGTGTGCTGTGTTGTTTTCGGGCGGCGTGTGTGAACTACTCAGGAAGGTGAAGTTAATGCGACAAGGGCTTTGTTTTGAATCTCCCGTGGCCACGATGCGACTGTGTGGCATCTTTAATTCAAATCGAAACCTAAGGGCTGGAGTATCCAACAGCTTATTCCTCGTGAAGGAGCACTGCGGCGAACAGTACATTTTCCTCAGACACGTACATGAAGGCGCATCTTTTAATGCCCGTTGGCCCACTTTAGACAGCCTCTGCCCAAGTATGTCATAGAACGAGACTTTTTTAACTTCCAGCAGAATTGGATGAGGATAAGGCAGCGTATGCTAATTACTTAATGTATGCTAATTTCTCTTGTTCGTGTTAATGTGGTCCTTGAGTCTTTCTAAGCAGTTAGGGCTCGTCTCCTTCTGTGGCGTTCAATGAAGACTTGGCCTAAATCCAGCTAAGGACAAAGAGTCAAGTCTCGCCCCGAGTCTGGTTCCATCACACAGGGCAGAGGCTAGAGTGGAGGGCCAGCTTAATTGTTACAATCCACCATATTTCATAGCCGTATTGAGTTTCAAACGCATGGCTGCTACAGCTTCAAACAGGAAAGCAAGCCAGGAAGAGCAGTAATTCAAAACAGTGCCCACAAAATATATCCTCTCAGATGGGACACGTATGGATGTGTGTATGTATGTGCGTGTGTGTGTGTGCGTGTGCGTGTGTGAGAGTGTATGTGTGAGTGTGTGTGTGTGTGTGTGTGTGTGTGTGTGTGTGTGTGTGTGTGAGATTGTGTGTGTGTGTGAGATTGTGTGTGTGTGAGATTGTGTGTGTGTGTGTGTGTGTGTGTGTGTGTGTGTGTGTGTGTGTGTGTGTGTGTGTGTGTGTGTGTGTGTGTGTGTGTGTGTGTGTGTGTGTGTGTATGTACAGATGTCTTACTCAGATATCCATGCTTCCACTTGCAGAGTCCACTCTGAGACTATGTATGCCACTATAAATGATATTTCTGCCTTACTTGTTCAAGTCATCAATCAGACACAATCATACAAAGTGTGACACACATACAAGCATTCATGCCGCATACGTCCATGCTTGCTGACGAGGTCAAAAAACATGTCACCACAGAAAAAAGTAACTTCTGGTGTATACTTTTTCATGATAATTGTTTGTTTAAGTAAGTTAAGTTCAAGTTTCTCAGGCTTGTAAGTATTTTTAAAACAACTGTTAGAGATTACTTAATCGGGATCTACGTTGGAACAAAGCCTTAGAGATGTTGTAATAATAGTATCATTCTTGCTAACATATGGCAGACTTAAGCACCCTAGCAGTCTAACTCCTTTTTTCAATATGACAATATGTTGTGCTGTGCTCATGTAGAATGACTGGCAAGCAGGGATGTCCATCTGGTTGGACGTTTCCTGATTGCTTACTACACTGCTGACTGTTCTGAAGTTTTCTGGCTGTTGATGAATATATTTAGGATAATCCCAGAGTTTTCTCTCATCTTGTAGAGCGTCTGTTTCAGTGAGAGTGGTCAAGGTGTGGGTTTCAGGTGGAATATTCCAAAAAGTATTGCTAACAGCACCTTAAAGTCAGTAATCCCAGTAGTTATTCGGCACGCTATCAATATTAACCTGGTACACCTATCATCTCTCATCTGACTTCATACTAAAAGTATTAATGTAAAATGCAAAATTAAATCTGCTAAAGCGTTTCTCTAATCACAACTTGGTTCATGGACATTTCTCCTTTCTTCTTTCTGATCTCCCTTATGGCAGTCTTGTGTTTGGGCCTGAGACGCTGAGTAGAACTACATGGTAAGTGGCTTAAACAGAAGCTGCACACCCTTTTAAAATCATGTGAATCTACAACAGACACATTCAGTGTGTTGCAGCAGTGTCAATATTTAATGCAGTACTATTTTATTTTTTTACAATATTTAACTTGGTGGAGAGTCATCTTCCTCTCTCTTTCTCTCTCACACACACACATACACACACACACACACACACACACACACACACACACACACACACACACACACAGAGACACATACATACACATCCATGCGCATGCGAGCGCACCACCATGCTTTTATATAACTCCAGAAACCAAATGATCCAAGTCAGTGAGCAGCTAGCAGAGCGTGAGCTTTGAATAAGCCATGGCTGTGTGGGCTTGGAGAAGTTCTGCAGCAGTCCTATGGAGAGCATAGGAAGCTATGTTCATCTCCTCCAATTGCACATAGCTTGTCTGGCAGTGTGTGTGTGTGAGTGTGTGAGTGTGTGAGTGTGTGTGTGTGTGTGTGTGTGTGTGTGTGTGTGTGTGTGTGTGTGTGTGTGTGTGACTGGAGATGGCACGACTGCTGTGACCGCCTGATGATAAGATCCCGGCCTAAACGCGACAAACATATGTCTTTGTTTGTTTGGCCTGCTTGCTATCGGTTGGACAAGCTCAAGCAGTTGGGACTATTTTTATTAGTGTCTCGTTCAGAATCCTGGGCATGTCTTTATTATATAGGCTATAAGGTAGTTGTTGTTGGAAGTGTTGTTGTTAGAAAATTCATATCACACTTCATGGTTGTGTGAGCCGATGAGGATATACCATGTCTACTGATGGAGAATTGGTCATGCAGAATTGTTCAATCGCACACAATCACAAAACCTTACTGTCATGCCATGACTGCAAATTAACTACAGTCAGTTGAGAGTCCTCTTCTGCCTTGAGAGTGGAAATAGATGACCAGCATAACTATTCCTTGTGAGGATTTTTCTTGATGCTTGACAGTCAATACAATACAGATGAAGGAGAAGAAAACATGGGATTTTTCTTAACTGGCCACTGCTGTAAAAATAATTGATGGAGAGGAGGTTATTTATAATGGAACCACATATACAGAATGTGTCCCTGTACAACTACCTAATTGCTTCCCTGTTTTTGAAAGTGGGAAAACAAAGGCTAGTGTGTGACTTTATTTCTTTTGTAGACAAATAAGTAATGTACCCATTTAGGCAAACACATAAACTGACTCAGCATTGTTTGTTGTGCTCTTTGCCGAGGCTGTGAGCTCTAAGTGTCGGACGGAGTGATGGCTTTTTACTGATGAGCTGGGAGGCAGCTCGCTCAATACACACACCCGAGAGTGCTACTTTACACTTTTTACTGCCCCTTCCTCACACACACACACACACACACACACACACACACACACACACACACACACGACACACACACGACACACACACACACGACACACACTCAAACACGGCTGTTTGGTTTACAGGAGCCTGACCACCATTTGCATTGCAGAGGGAGGATGACAAGCATGTTTAATTAATGCCTGAGATGTGCTGCGTTGTTGCAGGCTCCTGTTTTACTCCTGGTTCCCTCACCCCCAGCCTTATGAACAGAGGAACTAATGAATAATGAATGGGACATTTTATAATGGTGGCTAAAAGCATTGATGCCCCCCCCCCCCCCCCCCCCCCCCCCCCAACCACCACCACTGGTCAGGACACAGGGGTGATATAAATTTATGCTCCTCCTTGGGAGAGCTGAGAAGCGGTGTAAGAGAGATTCTCATTAATACTGCCTCCATGGATGACCGGGAGCTCTGACAATTACAGCGCCAGAGAAGCCTTTTTGGCCAGAGGAGGGAATCCATTTCTCTTCCTCCACAGTGGAAAAGAGTGGCCCCAAACAAAGCATACAAACTGAACCAATTGAGTATCAAGAACGTGCCTGGGCGTGTCAATGACCGTCCATTGGAGAAAGATGGCAACCTGTAGAAATCACAGGAAATTACTTCCACAGCGCAAGAAGGAGGAAGGAGCTGAAATCAAATGTATCGTCTGACACAGGGAGGGTTCGTGAGGGCTATACAATACACACACCCCGAGAGTGCTACTTTACACTTTCTACTGCCCCTTCCTCACACACACACACACACACACACACACACACACACACACACACACACACACACACACACACACACACACACACACACACACACACACACACACACACACACACACACACACACACACACACATCCTCATAGCTTCATTTGCATTCTATTCATTTAACATGTACAAGTTCCAGAGGCAGACCAACAAACAGCTACTAGAGGTTCTGTCAGTTTTTGACTCTAATCTAATTACCAGTGTGTCTCATCGCATACGAGGTCTTGCAAAAAAAAAAAAACGCCAGTTCTCCAATGTGTCAGTTAAAGCACTTCTCTATCTTAGTCATGTCCCTCGGTCTCATAAATGCTACATGCTCTGACTCGAAATGATTCAATCAGGACAGACGGAATAGTATATTTGTTAAAGAAACTTGTTTGCTAATGCAGGCCAATTGATGGACCAATATATAAAGTGGATATTGTTGTTTAATTTTACTTTATGTTCCCATGACAGCCTATTGTAAATTGCACTCATCTGTATTCTGCTGCGAGTGGACAACAATAACACATTCAATTTGAAACACTAATTAAAAACCCACCCCTTAAACATTAGAGAGGAAGTATATCTTGACCTTAGTTTACCTTGATAGCGGGATGAATATAGATCGCAAGCGAAATGTGATTTCCTGTAATGGCACTGAAGGTTTATGGAATAGCTATAAAGAATAATTATGTTTTAATGAGAAAATACAGTTGCCTGATCTTGGGCCGTGTGCAGTTAAGAGAGAGTGAAATTAAGCTTTGGAAAACAATTTCTGCTGTTAATAAACTTATAATACATTTCCAAACAACGTAGAGGGAAAAAAAAGGAAAAACATTATGACTAGGAAATGGCTGTCATCATGATCGCACACATGGAGAAGACTTCTACAGCCAGAATTCATTGTGAGAATATCATACTTCTTCAATATTGTGAGACAACAAGATGAAAAGAATTGAATTCTTTATTTTTCAGATGCGCCTAACCACATGGGATTTAGACTGAATGCCTCTGGTACAGCGATGCTTTTCAGTTGAACTCTTTCATCTTATTTGACAGAAATTTGGACAACAAATTTAGTTACCCCAAGTCTGTGATGGCTGAAGTAATGGTTGAAGCATGTCCTGTGGGGAAGATTATGTCACCTTGACCTGATAAATATGGATACTTGGGATGTAAATATGGATCTGAGTTGTAAATTCAAAATAACAGCGCTAGCATGCCAAGGAGACAACTCCCTCTTATGTGAATTCACTGATGCGACAAACATCATCCCCCCCATCATCACAAACATACTAAAACAATAAACAACCCTTTCAGTTCAAACCCTTACGAGTCTTGGAGCTGAGCTGTACCTCATGCATAACATAAATACGCCGCTAAGAAAAAAATGTGACAAACTCCTAACATCTCCTCTTATGTCACCATCATTCATTTTCACTTCGCTACAGCAAACCACACTATCGGTAGTCTGCGCCGGCACACACTCATCTGCTGCTGCTGCTGCTGCTGTTGTCTCTCATTCTTCAGGATAAGCCACGCGTGGCACAGAAACCTCACTAAACATATGATTTATATGGATAGCACATTGGAAACGTGACAAGGACATTTATGAGACCACAGATGCAGCATAAGCCCCCATCGGCATCTTCCTTCTCGGCGCACTGTCACATTCAGCTGTCCATCTTTTCATACTAGGCAGAAGGAGCTCATATGTTTGCAACTTCTTTGGTGTGACGCTTACAGAAAGACCAGCAGATGAAAAAGCACAAGTGACGGACAGCCAGCTCGCAGATGTGCTCACAGGAGCAGGTGTAGACTGACAATGCCGGGGTGTCCTGCTTGCGGGAGTCGCAGTAGCGACTAGCAATTAGCAGGGCCTGTTTATGCAGGGGTGTAGATGGCTGCCGCTTTGGTCTCCATGGCATTGATACCGCACCGGGCCCTCAGAACAAACGGCAATGGTCACGGCGACCTCATGTGCGAGAGTGAGCCATTAAAGCGGCTCCGTCATCAGCAGCCAGACTGCGAGGTCTCAGCGCTCTCATTACACTTTGATCTCATGTCTCACGTCCATGCGAGATGCGCTTTCCTTTCACATCCCGCGCTGCACCACACCCCCAGCCCACCCCACCCCACCTTCGCTCCAGTCCAGCACTGCATGTAATTGGACACTGGGTGTGCTCCTTTATTGTGCTGGGGCCCCCCTGGGATATGGTGGGTTGTTGGTGGTGGTGGAGGGATCACATGTGATGAGATGTTATGGCCCTGAGGGAGCTTCGACATGTTGGCACATGAGGCCTGCAGAACTGCAGGAGGCGTGGAATAATATTGGTGCTTTTAATGCGATATTGATCATGGGGGTGGTCGGTGACATCATGCATTAGAGGCTGTCCTCAGAGTGGCTGCTTTGATGAAGCTGTGCGGGCTGCGCGAGTGACTGCACACACACACACACACACACACACACACACACACACACACACACACACACACACACACACACACACATAAACAACCCGAGATGAATGCAGGCTTGTGGTCCAGGTGCCTCAGTGAAATACAGCGTACGTGGAAGCCTGCAGTGGCGCGGACGTTTTTTTTTTTTACAGAGGATGCACTTGGTGTGTCAGTTTCAATGCACATGGGCAGAACATGCCATCATGTAGTAATGGAGAGTCTCTCTTCATCAGACGGACCACTGAACTTCAGGGGTCAATGGGAAGTGATTATTCTCAGTGACCTCTTTACTCACATGAAGCATGATCAATTCTGGATAGTTGGAGATCGTAGGAGTAGAGCAAACACAGTCAGTAACACATGAAAATGCAGCAACATCTTTGTAGAAACAATACAAAACATATTCTAACACAGACACAGATCAAGCATGGACAAAAAAACACATGTACCAATGTAAAGAAACCTTTATTAAACCAATAAACCTGATGCACTTCAATTTCAAAGCCTCAAAAAACCTGAAGTTCTCTTAGGCATATTTCAAAGCCTCATTCCCTTTGTAGTTGAATAAGTTGCTTGAAGTGGTGCATCTCAAAAACCACAAAAGAACATGCGTCGCCCGCGCACACAATGTATTAACTTCGCATTTAAGTGAGTTCCAAATTTCTGCCCGCAGAGCCTTGCCCCGCTATGTTAAGTGAATGAGAGAATGATGTCATTGTCCACAAGCACTACAAAGACCATCCAGCGAGATTAGCTACATTGTATAACTCTGTTGGCTACGGCATAAAAAAAAGCAAGGCTATTAACCAAGGTTCACAAAGAGCCTAAATGCGGTTTTAACAAGCGTCCTCCTCCTGTCTTTTGAGAGGGCCATAGTGAAGCGTACGCCTGGTGAAACGGGGGCAAGGAAGGTATTCACACACACTCCCCATGCAGCCTCTCTTTCTATGGCACTGAAATTAAGAAAGGAGAGAATGCTAATTTGTGGAATTCAGCTAATCTTTCTGTTTGCAGTGCATTCTTGGACCGAGACACCAAAACATCCAGGGACACACACACACACACACACACACAACTCACACACACTCTCTCTCACATCACATCAACCAGTCCAAACACCATGCAATGATGTTTGAAACAAAGACCTCTGAAGATAATCTAGCCATAATCTACGCCTTTCGAGTACATTCTTTGACATAAAGAAAAAAAACTGATGATTCATGTCATCCACGAAAAATTTACTTTTGTACTTTTCATCTTTTTGATAAAAGGCTAAATGCACTTCCACAGGCTAAATGCAGAAATTCCACAGTCAAAAGTTGTTCTGTCCATGTAATAGATGTTCTGGGTCAACATTTATACTTTTGTGGCACAAAATGCAGAGTGCACTGCACTATAATAATTTAATGCCACAGTAACTTTGTCCACTAAATGTTTTTTTCTATTTTGTGTAAAAAAGGGCTTTGGTTCAGCTCAGAAAGCATTCCGTCCACTAAAGCGAAGGTTGCTTGAACTTTCGTAGATGCCAGGGTTTTTATAATGTACAAAATTAATTATGTCCATAGGCTATGTTCCTTAAGGTATGATGTGCCCAGAAGGGCTTTTGGTGAGCAGTTTACAGAAGTCTAGAAAAGTTCAAGTAGCCTTTACTTTCGTGGACAGAATGTTTTCTGTAACTTGCCGTATTGTATTAGACCAAAGCCCGGAATGCTTTCTGTAACCTGCAGTCACTGTATGTAATGGACTATATCCCTTTAGTGCACGTCACACTTTCAGCAATATAGCAGAACCGTTTTTAGGACAAAATGAATTCATTTTGTCCATAAAGTGAAAAATGCATTCAGCCTTTTGTCCACAAAAATGACGAGCACTACAGAATATCTTCAACATTTCATGGACACAACACTATTAAATTTGTGTTTTTTTGTGGACAAAACGCATTACGGTGCAACATGGTTTCGTGGTCAATTAATTCATTTTGTAGCACAGAATGCTTCCTGTCTACTCAATTACACTCTGTGCCCCATACTGAGCATCCGTCTTCAACCTCCGAGTAAAGGCAGGAGTTCAAATGGTAGCAGGTGTCAGTCTAAGTTTGTTTCTGAGAATGGATTTCTCACAGGAAGTAAAGTCTCAGACGCTGCGTGGCTAAACTGCTGGCATGGACACTTCGACAGGGCTGGGCAGACCAACACTTCCTTGCCCCTGAAGGGCACTCTCTTTTTCCGCAGAGGTAAGAGCTGATCTGCAAAATATCTGTGGAACTATGGCATAAGGTGGTAGGAAAAGAAGTTGGAACTGAAAGTGGGGATGAGAGCTGAGCTGATTATCAGATAGAGAGAGAGACAGAGATAGATAGAGAGAGAGAGAGAGAGAGAGAGAGAGAGAGATAGAGAGAGAGAAAGCTGACCCAAAAGCCTTCTGTGAGGAGACATGCGTCAGCAAAGTGTGAGCCAAAGTGGGCTAGCATTCAAGATTCTGAGAAATAAGGCAAGTGTGCAATCAATGTAATTTTAGGTGGGTTTTGAAAATACATGAGGGAAAGTTCTAGAAGCCTGAAGGGAAACTTAAACAAAACCATGAGACCCAAATCTAATTTGAAGGAAACATTCTCAAGCATTAAATGTGAGAATGTTTTTGGAGGATTCCGAGACAAATCTGTTGACAGCCAGCCTCCAAACAACTTTTCTTTTGAACTCTTTTTATCTTTCCTCGTCTAACGACCGTGACTGGTATGAGGACACTGTGAAACGTTAATGAAAGCATTATGGTAACTTAACAGAGGAACTCAATGGAAGAGCACAGTGATCCCACAGGTATGGGAGAAACCAACTCTGGCTCTCTTTTTTTAAGTCTGACCTGTGCTTTCATCTCCGTTAAATTACCGGTACCCCTGAAGACCCTTCCCAGCAGGTCAATGGCTGCTGATGGTATTTATTTTACCCTCTCCGAGGCCTGAGCTTTGATTCTGACAGGCGGTTGTAAATTGTTCACTTTCTCGGTGCTCCTGTTCTGTTAACCTCCTGTTGACCCGGACTCTGACTCACCTGCCTGTGTAGGTCAACAGTGACACTCATGTAGCCAGGCACAACACTGTACAGAGCATTTCAAAAGGGATTTTTCATTCTGGTCTTGTAGTGTGAATACGTGGAGTCATAACAGATTATAGTCCACAGTTATACTCATAGAAATCTACTGAGGATTTTGAAAAATGAAGTACAACACAGGACCAGCGATGCTTCTGAAACATAAAATTGTGAATTATTTTGTTGCACAAACGTTCAAGTTGTATCTGTAACCAAAACACTGTAGTTACTGGTACAGAGATGCATACTGTTCTAGTGAAAGAGACAATATTTTTCATAATTTTCTGTAAATGTTTGTAATGTTCTTGCTTGTGGGGTAGCTTATTGCAATGGGAAGTTCTATCAGCGTAATATGATGAAAGAGTGATACATGGGTCCTCTCTGCTGGCCAGATGATGTACTGCAAGCTGTGAGACACGACACAATGAACCATTCCAGACCCAAGAGAAACAATGGAAGGGTGCTATAATGTGGCTCCCTTGAAATTACATTAAGTGAGTGATGAAAGGGCATTTAAAGAGGGATGTCAACGTAAACAATCAATAAAACTACTGTCATTTAGATCAAACGCAATGAAACTAGTGTCATTTAGATATAACGCAATTAAACTAGTGTCATTTAGATATAACGCAATGAAACTAGTGTCGTTTAGATATAACGCAATGGCTCAGTTGGACAGACAACCAGAGAGGCAAGCCTAAAAGGTTTTCATTCATTTGCATCACTTTATTGTTTTCTAGGTACTGGTCTAATCAGAATCTTGAATTATGCATCTATATTATCATAAACAAAACCCTGATGCCTTTAAAGGTGTATGTAGACACTTATGTCTTTGGACATTTATTTCCGATTGATGACAATCTAAATGTGTCATTAGTCATACTAACCACTTGCTTCCTGATGCACTTAAATGGTTGAAAAAGCAATTTTCTGCACAGATTTATTTTATGCTGCTAATGCATTTCTCAGATGGGACCAAACATTATGACATTGTCCAGGTAGACCTCACAAACACCTACAAACACTTGTGCAAACAGTATGACTGCAGCTATGAATTGGAACAGCAAATAAACTCTCTCTCTTTCTCTCTCTCTCTCTCTCTCTCTCTCTCTCTCTGTGTGTTTCTCTCTGTTTCTCTGTTCCTCTTTCTCTCATTGGTATGAATACATTTCTTGGGGAGTGCTCCATACAATGCTCTACTGGGCACCTTCCTGATGACTCTACAGGAAGAATTAACTGTAATAGAACTAATTTCATGGCTGAGATATTTTAGAGTCCTTGATCGTATGAATTAAATGTTTTTGTGTATGACTAATTTTATGAACATCCGAGCTCAGCAATGAATGCAATTGTCTGTTTTCCATCTGAAGTTTGACTGATAACATTCTCAAAGTAAAGGCTTTTCACCTTGCAGCTGCCACACCAGGAGAAAATACTCCATTCGAAACACACATATCTCACAGAAGTAAAAACAAAGCTATTGGTGAAGAAATAGGACTATTTTGAAATACACTGGAAAGTCAATTCAGTCATGACAGGCTTGAAAAGATTTACTGTTGGTTGTGACATGGTAGTTTAGTCTTGGCTATGTTGATGTGCACTGCTGAGAGTGTTACAGACAGGAAAGACACATGCTGTCTGTGCATAGATCGAACAGAATGTTGACAAAGTTCCTATTTCATCAAGCAGGTATACATAGGCAATGGAACAGACTAACAGGGTTTATGTCTTAATTGTTGACACATAAGTATGTGTGTCTCCTAACTGAACTGAAATTAACTGACTCCTGTTTATTGCTGAGTTTCAATCTAAAGCATGATAAAACGATAAACTGACCTGAGCACAGTATAAAACAAAACTGCCGTACGCGCAGCAGCACAGTCACAGTGGCAATTACCCTTTCATTACCTTTAAATTAAATGGCCTAATTCATTAACCGTTAGTCACACTCCGCAAACCTTGAAAGGCCCTTTAATGTGAATCAAAATCGCCTGAAAGATTATTTCCTGCCTCCAAAGTTGATTTAGCCTGCAACAGGTTGAGGAGCTTATTTTGTTACTCTGTGCAAATTGCGTCGATGGTGATGTGTGAAGCACT
Source organism: Clupea harengus (assembly GCF_900700415.2). Taxonomy (NCBI): domain Eukaryota; kingdom Metazoa; phylum Chordata; class Actinopteri; order Clupeiformes; family Clupeidae; genus Clupea; species Clupea harengus. The sequence continues at coordinate 6,132,324 of NC_045156.1, read as the reverse complement.
CAAGGAATAAGACATCTAGAAGGAGCATTCAGAAATATGTGCAGTAGCTGTAGCTTCCACTCCATATTATTTAGCAACTCGTAGCAAACTGCCATCACACAAGGGGGCCCTCATGACATTTACATTTACATACTATTTACATACATCATGAAATGACATGATGACTTTTCAATGTGGTCTTTTTAATTTTGCTACACTGAATCTGTATTTATTATTACTAGTAGCAATCAACAATATCAACTCATTTTCAATTACTCTCTGATTTAATAACAATACCTGCACATTACAATAATTCATACTATCTGTATGTATTTCAGCCTATATTTGCTATTACCAATTCTCTTAAGGTAGCCTTTAACTAAGGTTACCCTTGGCAACAAGCCCACTGGTGGACCAACCCATTTGGTGAAAATAATGAAACAGCATCATGACCTTGATGACCTTGGTGACCTTGCATTGGAAGCTCGATGCAGTTTATACTGTGTGTCGTGTGTGTGTCTGTGTGTGTGTGTGTGTGTGTGTGTGTGTGTGTGCAGTTCAGTATAGTTCAACAGTTCAGTGTTACCATACTTCATCCCAGTGACTGTCTTGGAATGTATGGTAATTGTCGTGGTCATGGCTGGTTATTTACTGTCTCACTGTTCTCTGAGCGAACTCTCTCTCCTTAGTCTGGCTCCTTCTCTCATGTTCCATACTGTTCTTTTATTCATATGACACTTCAGTGGTTGTAGAAAACAAAATACAGTGAGTATTTTGTTTAACATTTGGGTCGTATTGGTTACAGGAGGAAACATACTGTACATCTCCAAAACATCCCAGACGAAAATTCTTTTTTTCCACACACAAGAGTACCTGGTATCTTTTTTCTTTCACAATGTATCAAACTAATCTATGGAGATGGTAAAAGCAAGTTTGTCCCTGTGAATATTACATATTGTAGCAATACGTCTTGGGACTGATGTTTGCAGAGGCTCAAAGCTCACTTCCCTTCATGAACCACAAGATGGCACTGTGAGATCAAGAATAACCTTCACCCTTGGTTTCAGGCAGCCTTTGAGAATAGTGTAGAATTGTTCTTTGGCGTGTTAACACCTCATATACTTTTGCATCATTTATACAGTTTTGAATTCTACATACACATCATGAGTAATACAATGTTAAAGTTGAGAGGGACTTAGATGAGTCGTGTTTTAAATTATCTATATTCAAAGGATGAAATATTTGCTGCTAAAATTACTATTGGTCAGGTCAGGACATAAATGCTATATGAACTCTGCAATCACAAAACAGCGCCATTGGAGATCTTTCCATTGATTTTACACATACACATGCATATTTCTATCAACAGGGGGCAATGTTTCCCTATTCAAGACGGGTAGGGAGGAAAACGTAGAAGAATGTTGAATTGATGAGAAATTGCTACAGACTAGCCGTACAAATCACATAATTAGTCTTTGAGTAATTGTAGGTCATTGTATGTTATATGTACACAACAGGTTATTTGTATGTCTTTGATAATCAATCTATCACATTACAAGTATACAGCAACTGTTTTGCACACAAGCCCATTAAAATCCCACGGGACAAGGTACAAATACAACCCCAGTGGTCTATAATAGAACAAGGCTGCATAAATAACAAACCCTAAAAAAACATGCCTTGCTTTAAATAGGCCTATACTTAAAAATGTCATATCCAATTTTTTTAACTAGAGACCAACCATAGACAGTAAAAGGAAACAATGTGCAGTCTCCAGTCGTCACATGAGTCACATGACCATCAATTTGGATAAATTAGATCCTCTGGCTTGGTAGCTTTTGACTGTGCATCACATGTAGCTGACCCAGGCTAGGATGGATATGAAGCAGCCAAAAACACATAAGAAAAGATAAATATACATTTTTGTACTGAATTATACATGATTAGTCTCTCACTAGGTAAGTGTGCAGGATTCTGCCAGCCAATTTAACATTTGGGTCGTATTGGTTACAGGGGCAACATACTGTACATCCCAAAAACATCCCAAACATCTTGAAAATGATTTTTTTCCAGACACAAGTCAATCAGAATGCAACAGCCAATCACAATCCGGATACTGGAAGCCAATCACGATACTGGCAGCCAATCATAATGGTAGATACCGATACTACTGTATGGTCCAATCAGAATGCCCAGTCCTTTCAGGCAATAACAATTCAGGAAATTAACAGCCAAAAACTGTTCAGGACTCTGCCTGCCCATCTAGGAAATTCTAAGTAATGACAGAGGGGTCAACACATTTGGGAGGAAACACGGATAAGTTGATAGGTCAAATTATAGGTTAGAGGGAACATGGATAAGTTAATAGGTCAAATGATAGGTTAGAGGCCTTTGCAATGTGAAGGAGACCAAAACTATCCTCGCATTTCCCAATTTTATCAGAACTGTTATCTTCTGACATTTTAGAAATGGAATACTGGCGTGTTCAAATGTACTTAAGATTTCCCAGATAAGGTCTATTGATCAACAAGTTATAATTTCAATGAACTTGCGTAAATAACGGCATACATATTATAGAGAACTGGCCAGGTACAATGTGCTGCAAAATCTCTCACACTAACATAGGACACTATACACACACCCTAACCGGACACAAAAGGGATACATAACTGAATGGTAACGAGTAATTCCAAGGAACAGTCCAACACCAAGGCATGCTGGGAGGCCACACAACAGTCCCACACGGAAATTCCACCAGCCCAACCCCCAACAGGCTAGAATATTCTGGCAAAACCATTAAGGAAAAAGCCATTATTTTTTGCCATTCTTTCGAGAAGCCATTGCCATGTGGGTTGTGCAGGTGATCAAAAGCCTGCTGAACAGTGATCGTCTTTGGCAGAGAGATCTGTCATCATAGTGGACCAGCGGATACAAACACATCAGCCACTCAGAGGGGCCTGCTTGTCCCTCAGTGGTATCTTATACTGTAAATAGTGCTCTATAAGGACATGGGGACATGGGGCTTTGCACAGTGGTAGGTGACACCATTCAGTCCTGCTCACTGCTCATTACATTGTGTTGTATGAAGTTTTAACTATGTATGAGGAACTACACTGGTATTCTGTATCAAACGGTATTTCCTATTTTTTTTTCCAAAAGTATTGAAACAACACTGTACTGTACGGTAGAACACACACAGGCTGTTAGCCTTTCAATGCTCTGTCTCATGATATGTGTGCGATGAGAATGACCCACAAGCTGAATCCTCTGGGTGTGTTTTGAGTGTGTTCCTGTCAACACAGCTGATGGATCACAACTGAGCCACTCTTATTTTAACATGCAATCAGCACACCACAAATCCATTACTAAATCACTCTAATGAAAGCTGGAGGAATTTGACACTAGTTCAGACAATGCAGTTTGTTTCTCAACGACCGAGTTAACTCTCCACAGGCACCCTCAGAATAAACTGGGTCAATATGCGGACAAAACACGCACTCACACTAAATAAGGGTTCTGTGTTTGGTGTAAGTTTGTCTGGGCATGTTCATTGATAATGTGAATAGAGTACCATTTGAAGCCCGTGACAACTGCGGTGTGCAGAACAATCTAAAGGATCATTAACGTACCAAGTGGGTTTAGGCGTTCCGAACATGAGTCTTGTTTCAGGTGTGAGCGGTTGTGGACAGGTTCAACTCCTGAACAAGTCCCTGCACTTCTACAATTAGCAGAGCTAAGTCCATGCAATATGAAGGATATTTTAATAATTATTATAATAAAATCTGTTAATTTGTTTGTGATGATAGGTGAAGAACAATTAAGCAACTATTTGAGTGTGTCCACTAAGAGATGTGTTTGTAAAATGTTTTCAATAGATATTGAGTTTGTGTCGTCTTTGCTAGTCAGCTTTAGGACAGTTAAACCATGACTGGGCAAGATCGAACAAAATGCAATGCATGATTCAATAAAAATAATAGAGTTCACTGTTTTAAGGTAAACATTTTTACAAGAAATAAATGGAACCACTGTAGGCAGTGACTGTGGTCAAATTTAAAACAGATCCAAAATAACAAAGGGAACCATTTCCAAGCAGAACGTGTCGTTCTAGATGTATACTTCTAGCTTAGGGTGTGAGACGTCTTGGATTTTGGTCTTGGATGAGCTCTTCCTTGTGAAAGAGTTACATTTCAAGCAATATCTGCATTTGAGCATATACTGAATAGCACTGAACATTCCTTGTCCTTCAAGAGAGCGCAGAGATAGAAACAATAGGCGTCTGTTTGGAAAGGGCTTTGTGGGATGATTTATCAGCAAGGCGGAGAGCAGTGCAGAACTGTTCTTATGATTCATTCATGGGCGTTTTGAGAGGGGCACGGCACGTAGCCATTTTGCTATTTCTCCTTGAAATGTTTGGGTATGACAAATGTAACTGCCAGCTCAGAATATGTGGCAATGTGGGGGGGAAAGCAACTCAATTAAATAATTGTGGCGAGGGAAGTCACCACTGCAAGCCATGATGAATAGATGCTGTGTCTCGTCTGTGATAAACAATTTGTTTAACTCACTCATGTGCAAGGACACAGTATATTTGTGGCCTTGCCCTCTGTCCTGGTAAGCCACTGCTCTCTTTTGAGGCCAGTGACAATGTAGCAGTCACAGTCATGTCAATGCTAACATAGTAACAAGGCTAAATCTTTATTGTGCAATCTGTATGTCAGACTAGGTTTATAATATCTGTAATAATATCTATTATGAAGTGGAATGCTTCAGAATTTCACACCTGCAATACTGTTTTGTGTTATCCATTGAAAATATCATGCTCTTTTTAAAATGGTCACCTGTGTCTTGCAGCAGATTGAAATGTGAAGTGTCAGTGGCTCTTTTGTGGACATGCCCTATGTAACTGACAATTTACCTGCTTTCAGTTCTATTCAGGTGCTGGTGGCAGACCTCTCCACAAATCGATGGACATCAGAACCCTGCCACTGACACCTTCTCCCGTGGACATGACCACATCACACCATGAGAAAAATATCTATCACCGCGTGTAGAACTCAAATTCATCATGACAATCGATCCCAGACACTGGTCCATTGGCACAGACAAATCAGCCCCCCCCACCCCCCATCATGATATATCTCCATTTAAGCAGGGGTGCGGCACTGGATCAATATGCCACAGGCAACTAATATTTCATGTCGTGGCAAAAACCTGGGAGTCAGACAGCATGGTCCGCAGGGTCTCAGCTTTAGCGGTGGAGCCAGAACAGGTGTGTGTGCATGTGTGTGTGTGTGTGTCTGTGTGTGTGTGTGTGTGTGTGTGTGTGTGTTAGCCCTGGGCAGGATAGGAACAGAGAGGACAGGGGTGAAGATGAAAATGTCAAAACACAGATATCTGAGCTTGCCAGGCCAATGGCCATCAACAGTGGAGGTTATTCCCACAAGATGTGAACATTGTAGGTGATCTCTTCTTTGCTTCTTTTGCTCATCTATCAACGTGTGTGTGTGTGTGTGTGTGTGTGTGTGTGTGTGTGTGTGTGTGTATGAGACAGAGAGGGAAGGGCAGACTAACAATAAAAGATGATAGAGACTAACTACCTCACGGTACAGATGGTAAAAATCTTTTCTCCAAACCAACATTGCATTTCGACTATTGACATTCGTTGTTCTAGCTTTGCATTGGTTGACATCACTGTCTTGAATGTGTTGTGTCTGAGGTTGTTGCGTGCAAGTCCCCATTGACTAATGTGTTGAAGACAGAGGACAAGGCCACAGACCGACATGTCCTTCCATGGGAGGAGGTCAAACTTTTCAGCAATGATTGGACAAAACTTTTGGACACATTTATCCTTGCTAGCCCTGGTGCCATCCCTGTCCTATGACACTGCCCCCACCTTCAGGAGCATACTGTACAAGATGATAACAAGGATCCCATTCATGCCTGTTTGGTCTGGAGGTTTGATGGTCAATCTGTCTCTAAAAGCATTCAAGAGGACCAAGGGATGAACAGCAAAAAGGCCACCTGAGCTTTTCAGGAAATGGAAATTAACTTTTAAACAATTAAAATCGACTGACAAGATTAACTGCAGCACAAACAAAATGGAGCAATGCTTTTCTGTTGTTGGAGACAACAAATGTCTGAGTCTTCAGAATAAGAGTATTATGTTTTCATACATTATTATGGTATTATATTATATATATATACTTTAGTATAGCATTAATATTGACATAACATTAAGAGACTTACACCAACAAATTAGCTTTTCAAATGGCCTGGTAATGACGTACTGTACTCTATGCAGTATGCTGATATATTTCATTTTTAGACCATTTTGATGAGAGCTTTGTTTGCTTTTAAGTTCAGACCATGCAGATATATGACTTGGAAAATGTAAATGTTTGCAGAGTTAATGAAACGAGATTGTTTGCTGAAGAGAGAGCAACTTGACCCCCTGTCTCATGAGTAATTGTAGTGTGTGTCACTGACTGGACGGATGCTCTTTTCAGCACACAATTAATGGCTATTACAGATGGCGCAGGCTCTAATTGCCTGTTAGGAAAAAAACACAGGTAATTAATGATTCTGGCCCTCTGTCCGAAGTATTTCGGCAAATACATTAACTGGAAATGCAGCAAGGAGAGATTTGCCATCACAATTGGCCCATGCAGGTCGATGCAACTGTTTTGTTGAATTAGTGATAATGAAACTGTGCTATAATGTGCGTGCTTTGTCTTGGTGCAGTCCATGGCGGTCTTGCTTCCGTAAGAGGCTCATTGCAGATGACTACTTTATGATTCTATCTGTGGAGCCAACGAAGGATAATTTTTTTTTTCTGGCTTAATCCTCAATGCATTTTTTCAAAGGCAGCCTGCAGGGGAGAATTGGCCTTGGCTGACTTGTATCTGACAGTGAGTGCACTACTCTCTCCTTGCTTTACTTTTATCTCGGAGCTCATTCTCTGAGCAGGTCAAGATCAATGGTGCTCTCTGCAAATCTACTGAGACTCGGGGTGATTTTGATTGACCTTATGCTTGCGTATGTACTTTGCCACTCAGTGCAGTCACACTGAAGGATTCTACTTTCTCTTTCACCCTGTTTTTCCAACTATTGTATGTTAAGCCAACTCTCTGGGGGAGGTATGTTTTATTCTTTTTTTCTTTTAAATATCATGTTACTCGGAATAAGGAATGATGGTTCAGTTAGAGGTAGACTTCAAAATAGAATTGAGTATCCAGTCTCGCACATAGACAAACAAAGGAAAAAATAAGAACAGATTGAATCTTCACCTAACTGCAATTAACCAACTAATATTATAAATAACATAAATACTTACATACAATACCATAAATATTTAAGTACATTCGTGAAATTTACAAGAAAATTAGGACAAGAAACTACTAACACCAACAAGAGGGAGTCTGACACTGGTAAATTGACATTGCTGTCAAGAGAAACTCATTAAAGATGGCCATGATGCAACACATCCTTTTTGTATGACTTTACAAACTTACTTATGGGCTTAAAATTTAACACAATTACATGCACGCACGAAGAAAAACACCAATTTCAACCACGAGATAAATCTAAATGTGTCATGCAGAGAAAAGGAGTGGCACATAATGGTTTACAGATAAAGTTCTCAAGAATGAAGTAAGCGGAGTTGAGGATAATGACCAGGGAAGATGGCAAATTACCCCAATCAATCAGATCAGAGACAGCAACTAGGCTACCTCATCATAGCAGTAAAATCAACACTGTCCACAAGTTGAAACCATTAGGCAACGTACAAACTTCCTAACTAACTAACTAACTCACTAACTAACTCACTAATGGACAGCCAGACAGACAAATAAGCAAACAAAAGAACAACTTATATAGCTGCTGTCCCCCTGACGCAGGCCTGATCTGATATCCAGAATCAGCTGTCCTCTGGGTACCTGTCATATACATAACTTCCAGTAAAATTAGGATACTGCACATTATGAAATAAACAATAATCAGCATGACGTAAGAGAGAGAGAGAGAGAGAGAGAGAGAGAGAGAGAGAGAGAGAGAGAGATAGAGAGAGAGCGAGACTCAGAGGGAGTGCTGAGAAGAGACGAAGGAGTCCATTCCACTGCATCTGTGCTCAAAGGAAGCTCTCATTAGAAATCCACATCAACAATATTAATGTGTTGAGCACACTACACACATAGAGTGCAGATATAGCTGGAGAATGGCTGAGTGAAAGGTTAGAGCCTCAAGCACCTGGCCTTGCCCTGGCTTAATAACAATGGTCAGCCGTGACAGCAGCCCATAAATAACCAGGGCGCAAAGCACAAAGCACTCTGGATGTGGTCATCATGGTAGGCTCAAAAAGGAAGCATAAAAATGACAAATTTGCAGCCACTCTAAATTCAGACGAGCAAAATTTTGTTTGGCTTTTTACTTTATGAACCACACAGAACAAAAGGTATGGGGCTGTCCAGACAATGCATGTATATAAAACCCTATACAAACAGTCATTGGTTCCAGAGTTTACAAAACTCACAAAGGTGATTGTTCTAATTCTTCCCTTCTGCACTTTTCTTTTGGCACTGTGTGCATATGTGCACCGTTAAAACCATCACTGACAACTAAACCGTGTAATATTACATTTTTGCAAATAACAAACTCGTCAAGGTTCACACATTTAACAAATCTGCGAATGTGAAACCGACGCTAGAGCGAGGTAGCTTACTCAGTCACATGACCATACCAGGAAGGGAATGCGAATCCAAAATGGCAGCGTCCTTGATAAACATGGTTTTGCGGTTGTGAAGTGTCACACATGAGTCTGTCGTGCAAGTTGCATTTAGAGTGGAGGAATGAAAGCTGTCGAGACAATACTCTTTTAACACAACATGGATAGAAGAGAATTCACCGCGTCTCTTGTGGTAGTTGACAATTTATGCCTAACATTACACTTAAACGTTAGCGATAACTTACGAATGTAACTAAGCAAAACGAATTACTACTACATTGTCTGAAGTGTAATGTCACCTTTGTCCGTGAAGAATCCCTGACCCATGATCATTGAAAGTAGCGACGTTGATGTCACCATAACATTCTGCAAAATAGTTGTCGTGTTGCCGACAGAAGTGCCTTTGTCAGGAGGTGTGATAGTTATGAGGAGTGTAATAACGCTAGTTAGGAAACGTTTGGGAAACCTAAAGTGTTGATTGGGGTTTTGGCAGACACCCTTGAGCACACGCAGGAATACGTTATGTTACCTTAAGTAATTACATATGTCGGTGATACAAATGCAAGGACTACCTCTTGCTTATTAGTGTAAAATTAGGCTTTGTGTCTAGTTTAGTCCCAAGGAGTCCAAAATCATTAGAAGCAAAAATGTGAATTGAATTCAGTGAAGTGAATACAAATAAATAAATAAATAAAAACTCACAGGGACTAATAGCCTAGTTTTGGCTGGGCTTTTAGAATAATCAAAATGATACACATAGGTTAAGATGTAGGTATACAGAAGAATAACATCCAGTTTTCTTTTGGTGAAAGTAAAAGCAATATTAAGCACAAGCCTAGTCTGTGTGAGGTCCTCAGTCTGTTTTTGTTTGTTTGTTTCCATCTTAAAACACAAAGGCCTCATAAAATTAGTAGCCTAACCTCCACAGCTTGAATGTGTATAAAGGGTGGAGATAGAGGAGGCAGGGAGGCCCCCATATTCTAAGATGTCATCACTCATGTCATTACATGGTGAATTACAACACATAACATTTCACAGAGCTGCGTCATTTTAACCTAAAAAGACTAATTGCTTTGATGTGGATGAGAATTGCTTTGCTTTTAAACAACACTGCCAGAATAATGAGGCATTTTTATGCACAGTGAGTGTTGTTGAACTTTCTCAGTCTCAACTCCAATTTTGCGAGTCTGTGAGGTAGCCTGAGATATAACACACACACACACACACACACACACCCACACACACACACACACACACACACACACACACACACACGCACACTCACAGTGAGTATACAGTGTACTACTCTACACTATGAGTAGGTTTGAAATAGTTCAAATTCCACCTTGCATAGCTAATACATTGCCCTTTATGTAAGTTATCGGTTGCATATCCGTGCATGTTTTTCTGCGCGGTGACGCTACAGTGCATCGCCTTTCAAAAGCATCGTCCCCCTTTCTTTCTGCCTCAGGCAGGTGGCTGTGCAGGGATGTGTGTTGACCTCACCCTCTTCCCTCTGGACACCATTAAGACCAGGCTGCAGAGCCAGCAGGGCTTCTCCAAGGCCGGGGGCTTCCGAGGCATCTACGCAGGGGTCCCGTCCGCAGCCATCGGCTCCTTTCCCAATGGTGAGCCAGTGTTTCTCACCCTTTGGCCTGTGGACATTAACATCCATATTCAGCCTCCTACAGGGAGAATTATTGGACAGTGTTGCAATGCAGGCTGCTCAGTCTGTCAGTTGTTGTTGATTTTCTGATTTGTTTTTTACTTTGAATACTCTGTGAGAACAGGTAGTCTAGGTTTATCAATTAAGCTGGATTAGAGTTCTTGTATGTTTATTAAGCATCTTTCACTGTCCTCACTGAAAACTAAAATTGTATCTTTTAGTAGTTCCCAGCATTTTCCTAAAACGTTTGGTAAAAGATTTACTGTCAGATCAGTATTGGTCATATTCCTTCAATATTAATCTCTTGGAAATATCTTGGGTTTTACAATGGTTTCTGCCAGTTCTGAGCTGATGTCCTTTAGTTTTTCAATCTGGAATATGGCCTCTTACTTTGTTACTTTCTTTCTTTACCGGCATATAAGTGTCTCACCGCAATACTTTACTATTTTCACAAAGGGTGTTTGAAAATGTAAAATATGATATTTCCTAATGCTAATAAGGATAGAAAATAACTGTCAAAGACAAATGTTTTGTGAAACTGTGCCTAAAACGTCTGCATAGTACTGTATATGAACATACATTATGCCATATAGGCTATAGCTTCAATTATGTGATGTCGTCTACCATCCAAGTCTTTTCATATGTTTTAGATGCATGGTCAAATATGCACTTATAGCAAGTGATTATATATTATTATGTTGCCGAACCATTCATATGGGCACAGCACTGATAAATGGTTCAATGAGTTACTTTGAAAAGCTGATTTTCTCGGTAATTGTACACTTTCATAGCCCTCAATTACAATCCATTTGTCACCATTCCATGCACAAACCAATCGGTAATGATTACATTTCTTTTATATGAAATCCAGTGTCGTTTATTTGTGACAAAGGCAGCCTAATATCCATGGGAAACCCTGCAGATGTGTTTGCGTGGTGGTAGTGGTCTGCAGGATTAGATAAGGGTGGGCTCCCTCTCCTCTCCTCTCCTCTCCTCTCCTCTCCTCTCCTGCATCCAGTCCTGTCATTAATTGCTCCCTGCAGTTTGAGTAATGGAGCCTAACTTGATTCGATGTGCTTGGTTTCAGCTGCAGCATTCTTCGTCACCTACGAGAGCGCCAAGTCCCTGCTCGGCACTGCCGTCTCGCCACACATGGCACCTGTCACTCACATGCTCGCCGCCTCCCTCGGAGAAATAGTAGGTCGCATTTGTCTTCAGCCTTGTCAAGAACCTGTTTGAATGTGGTGGGCACTCTTGCAAGCATGCAATTGTGTTTAATGGATTATGAGCTTTGTGTGTGTATCTGTGTGTTTGAGAGAGAGTTCTAGGGATCTCTATGTGAGATAAAGTGTGTGTGTGTGTGTGTGTGTGTGTGTGTGTGTGTGTGTGTGTGTTTGTGTGTTTGTGTGTTTGAGTGTGTAGATGGGCCATAACCCACTTTCTCATCCATTGCACATTTCGGGCTCCAGATGAACAATACAGCTGTTTACATAATTGCCAGAAAATTTCATGGGCAAATATGCAAAAGGTTAGAATGCGGTTTTGGCTCTGGGCTCCCGGTGCAGCTGGGTGACTTGAGGGCCACAGGCATCTCAACATTTCCCCACCAGCTGGGTAAATAATATCTCATTACTGCATATTGACTTAGCTGTTTTCTCAGAAAGGTCCCAGACTTCTTCCATTTTGTCTGGGGATTTGGGCTTGAAAGCGGCGAGGAGCAGCACAATTTCCTCTGTTGGTACAGTCCTAATCGCTCTCAACCCCAAGAATCCGGAGCCCACTTGCACAGGAAATGCACAATAACATGGATGGAGAAGAAGTGCCGGGAAGACAGCAAACCCACTCATATCCCCGGGCCTTCTGTATCACTATGCAAAATAGCCCGCCTCATTTGAAATGCTACCAGTTCAATCTGTTCACACCACATGCAGATGTTGTTTAGTCATACTTTCACGCCCATTTAGCCAACCGTTTAGATGTAACTGTAAAGGCTGTGCAAATGGTTTTGTACTTTCATGCTTTGCAACCCCCTTAAGTTCATCCTTGATGTCACTTGGATGCGAAAGAAGGAATGGTAGGGGGGCCGGGCCAGCGCACTTGAGTTGTCTGAAAGCGCAGACTGGAATGCCTTTGCGCTGATGAATGGGAGAGGTGAGGGAGAGGACAGCGCCATCTTTTAACCCCTTCGCCCGCCGCCGAGGATTTGCGCACTTCAAAAGGAAGGGGATAACACACGCCAGAGCCCGGGCTGAATCCCTGTGTGTTGTGGGCGCTTGTTACGCTCTTCAAAGACGATAATCCAAGAGCTCACTGTGTGAAAGCCCTTCCCTTAGGCAGTCTAGAGGAGGAGACACAAATGCCTCCATTATGTAACCTGTTCTCTATTGTCCTTTTTTTTGTTCACTAATTTCCCTTCTGTATTGTCTATTGTATTGTATTGTCTTCTGTTTTCAAAACTGGCCTAACACTCTCGCAGTTTTGTGGCGCATGTTGACCTGGTCAGTGCTGCTGATGCTTGTAGTAGGTGAGGTAAATGATCTGTATTTTTGGAACTGGCTTGTGTTGAGTTCATTTTTGTTTTTTATCATTTTTTTTTTTTTCTTGCTACCTTGACAGAGGTGTTAGCAGGTGTAGCTTGATCTGCAGCTGCAATCCGTCTGACCTTGCAGAGGTGTCATGAACAGAGCAAACCAAAGCTGAACGTATAGCTGAGCCTAAGCTCCTAGCTTACACTCCTGTCCTATTCGACATTGTCTTTTTTAACGCGGTGCACTTGTCATTCACGGCACCTCTGCGTTTCACATTCAGAGTTCATAAAAGTTCATAGCTTAATGAATGGTAGGCTGTGAGCTGTATGCTTATTGCATTTATAATATGAATTTGGGGTGAAATTCAGAGTCAGACAGGCCTTTATTGTGCTAGCATTAAGATACAGGCATAAAATGACATTGAATGTTCGTGGCTCCAATACTGGTGCTACAAAATAATTGATGTGCCCTTAAAATGACATGCCAATGATTGGGCTAGACAGACACAGTAGGACACAAGTGATACTTTAAGGCTGTAAATAATTTCTTGTATCCAAGCTAATCATAAGAATCCACTTATTCCAGCTCTTGTGTGCAAACATGGCATCCTTATTGTCGAAGTCCACACAAAACAGCTCTCTGCACATCGCATTTTATGGTGGTGGCGGCTATGATCAATGTGGAGTTTAGTTGCACATTGTGTCTGGATCCAGCATGTCTGTGGGGTCCCTCTTCAGTGAGGGTGTCTTAGAGGAGGATTTGTGTGTCCCTTTGGACCAGCATGGGATGTTGGAAGTGAAAATGTCTCTCCCTCATTCGCTCTCTCTCTCTCTCTCTATCTCGCTCGCTTGCTCTTTGTCTAAGCTGGCTCCACATACAGTCTGAGTCTGCACACAAGACCTCACCCATATGCGTTAGCTCATACTGTCGTGCTCGTGCCAGCTATGCAGAGCTCAGTGTGTGCAGTACCATGTCTCTGTGCTGTATTCCGAATGAGGAGGGTAGCGGAGGCTACTTGTAGAGAGAATGCTTCTTTCCTAAAGAGCACGTGAGAGAGAGAGAGAGAGAGAGAGAGAGAGAGAGAGAGAGAGAGCTGAGCTGAGCTGAGCTGAGCTGAGTTGTCATGCTGCCAGGGTCAAGCAGGCTCTTAGGCTGCCATTATATCAGTTTTATCCTCATTAACATGCGTCCCAGTGTCTGCACCGAAAGCTCATTTGTCATGTTGGAGAGGCCCTGTTTTTTCTTTTCTTTCTTTTTCCCTTTCTGTTCTTTTTGTGGCATATATAAACCATGTCTCCCATAGGATGTGCTTGGAAAATACAGCGTGACATGACAGGGCCAGAGTAACTGGCAGCCACTTAACTTGGCACGGCAAATAATCCGCCGCAGCGCCACAGAGAAGTGGCCGTCTGTGATTGATTGTGCGTCCCTAACTAGAGCTTTGGATTGCGCCCCGATTCTCATACAGCCTCCTCCCCCTGCACCCCGCGTCCGCATCCCTCCTTCCTATCACCTGCTATTAAATGCGCTCGGGCGCGAGAGAACAGAAAATCGGAGCGTCCAATGGAAATCTGCAGTGGCAGAATGGAAACGCTATCCACACAAATCCTAAATGGAATTATTCATGGCCCAACACCGGGGATGTCACTCGCCCCGATTGCTCTGCGCCTGTTTTTTCGTTGATGGATTTTTTTTTTTTCATTTTGTTTATTTATTTGTTTGTTTGTTTCAGGTGTGTTTTTGTGTTTGTTTGTTTGTTCCCCCCCACCCTCATACGCTTACTTGCGATGACCATGCCCCTGTTTGACCCGTAAACTTACGAAGTCCCCCTACAGATGTCGGAAATGTGGGCGCTTATACAGGCCTGGGAGTGATTACCTGCTGTAGATGCACAGGGGCCCGTCAGATAGGTTTCTGGTGTGCCGCGGGATTGACTCCTGGGTGGGATGATCCTCAGGTCAGGGACAGTCTGGAATGTTCCACTGGTGCACAGTCAGGGCAAAATGAGGGCTCGGTGCACAGCTCCTGGCGCATATTGAAGTATACTGATATTTTGGAGAAGAATGCAATGTGGAGTCAAAATGAGATTTTATGAGCTCAAAAACTATATTTTATAATGGGGATTTGTTTGGTTTTATGGGTGCTCTGTTGCAGACAACGTTGGAGACTTGGGATCTTATGACATGCAATTTCCCCTAAATCATTCAGTGCAAAGTTTTCCACTGTTACAGTCTGTTTGAAACCTAAGCCATCATGCCTCATGTTTAACTCCAGTACAGTATCCAGGACCACCCTCACAATGAAATTACAAACTAGGGCCATGTTTGGTCAGCCATTTGGAGACCTATTTCAAATCCACAGTCCACTGACGTGCCTAACGTTAATGGGACTCAGATACCAGCAGTGTGAGTGTTGCCAAACACATTATATTGCTCAGCTCTGCTAGTACTGTTTGTGTCTCCCAGCTTGTCTTGGGCATGTCATAGCCCAGTCCAGTGGCTTGGACAGATGGGAGCTGGGTGTTATGTATTGTGTAAATTGTCAGGAGAAACTGAACAACAGGGATAGATTTGTGTGTGTGTGTGTGTGTATGTGTGTGTGTCTGCATGCGTGCGTGCGTGTGTGTGTGTATATGAGTGTGTCTGTTTTTTCTCCTTCGCCAATTTCTTGAATGTGTGCCTTCTTTGATATTTTCTTTGGAATCTCGTTGGCCGTAAATGGCGGCTGGTCTTTTTCCATCATCTTTTGGGGTGAAAATGACAGCCGATCAGTTTGGATCCACGTGAACAGCAGGAATGGAGCAATGCAAGCCCCGATCTGAGGCTCGCCACTAATTAACGCATGGCGCTTCCAAATTGCCTGTAAATAAAGACGAATGGCGATGGAGATGGAAAAGATGCTGCCAGCAAATTCATCATGCAATTAAGAGTTCGGGGCCCTCGCAAGCGCGCCAAGGAAAAGGGAAGACTGTCAACACTGTCATGCACGTCCATGCAGTCACACCCGTCTCCAGAAGATGAACAGGACGATAAAAACAGACAAGACTTTTGTCAAGGGCCACTTTAATCCCCCTCCCTCGTGCCATGTCACGTCTCCTGTAAGCTAACCAGCCTGCCCTCTTTGATATCTGTGATAGCACCCCGTTCCCCAGACTCCTCTCTCTAGCCAAAAAAGCTGGAGGAGTTCATGCCAAGGAGTGTCATCTTGAGTATCTCAAGCTATTTCTCAACCCATGATGGCTCGTGACGCCAAAACAAGAACAGCCATTTCCCAAATGCAATGTATCAGCTTTGCTTTCACCATTTTGGTAATGATTTATTTATTTAGTTTTTTTTGCCAAATGTGGTTTGTTGCTGACAAACATCATGAGCTTCTTAAAATATAGCTTTCCATTGTCACCCTGTGTATGCCTCTAAAAGTTGTTGAAAGACTGTGTGTGTGTGTCTGTGTCTGTGTGTGTGTGTGTGTGTGTGTGCCTGTGTGTGTGCGCGTGTGTGTGCGTCTGTGTGTGTGCGCGTCTGTGTGTGTGTGAGTGCTTGGCTCCTATACTTGGCAGTCAAGTCTGTTGTTTTCAGAGTGCAGGTATGAAAGGTTGGGAAGTGGCCCCTTTGACACCAGCCTCCACATACTGAGACCATCAGCATCACATTAACTCTCCTTTTAAAGTACTCCTACTGCCCAACACCGCTGGAGCCTCTTGCCGTAAGGCTTCTCTTCCTCTATCTGTCCATGGCGTGTACTCAGACTCCGAAATAAACAATGTCTGTAATTTATCTGATCTAATCTCCCGCCCGCTTTCCTCACTCCAGCGAGCTGATGTGTGAGCGTTCCCTTGTGGACTCCTGCCCCACGATTCAATTAAAGCAGGAATTACTTGTCATATCCACTTTTCTTTCCATTAAGCGCGGTAATTTTGATCCTTTTGAGGATTGCGGGAAGGAGACACGATGCGCGATGTTTCATAAATGTTAACTCGGAAAGAGAGCAAATGAGATCTCCGAAATGGATCTTGTCAGGTCGGATGGCAGACAGATGGCGAGCCAATTACAGTCACTTACCACTGGGTGGCACTCTTGCTACATGACAGTGGTCCGAGTCCACCTCAGGTTTGACTGTTCATGTAAAATGGATAGGTGAGATCTTTACCATTCAGGTCTCATATGTCATATCAGCAGGCAGGACACCTGTTTAGCGGTAATGTATTTGTTTTTTTCCCCCCTCTCTCTGCTGAATAATTGGCTCATCAGTCCGTAGTATTAATGGTGGTCTTGAGACCTCACCATTTGCCAGCCCTCTCACAGGCTGACCTGGGGGTGGTGAGCTCGCCATACATCAGCTTTATGATATATCTTCTTTAGTGAACACCTGTCCATACATCAGCTTTATGATATATCTCCTTTAGTAGTGAACACCTGTGAAGACTCAGATAAGCCTTTACCTCTGGCTTTGCTTCAAGCGTTGGTGGCCTTAAACCAACTTTGCTTGATATGTGTGGCTGTGCTGGAAAGTAGCGTAAGCGATTGAGTGGCAGTACCTGCAGGATCCTCATGTCTGACTGGCCACAGCAAGAGCAAGAGCGAGACCAGGCTAAACACTCCCATTGGGGTTCCGCAGGGCTCCAGACATTCTTCCCTCCAGTTCCCCCAGTCCCCCCTCAGCAACTCCTCTCCTACAGTTAGCCTAGCAGCAGGGGTCTGTTTGATCCTCTCCTCTCCCCTCCCTCACCCCGGACACCCCCACCTATCCTCGTTGCCCTCTCTGAGGGGCAGATTGAAAGCTGCAGCGGTGCGATTCAGGGGGGCCAGGCGGGGTGCCCCCGGTCGGGGAGGTTGCGGAGAAATTGCTCACCACCGCCACACCGCCACACCCCCAGCCAGCCGGCATTTCCGCTCCAGCGCAACATTAATGGGAACTAAAGTAGGTGGAGGCCTGCCTTAAGGGCACCGCGCCTCATGAGGCATGAAGCCCCCCATAAATATTAATGGCGGAACAACAGTTGACAGTGCGTGCTCTCGGCGTTTGACATATCGCGGTGGTCGCGTTGGCATTTCGTTTTCCGCCGGGCTCGAAGGAGGAGGGAGTTTTGAGAGAAGCACAACGAGAAGCGGCACCAGCACTGATGGGACACGGAGGATGGCACTGACCTTTACCTTCACTCTTTCTCCATATAGCTAGCTATCTGTCTAGCTATCTCTTTATCTTCCTCTTCCTCTCTCTCTCCATCTCCATCTCTCACTCTCTCTCTCCCCCTCTCTTTCTGGGGGTGTGATTAATGGCTATTTTGCCAGGAACAATTAGTGTGTAATGAACAGGCTGTTCTCACAAGGCACTGGCGTAAACAACTGGCGAGCCTTGCTTCTTTGACAGCCCCGGCCGTGCAGGAGCTTAAACACGCGTCTTCATGCTTATTGCAAACAAACCGTGCCAACCAGAGAAGGTTTTTTTTTAGCAAACCGCAGCACAGAGAAGGCATTCAGGGCTGCATCACAACTGTCAGGAGGCTCGACACATCTAAACCACCCACTCCTCGACAGCACCCAGCTTACATTACTGCGTTACAATGGCCAGAGGGCTGCTGAAGAACATCACATCTGACACCCTCTTTGTTTTTAAACCACCCTCTTTGTTTTTAAACCACCCTCTTTGTTTTTAAACCACCCTCTTTAGAGTCATGCCAAGCATATCCACCTCAACCTCCACCACCGTTGTATGTCCTTATGGGACCCATATAGGAAGATCCGCCCAGTTGATGTGACGCTAATGTGATGCTAATGTGGTGCGTTTCGTCCTTCAGGTGGCCTGTCTGATCCGTGTGCCCACCGAGGTGGTGAAGCAGAGGACCCAGGCATGCCCCTCCACCAACACATACCAGGTGCTTGTGTCGACACTCAGAGCCGAGGTAAGGCACCAAAGTGACCACGCACGCACGCACGCACGCACGCACGCACGCACGCACGCACGCACGCACGCACGCAGGCACGCACGCACCCACCCACCCACCCACCCACACACCCACCCACCCACACACACACACACACACACACACACACACACACACACACACCCACACCCACACACACACATTGGCTCTCAGCTCTGTTGTACATTTGGTATTTCTTTGCCAACCACAGGTTTGCTTTTTTTTGTCTGTTTTGAGCCTGTTGTTTCTGATAAATCCATTGAGAATGTGTACCCAATGTGCAGCTCCCTGCCGTGCTGATCCCCCCCTGACTCCCCTGCTCCTCTCATCTCACAGGGTTTCAAGGGCCTGTACCGAGGCTATAGCAGCACAGTGCTCAGAGAGGTAAGGCCCCCTGCTTCTGCACACACATAACACTCTGGTTCAACAGACACAGCAAATAAATACATAGGCAAAAATGTAAATCAGTAGACATACACATTGAACGGTTGTTATCAAACACTGCTTCTTAGCTGCAAGAAGACCTCAAGGTGCTCACAGCTTTATAGTCGAACTCTGAAACTCTGTCTAATGACCCTTAGCTTACATCTTTGTTATTAGAGCAACATCATTTGTTTCGCTTGACTGCACCTCTCTCCTCCAGTGTCTCGCCAAGAGTGTTGTTTCGTTTTATTGGAAATTCCTGTAATTAATTAAAGGAATTAGAGGCATAATGAATGAGAAATAAAGCAGCCAAAAGAAGGTGAAATAAAGCCAACATGGAGTCCGTCCCCTTGACGAGGAGCCGGCCGTCTAATGGATGGCGCGCCTCTCGACCCTTTGATTAATTATCTGGCTCTTAATAGCACCTGCATGGCGTGATAATGCTTAATGAATTCTGTCAAAGTGCAGACTTTTCATTTATTTTCAGGAGAGCTCCCTCTCTCACTCCTTTTTTCTTTTTTTTTTTTGTTCTTCTCTTCTCTCGCTTTTGCACATTTCTGTAGAAGAGGGAAAGGTGGAGGTGAGGAGGGGAGGGGAAAAGTAAAGCACTATATGAAGGTGACACCACTTCAGTTTTTTTTTTTCTTTTCTTTTGGTAATGTAGTCCCACACCTCTGCGCTATTCTTTACAGATTTTTCTGCCTCACGAAACAGATGTTATTCACGCAAATTCCATCTGGACACAGTAGAGGGGGGTCGAGGAAGAGGGGACAACAAGGCTTCTCTGATTTCTCCGAGGGATTCTGAATAGATGAATACATTTGAATGTGAGCGAAGAGCCCCCGCTGCATACTAAGGGTGGCTAAAGATGAGATGAGGGGGTAGTGTCCATCTCCACCACCCCCACTCACACACCCCGCTCCACTCAGGATTGGATCTGACGTGTGTCAGGAAGGTAATTCGTTTCCTCGGCCGGCTATCTTATCCCGCCATGTGGCGCTGCCAAGATAACTTTGTTTAGTAAAAATGCCAGACCCTCTGCGAACCCTCCCGCTTCCCCCAAACACCCATCCCCTCTCATTCTTCTGCACCAGGACCTTACAGGACCTCATGAATATACATGGTCAGCGAGACCCAATTACGAGCCTTCAGGAGGAATCACTGATCCGATATCACAAGACACGCCACAGTTTGGACTAATGGACAGGAGAGGGTGAGGAGGAGGATGAGGATGAGGAGGAGGGCGAGAGCACTTGGGAGTTATGTTAAGAGGACAGGAGTGTATGGGTTTCATTGTGTACAAATAACAGGTATGGCTTATCCACTCTTAAAGGCAACACATTACATGCAGAAGAGCAAGCTTGTCCTTGTCTGTCGTCAGTAGGATCGGGGTGATTTGTTTCATCACACCAGCCTCTAAGAAAAGTGTTTTTACGGCACTTTGTTTACTAAAATTGCCTTGCTAGGTTTATTCTTAATTTATGTATATTTGTGTTAAACTTTGTCTTCTTAGCCACTAGAGGGCACAAGAAGAATGCCGTATTTCAGGTCTGCATCTCATCTCTTATTCTGGCTGACAGTGGAGTGGGAGACTTTTGCCATTGACAGTTTAGCACGTAGGGGTTTCACAGTGAGGTGTGAGTGAGGGGAGCAGATCTGAGCAATGGCTCAGGGAGATCATCTGCTTTGCCCACGGCAGTAAGACAGACACACACAAGCACGCACACACACACAAACACACACACACACAGAGCAGTGTGAGTAGACACTGTATAAGCTCATCCTGACTCATTTCACCTGGGCCCCATATATCACTGTTTTCAGTTGAGAGGGTGAGAGAGAGAAATGAGAAAGACAAATGAGAGACAGAGGAGTCAGAGATAGAGGAAGAGAGAGGAGGAGTGAGGAAGGAGGGCATGAGAGAGACCCTGTCAGTGCACAAAACCAGCGTACTGATTAACTGTGGT
>NC_045156.1:6083619-6106119 GCF_900700415.2 Clupea harengus | reverse complement strand
GACAGTGTATTGCACAGGGAGGAGGCCATGCTGATTAGCATATCTCCGCAGGTCTCAGGGCTGTGTTTGCTTCCCACAATTTTCTGCGTGTTTGCCTCAATCGGGGCAGAAAATGATCGCAGCCCCGCATGTGGTTCCAATTACCGCAGACGGTCTGGCGCGGAACGCAGAGAACCAGAGAACTGGGAGGGAGGGCGGGGGGGGGGGGAAAGTGGGTTCTCTGAAAAACACCCCCCCTAGACCTGTGACCCGAACAGGAATGTGTCCCAGAGCTGCGGCAGTGTAGAACTGCGCTGAACCCCACTGAAGAGCGCCTCTGGCTGCAGAAGAGCCTCTCGTCAGAACCGGGACCGCGTGGAGCCGGGACTCTCTCCCGGTATGGCAGAGAGTGATGGATCGTGGGTTTGTGCTGATTGGAGGAGTGAGATGATGAACGGCAGGGCTTCATGAGCAGTTACGGAGGGAGAGAGAGAGAAAGGGGAAGGAGAAAGAAAGATTGCGAGGACATGTGAGTGAGCGCTATGTGCTTTTCCCCTCATGAAGGAAGAACGGCCTTGTAAAACCAGACTGAGGTTAACCTCTAATTACAGGGCAAGCCCCAGCGCCTCGTGCTGCGCGGTGATTTATCCCTCCCTCTCTCTCTCTCTCTCTCTCTCTTTCTCTCTCGGACTCGGATGCAACCTGTGCTTCAGGTGCGACCAGCCACCAGCCACCAGCTTCCCAGACAGCAGTTCACAACCTCACTGCCCCACACACACACACACACACACACACACACACACACACAGTTAATCTATTTCACACACACACACACACACACACACACACACACACACACACACACACACACACACACACACACACACTCACTCATCCCCTAGGCCCTCAAACCCCCCTCAATGATACTGGAAGGAAAAATGAATAATGTGGGTTACTGTGCCACTGCCCTTACGTCACTATTTAACTCCATCCTTTTCAACTTTTTTTTTTTAACCCCTGATAGTAACGAAATGCCATTGAGACCTCACTCAAACGTGTTTATCAACGTCAATTAAATTCAGTTCTATTATTCATCGTGCCTGTTTTAAAATGGGTTGCATGTCAAAGTCACAGAAATGCCCCCCCCCCCCCCCCCCCCCCCCCCAAAGTGGAGCCGTGGCAGGAGGGGAAAGTCACCTCGTTCAGTGGCCTGCTGTGGAGCCTGTGCTGTGGAGCTGCTCTGATCAGTGTCCCCTGTGGTCTAAAAACCTTGATCGTGCAAATTCTCCCCTTTCTGCCCCTCGTTCGAGGCGTAACATTTCTCCACGTGAAAGGCGAGCTTGAGGTGGTGTCCTGGGAAACGCTCGCTGCTCCGTCACGGCCTCAGAGGCACCTGTCGGGGGGCGAGCAGCGAGGGAACGTGCTGCCGCCGCTGTTTAGTTTAGCTCAAGTAACAGCAGCCCACGGCTGGAAACATCTGTAGGATTCTGCAGGGCTGCTTCATGTCAGAAAATATGAACCTGTGCGTACACGCGTGCACGCACGCACGCACGCACGCACGCACGCACGCACGCACGGACACACACATACATATGCACACACACACACACAATACATACGCACACACACACACACACACACACACATACGCACATACGCACATACGCACATACTTTATACAGACGCCCAGGCACACAAAGAAAGAAAGAAAGAACGGAAGAAAACAAGGCCTCCCCACAAGCCTAGACCCCAGCAGACAGTGAGCGTTGCTGTGAGAGAGCGTGAGGGCCCCATTGATCAGCAGAGCCGGCTTGGCCCCTGAGCTGGGGCCGATGGAGAGGCCCTAGGTGAGGCCCTCCGTGGAGCCCCAGCTTCTCAGCTGCCGGGCCTGTCTGGGTTGGGCCTGAGTGTGCTGTAAAGCTGAGGTACGGTCAGGCCCTGACTCTCCTGTGTGCTCTGCTTGTTACTTCTCAGCAGAAAAGATGAGTGCATATCTTTTTTTTCGTTTTTTCTTTGTTTTTCATTTGGGCCTTCTGTTCTTCCAGCTATAACCGGTTGTCTTTGAAAGGCACCAGGTCTGGTCTATGTCTGCATGGTTTCTCTTAGGCTACGTCCGCACTAAGCCGGGGAAATCTGACAATACAGATTTTATGTAAAAACGTTCTCCGTCCAACCTATTGTTTTCATACCATTGTCCATAACGCTGAAGCACCATAAGTGTTTGTTGTTGGTGGTTTTTGAAGCACACATTTTTGTCAGTGTCATGGCTCTCCTTTTTCCCCCTCCACCCAAACCCAGTGTTTTCATATGTCCTCACACAGCATTTTCAAAAAAGGACCATTTCCCGTGTCAGAAAACGCCATTTTAGTCTCTCTCTCTCTCTTTCTTCCTCCCTCCCTCCTCGGTACTTGATTGGAGTGTTAAGCTAAAGTCACCTAAGCAGGCCCTTAGGCTCAGAGCGTGTGTGGGAATGAGAGATATGGGAGTGTCCTCTTTGTAAAAACGCCAATCCCAGCCCATCCTGTATCAGCCTTCAGACATGCCACAGCTGCGTAGCCGGAGGTGACAGAGAGGCAGAGTCCCCCCCACCCCCCCGACTTCTCTCAGCACTGCAGGCTGCCATCCATCTCATAGCTGTCAGCGCCTAATTGGTCTGCCAACACCACCTCCACCTCCAGCGCCTCCCACCCCTAACCCCTCTGCTTCTCCAACCACCAGAGCCCCCCAACCCAAAGAAGGAAGAACAAACCTCTGGGGGGACATGTGGTGTCAAACTAACTGATAATTAATTGGCGAACTAAAAGATTCCCTCTGACATCACTTGCTCTGAGGGGGAAACTTTGTAATGCCTTATGAGCCACTTAAGGGCTGGTGAAAACTGTGGCAGGACACAGTGTGTGTGTGTGTGTGTGTGTGTGTGTGTGTGTGTGTGTGTGTGTGTGTGTGTGTGTGTGTGTGTGTGTGTGTGTGTGTGTGTGTGTGTGTGTACGTGTGTGTGTGTGTGTGTGTGTGTGCGTGTGTGTGTGTGTACGTGTGTGTGTTTGCACTTGTGTGGGATTACAGGCAGTAGTCTGGTTTTGGGGGCTCCATCTTGTGCCACTGGTTGGTTTATTATAGAGCAGAGTTCTCCAGCCCAGTTGCTTGTGGATAGGGCTGTGGCTTGTGGATAGGCCAATGGCTTTTTGATAGGGCAGTGGCTTGTCTCTTTCTGTCTCTTTACTTTGGCTGCCACGATGTCAGGCAACCTCAGTCGTTACAACAGTGGGCCGATCCTTTGCCCGGCCAGAAAAAAAAGGCAATATAAATGTTATGCCCCGTTTCTGGGAATCATTTCTCTCATAGTGCTGGAATTGCTCTGTTGAATGTCTGCCAGCAGGCGTATTCCAAACTTTATCCCCCGCACCCCACCACCCCCTGACACCTGCTCAAACTTCAGGACGTGTCTTAATTTGTCAAGAATAGTGTTGTGTTATCTATCTGTCTGTCTCTCTCGTTCTCTCTTTCTCTCTCTCTCGCTCGCTCTCTCACTCATACACACACACACACACACACACACACACACACACAAACGCGCTCGCTCGCTCGCTCTCTGCACAGGTTGATGGGAATTGAGTCAGAGTTGCAGCTGTGCGTGTTCAAACACACACTCCTTGCACTGTGGCATTCAAAGCTGTCAGGTGAAATTCTCCGGCGAGTGCACACAAATTCAGCACGGCGGGTGTGGGGGGGGGGGGGTTGCGGTGAGATGGGGGTGGCGCCCGAGCCTAAGGTGTCGAGGTTGATGGCCTGCGTGGGACACGCTCACCGCATTCATAGGCCGACCTGTTTTACAGGCTCGGAAAGCAAACACATAAACAAATAAAAGTGCGAGTGCACAGTGAAGTTCTGTGCTCCCCCTCAAACCTGCCCCATCCTCCCGCGCTCCCCGTGCTGACTGACTGCCGCTCTCTGTACACACTCAGATGCGTGCGCCTGGGCTGTGTGTGCATGTGCGAGCCAAAATAACTGTGTGTGTGTGTGTGTGTGTGTGTGTGTGTGTGTGTGTGTGTGTGTGTGTGTGTGTGTGTGTGTGTGTGTGTGCGTGTGTGCGTGTGTGCGTGTGTATGTGTGTGTGTGCACGTTTGTCCGAGTGCACCCAGGCCTGTTTTCTGTAACTGAACAGGCCTCGTCTCCCTCTTCCTTTCCCCCTTCTCTCTCTCTCTCTCCCTCTCCCTCTCCCCCTCTCTCTCTTGCTCTCTCTTTTACTGACAGGAACACACAGCTGTAACACTCCACAGCCCCCCACACACACAGACACACAGTGCAACAGGCCAGGCAGAGAGCTGCTTGACTGCTTACACTGTATTTATGTGTTTGTTCATATTTCCTAAAAGGCGTCCCCCCCCCCCACACACACAAAAGGTGTTTTCCTTATGCTCTACAGTATCAACTCAGTAATCTGCTCTCATGCCGTGGCCAAGATAAGGGGATTTGGCTCCTGCCTGATTCATAACGAGGTGTGACATTAGATCACTGCGTTTGAGATACGAGTGTGCTGCCTCGTTTTTTACCCCTTTCCCTCCCTCCCTCCAACCTCTTGTCTGCTTGTAAATCACCCCTGTGGATGATCTGCTTCTGTGATTATAATTTAAATGGAGGATATTGCCAATTAAGGACGGCTTAGGATAGGCAAGTGAAGACCTAATTGAGATCCGACACTAATCCAGATTGATGGGACACGTGGAAGACCAGTTTAGTCAAGCAGGTCCTCGTAGTCTCGTGGTGAGAATTTTAATTGCAAAATACCTTTTTGTTTTTGGCCTCAGCAATGAAAAGACGAGCAAAGATAACAGATCTTCTCTCGGAAGAATGACATGGAGCGAGCCGATCTGCTAACTGTCACAAACACGCACGCACACACACACACACACACACACACACACACACACACACTCACACATACTCACACAAGCTGGAGGCAGAGTTTATCGCGCACAAAGCAAAACAGCCTGTGACGGACGTCGTAAATCACTGTGGGCAAAACAGGTTTGACTTTCTCTCTGTTCTGGAGAAGCTGATTAGTTTGCTTGATAAAACAAGCGAGCG
Source organism: Clupea harengus (assembly GCF_900700415.2). Taxonomy (NCBI): domain Eukaryota; kingdom Metazoa; phylum Chordata; class Actinopteri; order Clupeiformes; family Clupeidae; genus Clupea; species Clupea harengus. The sequence goes on along the minus strand of NC_045156.1, from coordinate 6,101,055 downwards.
AACAGTTTGCCTTCTTGCTGCTCGGCTCGAGTGATTTATCGATTCGCGCTCAACACAAATAAGGAACTCCACTTTTAATGAACTCCAGAATTAATTAGACATCAAACCTGCAGAGCTATTTTGCAGACGGGCCGAGACTAAGCAAGCGAAAGTAACAATTCCCGAGAGCGCAAAGTTAGACGGTTTGACTGCTTGTCCGCTCACGTGTGAACTTTTTTTTTTTTTACAAGCACAGCTTTTCTTTCCATATAATCACACACATCTTGCACGAAGGTGCTACCCAGGGTTGGTATAAGGAAAACTCCCTGAATTTTGGCCGAGTTGGATGAGGAAGCTGGAGAGGCTGCTCTTCCCACTGCACGGAGCGCACAGGCCAACTGCATTAGCAGGTAATAAATGTGGGATTAGGGCCGGCTGCATTAGCAGGTAATAAATGTGGGATTAGGGCCGGGTCCGCAGATTTCCTGCTCACCTCGCAGCGTCTTCGGCCCAGGCTCGCCAGCATGCCACTTTCTGGCCAATCAGACTGCCATGACTCCCATCTGCATCCTGTTGCACAACCCCCCCCCCCCCACACACACACACACACACACACACACACACTCACACACACGCACGCTCTATGGGGCTCCCTCTCTCCCTTGCTGCATCTCTCTCCTTTTTGGTGCCTAGAAATGTCTCACCCCACCTGTCTGTCTATCTTTCAGGCCCAGCTCCCTGGCTTCAGTACTTCTCCACAGAATGCCCTGGATAATCCTCACCCTTTCTCCATCTTTTTTTTTATCCCTCACTCACACTCTCAGCTCTGTTTCTGTTCTCATCGACTCTTTTATTACTTTGATTCTCTTGATTCTTCTTTTTCTTCTTAATCCCCTTGGCTACTCTATTAAAGGTGCGGTCCGCGATTCTGGTCCCACACGCTTTTTTTGTCAGATTCAGCAAATTGCTCTTCATGGTCCTCTAGCTGTCTGTTTAGTGTTTGCGCTCAAAAACAACTCTGGTGTTTGTGAACAGTCCCGACTCTGTAAATGGGAAACAAACATAGTGGCTCAACCACTCAGCCACAAACTATCCTAGCCAATCATTACAGTAATTCAGAAGCATGAAAGGGATGGGTGTAATTAGATTGGCTGTTGAGCACAAATAACAACAGCTTTTCCGAGGCATGGACTGCATTTTGAAGTCTTCTTCACTACAAATCATGGCTTGTGAATCAGTTGCTCCTCCCCCACACCCAGGACTCCCACCCCAGTCAGTGACACCTGAAGTAAATAATAGTAGCAAGATGGCGGATTGCCTTGATTACCTGTGAGCTTTTAGCTTGTGCTCTGCTGCTTCTCCATCTGTAGAATTATACACCCACTCAAGTCACTGGAACTGGAAAAAAACGACTATATTTTGGTTCAAACTGGGAACCAACTTTTCAGGTTCCAAACCAATTTATTTCTGGTCAAAATGCTCTGAATGGTTCAAAATTGGGTGTGCAAGCCAGAACAGAACCTGTTCCGTGTTGTTGGAAAAAGGATATCTGGATGCCCGTTTGTGGCCCCTGTGGCCCTTGAGGCGTGTATGTGGACCGCACCTCTGGGCCTCAGGCCTGTGCTGCTGCCACTGGTGTTTGGTATTTGCCTCTGAGAGAGGTTCTTTGTCTTTGCCAGGGACAGTAAATATCCCCAGCTGTCAAGCATCCTGCAGGCTCTTAAACATGTCAGTGTGTGTGTGTGTGTGTGCCTGTGTGTGTGCGCGTGTGTGTGCCTGTGTGTGTGCGCGTGTGTGTGTGTGTGTGTGTGTGTGTGTGTGTGTGTGCCTGTGTGTGTGCGCGTGTGTGTGTGTTTTAGTGTTAGGGTCCCTCTACGTGGGGCAGTGAGGGGCGGCGAGGGCGGCTGTGTTTTCAGCTGCCGTGTTACAACGAGCAACTTCAGCTCCGTGTTCTGCGGGCAGCCTACCTGTGAAAGGGCTTTGTGAGGCGTGTCTGTGGATGCATTTGTGTGGGTGTGTGTCGAGCACTCTCCACAAATGGCTCCTTTCACTCAGCTAATAAATTAGCAGAGCAGCGAACTTCCAGCCATACGTTCCAGGCCGTTACTACATGTCAACGGTGGATTACATTTTTTACGCTGACCGTTCGCTATGCCTTATCACCGAATCTGTGGGTTAATTTATTTGCTTCAGCCCCGGCGTGCGATTCAAATTGAGGTTTGTTGTCGACTAGTCATAAACAGTCGTCGGGTCTGACCCCAACAGGAGGATTTTTCATTCCCCAGGCAACACTACAACTCGCGTCACGACTTGCAGGCTCATCAGTATTCTGCGCAGACCGTCTGACCTATTAAAGTAATTTGTCAAATTGCAGGCAGAGGCGACCTCCGCAATCGGGCTCAATTGAAATGTATTTTGACATGTGTTCTCGCGGAGGAGGAGGAGGCCGCGCTGGCCAGTAACGGCCCACGACAGGCCGCAGCCTCTGGGAATACTAATGCACCTCACGCCGGACAGAGTGACAACCAGAACGCCCGTCTTTAGCTGCCAATGATGAAGTACCTGGCGGCCAGACACAGACACACGCACACAGATAGACACACACACAAACACGTGCAGACACACAGACACACACATACACTCACTCACAGAAGACAGACTGCATGTGATTCACAGTCATAAGTTCCAGACATCCAGCTTTCTTTCCACTGACTAAGGCATACACGCACACATGCACACACACACACACACAGATACACACACACACACACAGACACACACACACACACACACACACACACACACACACAACAAGAAAACTTGGCAGGTTGTCCCCTATTGTTAAATGACACAGGTGTTTGAGGTCGGCGTGCTGATGAATGACACTGCTGGAATGGACCCTGTGATAAACATCTGTGTGTCAGTTCTATCCACTCATAACTGAGTCTCACAGCACACTCTGATGCAGGAAATGAGTCCTGCCTCGCCCCTCACACACACACACACACACACACACACACACACACACACACACACACACAGACACAGTAACACACACACGCATGGTAACACACACCAGTTTGCATTACAAATGGTTTCAAACTGTAGGGCCTGATGATGAAGCTACTTTATTCCTAGCTTTGATCATCCTGGGGAACAGACTGAATTACCACCAGTCTGTGCCTCTCTCTTTCCCAGAACATCTGCAGTCAGCGTTGGCTAATAAAACCCCTTTTCCCTCCACTTCAGTACGCCTGAATGACTGCTGTTGAATGTCTGAATGTTTTTCAGATTGTGAAGGAATTATAGGTGGGAGGAGCAGGCGTTAGGGAGAGGGTTGGATTCCTCACACATCCAAGTTCTTGCACAAACAATCACCCAGTACTTAGACTGGATGTACGATTCAGCATTTCACAAGTTGAAATTGACTTTAAGTTTAAGTGCATCTGTGCCATATCAGCCTCAAAGCCTTCTGAGAAGGCGCTATTAAATTAGCATCTGAGGTACAAGTGTCCAATCTGGGCCACGTGAGCGAGGCGTATTTGATTTGGACTGCGTTTATTTATCGTCTGTCACGAGTGGGCCTTCTCTTCACAGTCTCTCCGTTTACGAGCTGGAGTGCAGCCGCGCGCTTTCAGTTGTCCTCAGCCAACAGCCAGAGCTGTGAAGCGCACTGTCATGGAGAGGTTCAAAGGAGATGGCTTCACCAAGTTTAGGCCGGGATCATCATTATGGTGTATGATGCCAAACAGACTAGGGAGCGAGAGAGAGAGGGAGAGGGAAAGACAGAAAGGGAGAAAGAGAGGGAGGGAGAGAGAGAGGGAGAGAGAGAGAGAGAGAGAGGGAGAGGGAAAGACAGAAAGGTAGAGAGAGAGAGCAGTGAAGGTATGTGTTTTTATATGCACTGGCATGAAGCACGCAGCATGTGTGCAGCAGATTTGAGTCGTGCCCTCTGCCCTCTGTGAATATTAATATGGAGAGACTGCCCTGAGGGGACAAGCACTCAGACTGGGGGCCACTCTCTACCACCACCCCCCCCACACACACACACACACACACACACACACACACACTGTTCTTACCCCGCACCATTTGCATCTCACTAATTTCTAAGTCTTACTCGTGTATGTCTGAATCTACTAAAGGAGAGGTTTCTGGTTAGATATGGCCTTCCCTTTGAATGATTAGATGAGGGATGAAGGAGCAACATCTTAAAGGATTAGTCCTTCAGTTTTAGTTATGAGAACCTTAATGGTGCTTCGTTTCTAAGCGGATGATCTGCTGGGTGGTGTTTCCCTGCCTCTTTCCCTCTCTTTGTTTTTCTGTGTGTACTTCAGGGATCACTGCTGATCATCTACATAACCTTTCAATGCACAAAAAAAAGTGGCTCATGTGATTTATTTGTGGTATTTATGTGTGTGCTGAGGCAGATTGACACACGGAGCGCTGCGCGGCTAAATCACCCGTCATTCTCAGGTTCTGCGCTCGCTGTCGTAAAAAAAGGGCTCGCTGGCCTCCCCTCTGTCTGTCCGTCGGTCCGTCCCAGCTGTGCGTGTGCTCCTCACCTCCCTCCTCCCACACCTCCCTCCTCCCTCCCACTCCCGTCAGCCCTGTCTCCGTCTGTCTCACCAACGTGAGACTGACCACCTGTGTCTCACGCGTGCTCCTCTCTGCCAGAGGTGTTACATCCACACATCAATCACCTCTCAGGAACAGCAGACGATTCCCTGAAAATGACACGCACACAAACACACAGATACACACAGATACACACACACACACACACACACAGATACACACACACAGATACACACACACACACACATACGCATACACATACTTTCTCCCGTATTGCTTTCTCTTCATCTCTCTCTCTCTGTGTTGGTGTCTGGAAAGGTTGGCACTATCATGCCCATAATAAAAGACAGGTGTGTGTATGTGTGTGTGTGTGTGTGTGTGTGTGTGTGTGTGTGTGTGTGTGTGTGTGTGTGTGTGTGTGTGTGTGTGTGTGTGTGTGTGTGTGTGTGTGTGTGTGTGTGTGTGTGTGTGTGTGTGTGTGTGTGTGTGTGTGTGTGTGTGTGTGTGTGTGTTTTGGGAAATGTGCTTTTTCCAGTGCTGAGAGCGCACTTGGCTTTGCATTAGATGAACACCAGAGCACACAGCTGTTGGGAGTGAATTTCTTACACCTGAACTGTGGTTATTTTTTTATTTTTTTGAATTGACATGTGATTTCCTGTAAGACTGTAATAAACAACCACTTATTTTCTCCTCCTGAGAGTCACAGACATTAGAAACCTAATGTAGTGAAATGGTGAAGCTTTATTGTAAATAAAGATCATTTCACCAATAAACATAGTGACGTCTCCTAAGACAACTGTTTCTCTCCTAGGCCAGAATAGGCTGCTTTTGAATTGTGTGGGAGGTGCCGTATGCATCTAGTTGTGTTATTCTATAATCAGCATTCATCAAAGGCAGTTTGATGCATTACTTAATGCATTCTTTAACATGAACAATCAGATGCATCAACATCAGTAGGCCATGTTACACGCTGAGGTCATCATGAGTTTGGTGCTACTTCACCGCCTCTAATCCCTGTTATAGATGGGAATGAAATGGCTTGTGCAGGCCTACGAGAATCACAACACGTTGGACCAGACCAGACCAGCACAGGACCCAAAGCCCCTTCACTTTCCATGGTTTTCCCCTGTTCTAATACTTGTTTGCGAAAGATGTAGGTTTTGCCAAATAAAGCGTTATATTGTCATATTGACAAAAGGTATCCTCGGTGAAAGAGTTTCTACGAGATATTTAGAATGTTTGTAGTGCTTCCCTGGACTGCAGGTAATGAGTAACACCATTAATTGGTACGTTACCTCTGCACAGCTTGCCTGGTACATGGGTTCATTTACTTCTCTGTGGCTAGGGTGTTCATTTTGGACGATCGAAAAACAAACAGGAAATACTTGAACATGATCGTTTTAAAACGCTCAGGCCAGCCAGTCCGAATTGAGCCTTTATTCATCTAGATTGTGGTGAAACCCCATGTTAAGACATGGCTGTGTGCTGTGTGCATCTAAAAGTCTTTCTGCTTTCTTCTTGACTCCACTGTGGGAGCCTAGTGGTGAGTGTGTGCAGACTGTGGTTTGCCAGTTTGCCATCAGGGTACCGCATTCCTGCCCAGCACAGAAGCCGTTGAGGTTTTTAGGCATTTTAGGAGTTGTCTCGTCATGCCAGTCGGGATGCCGTTTGTGGGATTGAGTTCCTGCTGTCGTGGGGAGGTCGAGCTTTCCGTCGAGCTGGAAACGATATCTTCTTACTCGTGCGAGGCTTCATCGCCTCCTCCGTCTGAGCGTGATGACGGGTTAAATGCGTTGTTGAAACAAAGATATAAAACAATGGCACAGTTTAAACACATGTCCGCCCTGACTGTGATACATCCGTTAATGACTTTGTTTGATTTAATTTATTGGCCATGTAACCTGGAAGAACAGGAGCAGTTTGTTGTGGTAAACTTTATTAATTGTCCCCCTTTTTCCAACTTCCAGATCCCCTTCTCTCTGGTGCAGTTTCCACTGTGGGAGTACTTGAAGGTAAGGGTTCCCCCATTAACTCTCTCTGTCTTTCACTCCCTCTCTCTCTGTCTACTCCTCTCTTCCTGTCTTTCTCTCTCTCTCTCTCACTGCCTTGTTTCCTCCCTTGCTTATTCTTCTGTTCCTTTTCTCTCTCCCTCCCTCTCTCTCTCTCTCCCTCTCTCTCTCGCTCTCTCTCTCTCTCTCTCTCTCTCTCTCTCTCTCTCTGTCTTTCTTTTTTAAGCGGATGTAATTCTCCCTGGTAATGACCCAGTAGTAAAGAAATAACAGCCTGCTCATGTCCTGACACATTTACAGCCTGAAAACCTCCATTTGCCGTTGTCTCTCTGTCTGAAATTATGCCCTCTTTTAATGGTCACCATAGCAGTGATTAAAAAGAGTCGTAATTTGTCACGAAGTCCAACCGTGGCCAACGCATTTCGTTCCCACCGCCCACACACACACACACACACACACACACACACACACACACATACTCACACACTCCAATGTTCTGCCCTAGGCCGAGTAAAAGTAATTTCTCTTTGAAATCGCGGCGTTTGTGTGAATGACATCATGTCTCTGGGGCAAGAGCAGAAAATTCCGGTATGGTTGGAGCCCAGCAGCCGGGCAAAGAGAGAGAGGGGGGGGGGGGGTATAGAGAGAGAGAGAGAGATATATAGAGAGGGGGCCGTTGGAGAGGACAATCCGGCTCACAGCTGTGGGAGCGACGGAAGTGCCGCTCGCCTCGTGGAGAATAAGAAGTGTCATTCACGGCTCCCCCGGCCTGTCACACTTTCAAAGGCATTCTCTCCAGGCCGCTGCAAGAAGCTTTTCACTGACCGCCACTTCCTCTTTCTTTCTCAAGCTCTTTCTCCAGAACTTTCCCTCACACTTCTCTTTCTTTAAGTTCGTACATTCTTTCCCTATCTTTCTGTTTTTCTATCAGTCCTTCTGTCTGTCTTTTGTGTCAGTCTCTTTCTTTCTTTCTGTCTGTCTGTCTGTCTGTCTGTCTGTCTGTCTTGCCTGTTTGTCTGTCTTGCCTTCTTTCTTCCTTGTCTTTTTTCTTCTTTGCCGTTCCTGGAATCTGGTGAAAGGCTTGCGTCTCCTGTCCTGTGCTGGGCTGTCCTTGGGAGTCAGAGGAGCGAGGGGAGCGAGGGGAGAGAGGAGAGGGGAGAGGACAATGGAAGGGGATGGCAGTTGGAGGCCCCCTTCTCTCTCCCCTCCAGCCTGAGGACGCGGGCCAGCATTCAGCAGCAAGACGCTTCACGCAACTCTCTTTTGATTCCCTTCCCAAGATCCCTCCCACCCCCCTTTAAAAAAAAAGCATTCGGCTTGGCGAGCATCGTGATTAATGTACAGCCAACTATCTTAACGCTTTCCAATTTATGCATTTTTTTTTTCTTCTTTTGTTCAAATCAAATTCGACTCATCACCTTTCGTGACCTGTAATAGGTTCTGTCATGCATGGTTTATGTAACAGTGCACCCGTCCTATTTGGATGAAGTCAAATCTTTAAGTCTTTATTCTGTTAGCTGTTATACATGCTTACGATCACCCGCACTTAAAGTCTTCCCAATGATCTTGGCGCAGCGCTCATGCAATGGCAGTCTTCCTGCTATGATGCCTGGTCTGGCTCTCTGTCCAGGACTGGTGAGCATGTTTGGATCTCTCTCTCTGTTGAACATCCTAGCAATATTCTATTCAATTCAGTTCAATTTTCTGTATTTATACAGCGCCAATAACAATTGAATTTGTCTCAAGGCGCTTCACAGAGCCCAGAGCAAGGGGAAGGAGAGGGAGAAGAGAAGGGGGGTGAGGAGATGAGATGAGATGAGAGAGTCAGAAGGAAGCAGATAAAGTTGTACATGCGTCAGGAGAAAACAAGTTGGAATAAGTGTCTCAATTCTCAATTGCTAACGTCACACTAATGTGCTGTGATGTGTGGCAGCCCTCCCAAAAGCTGTGCTCTCAATCCTGAATGCTTCTGGTCATCATGGAAGTCAAGAACAACCCCTCTAGTATGTGGTGTGGGAGCATTAGCTGTCTTCACTTTGTTCTTGTCAAGATTATCTCCTCTTTGGTTTGTTTTTTTGGTATTCACTTTTTTAAAGTCTGCCAAAGTAAGTCCAGTGACTGACAGCCCAGTACCTCCAAGCTTCCAGCCTCCGTCCCAGCGCCTTGCAGGACTTCGCCACTCACCAGTTGCCAGGCACCCGTCATTTCCTCAGCTCGTCCAATCGCCGCAGGCCTACACACAGCACCTCATCATCCAGCCACCACGAAATGGGAAGGAGCGCTGGGCTGACATCGTCCATCACTGTTTGGGCAAAAAAAAAAACAGCAGAAAGCCCGTTATCGCCCAACCCACAGAGGCCACAAGGGCATTCGGCGGAGTGTCGCCCAGTCATTCGTGCTCATTATCCACTCGACCGAAACCAGCCGACCAAACCATGTGTTTACGATCCAGATGAACTCAACCCAAACCAGCGCCGCCGGCTGCCAGTTTCGGAGAGTTTATTTACTCCGAAAAGACCTGACTCACTCGATCAGCCTCCGCTGGTCCTCAATTCCTCACACACTCACATACGTGAACACACACACACACACACACACACACACACACACACACACACACACACACACACAAACATTCACTCATACACAAACATAAATATACACATGCACGTGTGTGCACACAAGCACACACACACACACACACACACACACATAAACACAGTCAGAGGGTTGCCTAGGTGGTGTTGAGGTCATGGCGAGCTGTGGAGGGGTCCGTGCTCTGCGGCCAAGATGGATTTGCTTCCAATTAGTTATTCATGAGGGGGAGTGAAAGTGTGGACGGCCATCCACCGGCCTGGCCTTTGATGTGGGGAAACATGGCCTCCCCTTTAATCTGCACCTAATCAAACACACATGATGCATCCTGGCACTGACACAGCCTAGCCTCCCCCCCCCCCCTTCCTCTCCTCTGTGTGGGAGCGTAGGAATGCGTGTGTGTGTGTGTGTGTGTGTGTGTGTGTGTGTATGAATGTATGTGGGAGTGTTTGTGTATGGCATGTCTGTATGATGTTTTTTTATTGGTTCCTGGGTGTATGTCTATGCATGTTAATGAGTTTGTGTGTGTGTCTCTGAAAATGTTCCCTTTTTGGTGTCTACATATCAACACGTTTGTGTACGTATGTGCGAATTCTTTGGGGTTCCAACAGCAATTGTGGTCGGACCGCTGGAAGAAAAACATTTCCGATCTCTTCCAGCTCTTCAGCTGTCCTCTCGTTCCCTGTGAGCAGTCAGACACACAGTGCTGTGGCTGTTGTGAATGAGCTCCAGATATGATGGGAAGCCTGGCGCTCAGGCAGAGCCTCCAGCAGCCTTCCCCTCCAGCCTGCAGCACTCGCCTCTCAGCCTACAGACCCTGTCAGGGAGCAAACTCTACCCTTCTGGAATATTCTCTACACAATGCAAAGATTAGCACCTACTTTGAAAGTTTTTTTTTTTTGTTTAGCTTCTTTACTAGACACCACAGTGTTGTGGGTATTGCGTGTGAGCATTGAAGAGTGGCTACGTCGGACGGCATTGCTGACTCGGGGGGGAAAAGCTTAGGTTATCCTAGCGCAGCGCTTGAGTAATTAACGGCGGTTCCGGACGAACCTGTCTGGCCACGCTCGGAGCGCTCTCCTGCCGTCACCAGCATAGACACCGTTGATGATAAACGAGACACATGAGGTGGCAGTCACGCAAACACAGCCTTGTCTGAGCTGGCGATCCATGTGCACTCCGCTCCCCTGCACTGCACGCTTTGTGTAAACACCCAGCGCTCTGTTAACACATACACACACACACACACACACACACACACACACACACACACACACACACACACACACACACACTCCTCCAGCCTCCTCCAGCAGTGTTGCAGGTCTGTGGATCTTTTTTAGAGTGTATTATTATTTTCCCATTGTGTGTCCCGTTTGGACATGCCCAAAACCCCCGTGAACATGGTCGTAAAAGGCCCAGCGAGTGATTGGGTTTGCATATGTGGCGTGCAGTTGAACTTCATCCCTGGATGTCTTCAGGGGCTTTTCTGCTGAGCTGGACTCTTCTCGTTGTTTTTTTTCTCTCTCTCCTTTTTGCCGGGGCCCCTGCTGGCTTGTCCTTGTGAGGGGTGGGGGGGTGGGGGGGGGGAGAGGGCCTGTCTTGTTTCGTGGGGAGAGGGAGGGAATGACATCACGCTGGAAAACAAAGCGTACAGATAACCGTGCCGTTTCCCATCATCCTCATCCTGTGTGTGCCCACGGGGTCTTCAGATGTGTGCTGGGCATGTGTGTGTGTGTGTGTGTGTGTGTTCAATCGTGCTAATGGTCTCTCTCTCTCCTCCCTTCTTCTCTCTCTCTCTCTCTCTCTCACAGAGTCTCTGGTCACGGAGGCAAGGTCACACGCTGTATTCTTGGCAGGCGGCAGTGTGCGGAGCTTTTGCAGGTGCTGGGGATTATAAACTGCTCTGGGAGCGAGAGATGGAGTGTGTGTGTGTGTGTGTGTGTGTGTGTGTGTGTGTGTGTGTGTGTGTCTCTGTGTGTGTGTGTGTCTCTGTGTGTGTGTCTCTCTGTGTGTGTGTGTCAGATGGTCAGTGAGTTAGCTTGTGTGTGTGAGAAAGAGGATGTGCACATTTGTAGAGGAGAGTGTGTGTACATATGTGACAGACAGAATGACAGAAAGACAGAATGTGTGTTTTTGTGCATGTCTGTCTGGCTATGTCACAAACTGAGTTAGTGTGTGTGGGTGAACGAGAGAAAAGAGTGATGGGTTGCCATGTAGGTAAGAGTGATTTACGTGTCTGTGTCATAAAAAGAGCGGGAAAGTGTGTGTGTGAGAGAGATAGAAAGAAAGATAAATGGATAGATCGAGAGGAGATCGGTAGCTGGGCTGGTCTGGAGGATCATATAGAGTTTACTGAACGCAAATTCCTCATGCATTCCACACAGGGTGTCTCTTTTTACCACAGGTCCTTTTCTCCTTTCTCTCACCTTTTCTTTCTTTTTTTCTTTCTTCCTTTCTTTCTTTCCCCCAATGCACTTCATCATCTCCAGGCCTGGAGGGGCTGAGAGCAAGAAATTAGGTGTGTGTGTGTATGTGTGTGTGTGTGTGTGTGTGTGTGTGTGTGTGTGTGGAGGGGGGAGGGAGGGAGGGAGGGAGGGAGGGAGAAACCCCTCACAGATTGATCGCTTGCTCAATCGATCCCCGCATTTTATAGCGCGCAAACAGTTCACTCTCCCTGGAGTTACTTAGCGAGCGAGCGCAGACGGAGGCCAAGTTTTCTGGCGTTACTTTCAGCGCGATCATGTGCATGTGGGAACAGACGGCCGGGGGCCTCCAGGGGCTCTCTGGGGCCCTCGCAGCTGGCTGACCTCTGGCGCCAGGGGCCTGGAGGCCCTCACAGGCAGTGGCCGTAACTCAGGGCCGCGTTCTGTGACGCGCCAGACACAACACTTGGGATGGAGGGGAGAAAGAGAGAGAGAGAGAGAGAGAAGGAAGGAGGGATAGACGGAGGGAGGGAGAGAGAAAGGGATGGAGGGAGGAAGAGAGAGATGGAGGGAGAAAGAGGGAAAGAAGGAGGCTGGGAGATCGAGGGAGGGAAGTAGAGATGAAGAGAGGGAAGGAGAGAGAGAGATGAAGGCAGGGAGAGTATGAGAGAGGGAGGGAGAGAAGGAAGGAGGGAGGGAGGGAGGTAGGAAGTGAGATGGAGGGAGAAAGAGGGAGACAAGGAGGCTGGGAGAGAGGTAGAGATGAATAGAGAGAAGGAGAGAGAGATGGAGGAAGGGAGAGTTGGAGAGAGAGATGGACGAAGGGAGAGAAGGAGAGAGAGAGAGAGAGAGAGCGAGAGAGAGAGAGATGGAGAGAGAGATGGAGGGAGGGAGGGAGGGAGGGAGGGAGGAGCGGTGAGGACACAGCACCCTGAGGAGTGTGAGCATGGCTCTGGGCCACCCCACCTGGATGGGCTACATTTCACAGTCACATGCACACACACACACACACACAGGCACACACACGTATACACACACACACAGGCACACAGAGACAGGCAGACACACGTACACACACACACATGCACATGCACATACACGTATACACACACACACAGGCACACAGAGACAGGCTTACACGCACACACACACACACACACACACACACACACACACACACACACACACACACACACACACACACACAAATACTGTCATTCCCTCACAAACGTATATATATATACAGTACCAGTCAAAAGTTTGGACACACCTTCTCATTCAATGGTTTTTCTTTATTTTAATTTTTTTCTACATTGCAGATTAATATTGAAGACATCAAAACTATGAAGGAACACATATGGAGTTATGTGGTAAACAAAAAAAGTGTTAAACATACCAGAATATGGTTTATATTTTAGATTATTCAAAGTAGCCACCTTTTGCTGTGATGACAATTTTGCACATTTGGCATTCTTTCAAGCAGCTTCATGAGGTAGTCACCTGGAATGGTTTTCAATTAACAGGTGTGCCTTGTCAACAGTTCATTTGTGGAATTTCTTGCCTTCTTAATGTGTTTGAGACCATCAGTTGTGTTGTGCAGAGGCAGGGTTGGTGCACAGTTCAATACAGTGAATAGGCCTATTCGACTACAATTCTAATCCATATTATGGCAAGAACCACTCAACTAAGTAAAGAGAAACGACAGTCCATCATTACTTTAAGACAGGAAGGTCAGTCAATCCGAAAGATTTCAAGAACTTTTAATGTATCCTCAAGTACAGTAGCGAAAACCATCAAACGCTATGATGAAACTGGCTCTCATGAGGACCGCCCCAGGACAGGAAGACCAAGAGTTACCTCTGCTGCAGAAGATAAATTCATTAGAGTTACCAACCTCAGAAACCGCCAATTAACTGCACCTCAGATTAGAGCCCACATAAATGTTTCACAGAGTTCAAGTAGCAGACACATCTCAACATCAACTGTTCAGAGGAGACTGCGTGAATCAGGCCTTCATGGTGGAATTGCTGCAAATAAATCACTACTGAGGAAGAACAACAAGAAGAACAGACTTGCTTGGGCCAAGAAACCAGTGGAAATCTACTTTGGTCTGATGAGTCCAAATTTGAGATTTTTGGTTCCACCTGCCGTGTCTTTGTAAGACGCAGAAGAGGTGAGCGGATGGTTTCTACATGTGTGGTTCCCACCGTGAAGCATTGAGGAGGAGGTGTGATGGTGTGGGGGTGCTTTGCTGGTGACCCTGTTTTGTGATTTATTCAAAATTCAAGGCATACTAAACCAGCATGGCTACCAAAGCATTCTGCAGCGACATGCCATCCCATCTGGTTTGCGCTTAGTGGGACCATCATTTGTATTTCAACAGGGCAATGACCCCAAACACACCTCCAGGCTACGTAATGGCTATTTGACCAAGAAGGAGAGTGATGGAGTGCTGGGTCAGATGACCTGGCCTCAACAATCACCCAACCTAAACCCAGTTGAGATGGTCTGGGATGAGTTGGACCACAGAGTGAAGGCAAAGCAGCCAACAAGTGCTCAGCACCTCTGGGAACTCCTTCAAGACAGTTGGAAAACCATTCCAGGCGACTACCTCATGAAGCTGATTGAAAGAATGCCAAGAGTGTGCAAAGCTGTCATCAAAGCAAAAGGTGGCTACTTCTAAAGAGATCTAAGAATCTAAAATCTAAAATATATTCTGGTTTGTTGAGCATTTTTTAGTTTACCACATAATTCCATGTGTTCCTTCATAGTTTGGATGTCTTCAATATTATTCTACAATGTATAAAAAATTGAAAATAAAGAAAAACCTTTGAATGAGAAGGTGTGTCCAAACTTTTGACTGCTACTGTATATATATTTGTAAGCGTTTCACATAATCACACATCTGTGAGGCACAAATGCGCACACCTTAATGAGACAATACGAATGATCCCTCTTATACCCATATGCTATTGTTTGGTAATTGTAGCTATGATTTAGTAGGTGTAGTATTTTATATGTTTGCATAAATAACTTTTGTGACCCTTGCATGTGAATTTATAGAAGGCTAATCTGTATTAATTTATCTTTATGACCACAATGTAACCTGCAAGTAATTCAGTGTAAGTAAGCTCTTATTTTCCACACGTTAGCTCACCGTAGCCCCCACACTGACCTTGAGTTTTGGACAAAAGCATATTGAATTCATAGACCCTCCTTGTGTTAATATTTGAAGTATTATTTGATTGTAAAGGGCCGTTTACGAGGCGGGGGGTATCGGCAGGCGATTACGTTACATCAAACTCGCAGGCCTCTGGTGGGTCCAGCGTTCAAACATGGGGCAGCGCAGGCCGCCGGCACAGGCAGTTAAAGAGCGCCGTATCCATGGAGACCGCTGGGCAAGCATCTCCTCTCCTGTCCTTAGGGAGAGGCATGACGTCCTCATGACGATGTTTTACACACACACACACACACACACACACACACACACTCACACACTCATCCATACGCAAACACTCACACACCCAGGGGTAAATTTGCCGCCTTCAAAAGCGTAATTGTAAGAAAGAAATCCAGTGTTGAAGAAGAGCCATGATAAATTGGGTGAATGGGGGTGGGGGTGGAGGGGTTGATTAATCCCCCCCCCCCCACCAGTCCCAAACACTGAAATTGTTTACACTCCCTACAAGCTAGCAGCCAACGAGTTCTTCCCGGCGCATCAGCCAGTCATGTCAGCCAGACATGTCACTGTTTACAGGCCCCCTCGGGTTGCTATGTAGCTGGGCTGTTTCGGGGGGGCAGTGAGGGGCGGAGGCAGTTGGCTGGGCCCTGACTCTCTCCTCTTCTCCTTCTCTACTTTCCCCCCACGGTGGGGACAGCCCTAGATCCCTGCGCGTCCCGGCCGTCCAACTTGGCCAGGTCTCGGGGAGTGGGTGTTGGGTGGTGGTCTGCAGTAGAAGCGGAGTCTGGAGCTTAGGCATGTGGGAAATGGAGTATGGAGCGTGTTCTTGCTGTGTGTGTGTGTGTGTGTGTGTGTGTGTGTGTGTGTGTGTGTGTGTGTGTGTGTGTGTGTGTGTGTGTGTGTGTGTGTGTGTAAAACATCGTCATGTCTGTTTGTCTGTCTGTGTGTGTGCGTGTGCGTGTGTGTGTGTGTGTGTGGGTATGTGTGTATGTATGCGCACGTGTGGTATGGGTCAGTGGGTATGCACAGATGTGTCTGTGTTCAAACATGTCTATCTGTGTGTGCAGATGCATGACTGTGTCAGACTATATGCGCACATGTGTGCATACGTGAGCCTTTGTCCACAAATGTTTATGTGTGTGTGTGTGTCTTTGTGTCTGTGTCTGCAAACAAGCCTACAGGTGTGTGATTACTAAAGAGTGTGTTTGTCAGGTGGAGGTGTTGCAATGTATATGTCATGTGGGGCTGTTGGAAGCACCTTCCCCTCCAGCAGTTGAGTCGTTCTGGGCCTGTGTGGAGGAAGAGGATGATGTATTTGGGAAAGGTAGAGCACCGGTCCTTAAGAAAGAGCCTTTTCACACCACAAACTCCAGCTCCAACTCTAGCCCCCACCCCCCCCACCCCCCAGCCCAACGAGCGCCAGATCCGCCAAGGCCAGTGCTGCCAGACCGCCCCCAGACCGCCCCCAGACCGCCCCCAAACACTTGACAGTCTGTCTGTCTTCCTCCTCTTCTAGCAGCTCGACGCTTTGGCCCTGACAAGTGGAAGGCAAATATCCTGGGCCATGATGGCCGTGAGCTGTGCTCGGGTGTTGTTGTTCCGTGTTTGTTTGGCGTGCATGTTAGTCTTCGTCTCCCAGAAGCTCTCAGCCGTTTTAAATCTCAATCATGGAAAGTCAGCACTGGATAGTTTTTCCAGTTTAGCTGACCATGTTGTTTATGTGTCTGTGTATGTGTGTGTCGGGATTTGTGTGTGTGTTTATGTGTGTGTCGGCATTTGTGTGTGTGTGTGTGTGTGTGTGTGTGTGTCTGTGTGTGTGTGTGTGTGTGCGTGTGTGTGTGTGTGTGTGTGTGTGTGTGTGTGTGTGTGTCTGGTGTGTTTGTGTCTGCATGTGTATATCCTTCAAGCTGTCACCTTGCTACTGACTGTTCCCAAAGTATTAGATCTTGTTTTGTTGCCTTTGGATCCAAATAAAATAATTTGTGTGTGTGTGACCGTTAGCAAATCGGCTCGCTCCATGTCATTCTTCCGAGAGAAGAATCTTTTGCATTGCTGAGGCTAAAAACAAAAATGTATTTTGCAATTAAAATTCTGTCTGTCTGTCTGTCCAGGTGGAGTTGCAGCGTTGGTCACCACACCTCTGGACGTAGCGAAGACCAGGATCATGCTGGCAAAGGTAAGAGCCCAGCGCGAGTGATTTAACGCTCCTGTCGCGCGACTCCTCGCAGGCAGCGCAGGAGGGGAACAAACAGCCCGCTCTGTAATATAAACAAAAACCTCCCGCCAGAAATGCATGCTGGGGACACACGCAGGGACATTTTGGGGTGGGGGGGACGTGCTCGTCCATTTGACCTTCCTCAAAACGCTGAATCACAGCCTGCTTAAAGGTAGAGTCTGATGAAACAGTGATATTTGCTTAACAGTCAGTCAATTCACACCCCTCCCTCCGTGCCCCTGAAGCAGCGGGTTGATTGGCTGGCTGATTTGATGAATTTGACCAGAAGTGAATCGTGGACGCACCTTTTAAGACGTATTCTCGACACTAAAACGTACGCCGCGAGTCGCGTGGCCTTGTGCAGAAGCGAATGTCCCGCTCCTGGAAGCCCTAAACAGAGTGTGTCTGTCCTTGTGCACAAACAGTGCGGCCCCTGTGCCCCTGCCACTCGGG
>NC_045156.1:6056119-6078619 GCF_900700415.2 Clupea harengus | reverse complement strand
CTAGAGGACTCCTCCGTGCTGGTCAGGCATTGGTGTGTGTGTGTGTGGGGGGGGGGGGGGGGGGCAGTATTTTTAGCACCAGGAGTCATTAAGAAGAGTCTTAGCAGAAGGAGGCTCGGGAAGTGGCCAGGTGTTTGCGGTCGTCGGGGTGATGAGCGATGATGAGGTGCTGGTGAGTCACAGCCCCCAGAGGCAGGTGGAAAATATCCCAGCCCAGAAACACACACACACACACACACACACACACACCACTATGTGGTGCTGTCCAGTCTTAAACTTATATACTCTTGCACACACATTCACTCACACACACACACACACACACAAACACACACACACACACACACACACACACACACACACACACACCCCTACGTGGTGCTGTCCAGTCTTAAACTTATATACTCGTACACACACATTCACTCACACACACACACACACAAACACACACACACACACACACACACACACACACAACCCCACTAACCACATTGTGGTGCTGTCCTAACTGAAACATACACACACACACACACACACACACACACACACACCAGTGCCCCCTCATTGATCCAGGACGGCAGGTGGGGCTGCTCCAAGACAGGAAGTGACCCAGCATTTGAGCCCTGTCAGTGCGCACGTGGTCATGGTTCAGTGAAAGACATCCAGGGTGGAGAGAGAGAGAGGGAGAGGGACAGGGGTGAGAGGAGGGAGCTCTCTGCCAGTAGTACGTAACGACTTCACCACAGGCTCATTCCTGGCAACTAAAGGAACGTAGACACGAGCTTGCCTCTTGAGCTGGAGTTTGGAGCTCGTCTGCGGTCACCCCTCCAAGCCCCCTTGCAGAAAGTGCATTACGATGAATAACTCACGGTGACTGAGTGACCGGGAGGCTGAGGCTGACTCACCGCGTGCCTGGGCCGGGTCCGGTTACATTCCCAACATGGCGAGCTGGAAGGCAGGGGCCTCGGCAGCGCCGTCTGAACACCCTCTGAGAAATCTGTCCTTGCTAATTTGTTACAGGTTCAGGCCTTTTACACGTGCCTCGTATTAACGGAAGTGCATACTCTCTCTCACACACACACACGCAGTTGCGTGTGCACACACGCACGCGCACACACACACACAAACACACACACCAGAAGGCACAGTCGGTGTCTAAAAACACACAATCCCCTCAGAAGCATTCTGAAATGTGGGGTTCTGCGAATTGCTGGAATAGTTGTGAGATCCCTGATATGTTTGGCACCTTGTCCAGCTTTGTGGTTGACAAAACTGATGTATTAGTGGTTAGACCACTTGTGACCCCATTTCTAAATGGAGGCTATGCCAGAACCCGAACCCCCCCCCCCCCCCCCCCCCCCATGTCCCCCTACCCACCCCCTACAACCGCCCTTCACCCCCACAGGTGCTGTGACCTAGAGCCTGACACGGGACGGCACATAGCGGCCAACAGGGGCGTTAGCCCAGCCAGGGCCTGTTCTGGAAGTCACATGAACAGACAGGCATGTGGGTGTTACTGTACCGGCCCGCTCGGAGAGAAACACTGGACATTGCCTAATTCATCCAGCTGAGGGAGAGTGTGAGAGGAGGAGGAGGAGGTGGCGGCGGTGGTGGGTAGGGGAGTTGGAACGGGATTTTGAGCCAGAGGAGGGGGGGGGGGGGGGGGCAGGGGGGTTGTCGGTGGATGTTTGAGGGACGTGTGTGGATGTCATCTGGCCATCAGTCATGTTGAGGGGCCCTGGGGCCCGGCTTTAATACCAAAAACAGCTGCGTGGAAAAGGGCCTTGGGAGAGCACATCGCTTTCGGGGGCCTGTCCCACAAAACCCCCCTCTGCCGTCAGCGTGGCCCCCGCGGACCGCATTCCTGCAGAAACGCTCCGCTCCACAGGCTGACCAGGCGCACGGCCATCCGTTAGCAAATACAGGAACCGAACACGCTGCTTTTCAAAACATGTCACACCTCTGTCTGTATAGGGCTTTCAAATGATTTACGAACTTGAAACTGCCTTTGTTTCTCTCTCTCTCTCTCTCTCTCTTTGTCTCTCTCTCTCTCTTCACACTTCATAACTTTGAACCCTCACTGTGGGCATTGCTGTTGGTATGTTGCTCTGACTCCTGCGTCCTGTGTGTCTCTGTCCTCCAGGCTCTTTGCAGGAAGTATTCCCAGGATGACAGCCATCAGCCTGGGCGGCTTCATCTTCCTGGGGGCGTATGAGAAGGTGCGACGCACCATGCTTTCATGACCGGCCCTTGGGAGGATCACAGTTGAGCCTTCAACTCCTGACCCCCCCCCCCCATCAACCAATGAGGCCCCAGTTTGAGCTGGTCAGTCATTTGGGGGAAGTGCTGGGGGTGCGGGGGGGAGATAGATGGACACCTGGTGCTTGGAGAAGCAGGCCCCCTATCGTATTACCTAGCGCAATGCATTCTTGGTCATCAGTGCAGAGCAGATTGGGTTTAACTGTTTGAATTCCAGTTATTTAACAACACAGATCATTTTCAAACAGATACCTCCAATGACAATGCCATGAGATGTATTCTGTTTTGTGTGCATGGTTCAAGATTATGCATTAAAACGCTGTTTTTGTTTTAATTGTTTGTTTGTTTGTTTGTTTGTTTATTTGCCGTTGAGTCTTTATTTGACTCAGTTTCACTTCCACTAGTTGCATAGTTGAGGGCAGTATGTGAACGTTTCAGTATACTTGTGATTGTAGCATTGCTACAGTCAGTGCAAATGAAAAAAATGTCATCGGCAATTCCAGTGTTTGAAGAGTAGAACCATATATACAGAGCACAGATATGACCCTGCACACAAAACAAACTTGCTTATATACAAAACAGTAATAAAACATATATATATATACTTATATATATATGATGGACCATCTGCTTACAAGATTTTGTAAGCAGTGAATTGTACAAGACTATGAAACAGTTTGAAGGATAAATGTCTAAATGAAGAGGGAAATGCATGCTGGGAACTGGGCATGTGGACAGGACTGGCTTCCTGAAGGTTGCCGTGCCTCCAGCCATCCAGCACAACCCTTATTCCCTTCTGGGCACCTCAGCCTCACAGACTCTATGAGTGGCATATACAGTACATATGCACACACACATATGTGCACACATATATACACATATACATTGCCTCTATAGGCTGGTATCTCTACAAAAACGTTTTCCAACTTAATATTTTTCTTGATTTTTAAAAACCTGCTTTATGTACTCATGTACTTCATGTAAAACATACAATTATAATGGATACACCTTGAAATATACAAGCAGCTATCACTTGGGTCAAAGCATTACTCAACAAGTGCTACGTGTTAAAATCATTTCAAACGGAGGTGTTAGCTGAGGTAGATTTCTCAAAAATTGCCCCGAATAAAAGAAGTTTAAACTTCAGAAATCAGTCAGTAACACTGCTCCACATAATGGCACCATGACATTTTGACCATGAAGAATGTAGTATATATCTGATCATATGGATCCAGGCAGGTCACGTGACCAAGGGTGGATAGAAAAACTAGACAGTATCAGACCATTCTGATATTTTTAAGTGTTTGACTGGATCTAACTGCTGTGTAAAGGTGTAGTGTCTCATTTTATGTATGTCGCGCGCATGTAACTCAAGGTGATCCGGAGGAGAAAGACACCAAGCACAACTCATATAAGGACAGAAGACTCCACAGGCCTTCGCCAGGTGTGTGTGTTTGTCAGTTGGCCTGTCACCATCTCTCTGTGTGGGAACAATGGCCTGTCAGCAGCATGCTGGAATCCTGTACGGCGACTTCAGTTCGACCTCACACACACACAGTAGCCCCCAGAGCTCACTCACACACGGCAGCCCACAGAGCTCAAAAAGCATTTAAGGGAGGTGTGTGAAGGCCTTGAGCTGATTGAAGTGTGCATTCACATTGGTTTATCCCATTCATTTGTGTTGTATGCAAATACAATGACAATAAAGGCTTTCAATAATTTCTGCCAACATAACATGCACCACTGTGAGTAAAAATGTAGTTCAGTATCATCTATGAACGGAATTTGCAGACACACTTTGTGAATTTGTGTAGGCCACTGAATAAACACAGTATACATTCCTTAGGCTAGCAACATCTCTTATACTGATGCAGAACCTATAAAACAGCAAGAAACAAAGTCATAGTGTAAAATAGCAAAATGTGACTTTAATAGACACTTGCCATGTTAGACACTTCAACGTCTTAGCTTTGTCAATGTACAACAGTTTGAGTGTTCATTTAAATAAATTAATCTGAGCACATTAAAAAAAAAAAAAAAAAAAGCCCACAATCCCAATAATGTCCGTTCAAACAAACATAGGCTGTTCAGCTCTACTTGGTTTGGTAGAAAGAAAAATCTTTCAGGGAACGCTGAGCTTTTCACAGAATGGAGTTGAGCACTTTGCTGGCCGTTCCTCGTCGACGCGCGTGTGGATGTGGATCATGTCAAATCTGAACAGACTTTGATGTAGTGTTGCAACAAGGTGTTAAGAAAGCTGGAGTAAGGTTTAGAGTTTACTGGCCATTGCCTGTGTGTGTGTGTGTGTGTGTGTGTGTGAGAGAGAGAGAGGGAGAACATGGGGTGCTGTTAAGAGACCCCGAGACAGCAGGTCATGCAGCACTTCTCCGAGCAGCCTCCTTTCAAGTGAGTCCAGAGGTCGACGTTATCCCTTTTGTAGTTTGGCAACATTAGGCTTTTGCAAGAATTAGATAAAAAAAAAAAAAAGACTACTGCTGTTTTTGGAGAAGGTCCACATTCATGTCAGTTTCCAGAAGAAAAGAAAACCAAAAATAATGCAAATCTACTGAAGTACCACAGGTATCGGGGTGAATAAAAAGCAGCTTGGTGATGTGGTCAGTTCCTTAGTCAATGGAAGAGTCTTGGTTGTTTTTTTTATTTCTTTGTCTGTTTTGTATGATTTAGAGACACAAAATGTCAGCACTGTGATATGTGCCTTGGCAAAGCTGTTAGAAATCCATACATTCCTAATAAAGTACAATCAAAATCTGCACGTTTAAAGAAAATGTCCTGTATATAAATCATATGGCAAAGTGCTTAATCACTGGAACATTATATAAAGCCAACCTGTGTCTCCTCTTCAGTGTCAAATAAAATCACACCAAAACTCTCCCTTCATCCCATAGCCAGAACTACATGACTTAAGGCCATAGACCGACAGCATGTCCGGTCAAAGGTTTCACTGCAATGCACTGGATGTGTGTTATGGTATGAAAACCACAAAATGTACTGATGTACACTTTGTTCATGCATTATTAAGGCACCACAGTTAACAGTGAGAAGAAAAAAAAAGCTGGAAAGGCTTGTTAACAAGAAAAAAAATACCATCACTCAGTTCTCATCATGCACAGAATAAATCCAAATACTCTTTGTAAAAGTTAGATATAATATATAATATATATTTATATGAAACCTCTTATGTACAGTCCATTGTCCAATGTTTATAGCACTCTCTTATACTGTACAGTATTCCCTACATTTGCATGCTTCAAATGCAAGTCACTTTTGTCTTTTTCATAAATGGAAGCTCCCTTGGGAAGATTTAAGACTATGTACAGCTAAAACGCTCACGTGGGACACAGCCCCCACAAGCAAGCTTCACCTTCAAACCCTGAAACGCCCTCTTCCCTCCCCCCCCCTCCTCCTCTTCCTCCTCTCAGTTTAGTGAAACTGGGCAAGCTCTGCCTCCTCCTCCTCCTCCTCTTCCTCCTCCTGGCTGAGGTAGCAGCTCTCAGTGCAAAACAAAAACGACAAAAAAGGCGACGGCAGCGTCGAGAGTCCAAAATGTTTTCTCTTTTGTGGGGTGAAAGGAGGAGGGGGATGCTAGTCGCTGCCTCGCCGGAGAGAGGGGCTCTCACTCTGGAGGGCTCTGGGAGTGTGTCCGTTGGACAGCAGAGTCTGGGTGACCTCCGAGTCACGCTCAATGTCCACTGAGGTCAAGGGGGACAGCTTGACCGGCCTGTGGAAGCTGTCGTCCCCCAACATCCCGATTCTGGTGATGGCAGGATCTGGGCAGGGAAAAAAGAAGGTGGGAGGTTGATGCCATGTCAGCATTAAAAACAAAAACACATTGTAGGTACACACACACACACACACACACACACACACACACACACACACACACACACACACACACACACACACACACACACACACACACACACACACACACACACACACACACACACACACACACACACACACACACACACACACACAGTGATTCAGGCCTTTGGGCTATGCAAGGGCTTGTGGATTGAAACTGCATTCCTGCAGTGAGCCAACTCAAACCATTCCATTGGCCAAGGGCGAGACAGAACCTGCCTTTCCTCGGGTGCTGATGACATGAGCAGCAGCATTAGCTGTGATTTATGAGCACAGTAGGTGGATAAGGCCCCCCCCCCCCCCCACCCCCGCAAATGGCTCATATGAGACTAAGGGCCCTCGTTTCATTAACGGGCAACTGGCAATGAGCAAAGTAACAAGCAATGAGCAAAGTAACAAGTAACAAGTAACAAGCAAAGAGCAAAGTCCATCACGCATGAACTACAGCTAATTTAATAGACCGGTCTGTGGAAGCGGTCACACAGGACTTAATGCCATGAGGGAGATCCTAAGCACAAATATGGGTGGGTCAGCGCAGTGCTCCCACACGCCACGCGATAGCGTTAGTTCATGCACTACGGACTTCGCTCATTGCTCACCAATAGAATTAGGGCCCCACGTGTGTGTGTGTGTGTGTGTGTGTGTGTGTGTGTGTGTGTGTGTGTGTGTGTGTGTATGTCTAAATTCGATGGTGTCCTGGCTGACGCACCTTTGCTTTCTCCAAGCTTCTTGGGCGAGGCAACCCTGTCGTGGTTGCTGGGGAAAGGTGGCAGGACCCCGTTGGGGGTGCCGTTGCAGTGGGGGGTGGTATGGGGGGTTGTGGTGAGGTGGGGGGGCGGCGGGTTGCCCACGGGGACGCTGATGTACCCTGAGTGGTGGTGGGTCTGCTGGTACTCCAGGCCAGGGGGGCTCATGCTTTGCAAGAGGTAGTCTGGGGGCTTGGAGTAATTCTCCATGCAGTCGGAGCACACGGAGTGGTCAAAGCCTACAGGGAGGAAGAGGAGGAGAAGAGAGAGAGGAGGAGGAGGAGGAGGAGTGAGAGGAGAGACAAAGAGAAAAAACCTGTTTATTTACATGCTCATGGGTTCACATCAGTGTACTAATAAGCTGCTGACATACAAACGTGTCTTGTCTGTGACTTCTGGAAGTGGCACAGGTGGAGGAGATTAGAGGACCATCGTATAAAAAGCAGTAAGAGTGTGACAGAGGCATGACGTCTTACCGTTGCTGTCTATGTGACCGTTGGGCTGGGAGCTACCGCTACTGTCCACCCGGATGGACCCGTCTTGCCTCTCTGACAACGTCCCCTGGGAGGACAGGTAGCTGGGGACATCAGGAGGGACGATGGTCTCATCTGAGGAAATGAGAAGAATTTAGTCACACTGGTCTGACACGCGTAGAATCAAAACAGCAACAACCGCACCCACCCTGACCGCCCAAAAACCTGACAAACCACAGACCTGTGTTGGTGACGCTGCACTCCTCACTCCTCTTCCTCGTCTGGTAGATGATGCACACCCACACCAGCGAGGTGGCCACCACGCTCGTCACCACGGCGATGACGATGATTCCGGCGGCGATGGTGCCGGTGGCGGGGCCCTGTGGGGCGGCGCAGGGGCCCGAGGCCTGCGGGCGCACGCTCAGCTGGCAGTGGGCGCGCTCTGTGCCCAGCGGGTTGGACATGAGGCAGGTGTAGCGGCCGGCGTCCTCGGGCACCGCCTGCCGGATGACCAGCAGCTGGTTGCCGGGCGTGAAGTGGTGGCGCTCGCCGGGGCGCAGCGGCTCGTCGCCACGGAGCCAGGTGATGCGGGGGGGCGGGCTGCCTAGGGCCTTGCACTGCAGGGCCACCGTGTCGCCCACCACCACACTGCGGTCCTCCATGGCCTGACCCAGATGAGGAGTCTCTGCAGGAGAGGGAGGGAGGGAGAGAAAGAGAGAGAGAGAGAGAGAGAGAGGTCAGGATCAAGACTCCACCACAGACCAGAGGAGCAGTGAAGAAGCACTGTTTTCAACTCATTGTTGTACATAACATGGCGCACTACTAACAGCCCTTAACCACTACTTCTCAAGTCATGTTCGCAGCGCCCAACAGCCACCTCCACCCACCTCCACCATCTAATAATCCCCTACCTCAGCTCCTCTCATTAGTTCAGCACCACCTGCCATGGACACGACCAACAACCAAACCTCTATGTAGAACAGAGAAAGCCCACTATTTAAGCTAGCAGAGGAAACAAGTGTGTGTGTGTGTGTGTGTGTGTGTGTGTGTGTGTGTGTGTGTGTGTTTCCCACTGTGTCTCCGCCTTCCTCTCCGCTTCCTCCTACACACACACAAACAAATACTCCTCTGTGAGCCCACCAACCTCTGCCCCCATGTGACCTGCCCTTTGACCCTTGCCCTGCGACCTGTGAAGCAGAAGGCCACAGCTGTGGAGAGCCACGCCACATTCCTGCGAGGGGGGCCGAGGTTAGCCAAATCCCCACATCTTGGAGAGGGCAGCGCAAACATCACTGCTCTCCTCACAGAGGAGCGGCCCCACTGATGCATCATGGGAAGGGAAGGGAAGCAGGGGATCATCTTACCAAGAGGGGGAAAGAGATGCTGCTGGAGTCAGCCCAGGCAGAGATGACTGCACAGTGACAACAAGGATAGCCTTAGCATTACCAGTGAGTCCAATGAGGGATGTTGGGTTGTACAGTGCAAGAACCAGTCAGGTGAGAAAAGCACTGGTGCAGTCATATCCACTAAGCCTAAGGTGAGGGCGACGCTAGAATGCGTTTCAAGGGTCAAGGGGTAAAGGCTCAGGTATTTAGCAGACGCTTTTTATCCAAACCAAGTTACGGACACCCTGCAGTGATCGAACCCGGGTCAACCGCTTGCAAAGTGAACCACTACACCCCCACGCTGACCAGGGCTGGAGAGACTTGAGGGTGAGGGTGGCAAGGCCAGTGTGTGAACCCCAGGGCAGGTGGGGCAGACTGTGTGAGTAGTGAGCGGGAGGAGTGGTGTCCTTACCCAGCACGGAGAGGGTGGCGTTTGCCGAGGCGGTGCCGGCCGAGTTGCGGGCGGTGCAGCTGTAGACGCCAGCGTCTTCGGGCTTGACGTCGGTGATGAAGAAGACGTCGTCGTCAGGCATCACGTGCATGCGCCGCTCGCGGGCGGCCGGGAAGTCGGTGCCGCCGTCCTTCTGCCAGGCCATTTGAGGGGCCGGGTGGCCCTCAGCCGCGCATTCCAGCCGCGCCGTGGCACCAACGCGCACCGTCAGGTCCCGCGGAGTCTTGGCAAACGAGGGCAACACTGAAGGAAAAATAAATAAAGAAGAGAGACGATGTGAGATTTAGAGAGCGTGAGAACAGAAACAAAGAGAAGGGTGTTCTTTAGAGACACAAGGCACGTCTGATCGTGACATACTCTAACTAGCCCAGGTCTCTGCCTTCACAATTAAACACACTCACAGACGCAGCATTCAGCGTTTGAAGAGCCCGGCCTAACTCAATTACACTAGAGGAAATGGGCCTGATTTGGGGACGAGCACGAAGCCAACCCAAATAAAACGGAAGTCAAATAAAAATAATAATAAGATAAATAAATACACAAAATGCCTGCAGGCCAACCGCATCTGTTGGACAAACCAACAGGACGTGTAATTCAGGGGCTCTGTTGGGGGTGGGGGTGGGGGTGGGGGGGGGGGGGGGGCTTAATGCGGAGAAATCAATTTGTTCCAAATTCCAGCTAAAGGACAGAGATCAGATTGTGGAGGGGGTAGGGGGGGGGCAAGACATGGTCACTCATGCATTCCACCCTCCAGCTGAAACACTTCAGCTCCAGACCCCCCACTCCCCTATCCCCTCCATCCTGTGGAAATATGACCTCCATAATACCCCATGTCATTATGCTTCAGAATGGGCATGCATTTCTGCAGTAATCAACATTTTATGGCCAATTCAACCATATGCTACATTCACACTTACTACTGCCTTTTACTGATTACGAGAAAGTATTACAATAATGGATAGCAAAGCAACCACAACACGACAGCCAGTATCAGTCAGTATGAATGACTGCATAGATAATATTCTAAACAAATACTGGCAACTAACTAACACTGCTGTGACTAAACCATCAATTAGATTAAAAAAAAAATGTAGGTTAAAATAGTACAATAATAAGCCCAGTATGGTGAAATCTTAAGATGGAGACTTATTGTGGGTGTGTCGGCATCTCTAGCCTTACCATTGACGGTGAGCCGGGCCTTCTGGGAGTAGGATGAACCGAAGTGGTTGGTGATGACGCACTGGTAGCGGCCCTCGTGGGAGAAGGTGACGCGGCGCAGGTGCAGCACGGTGGTGTACTCCATCACGTTGCTGTGGGCCGCCGCTGGGACGGGGGCGGAGGAGACGGTGGCGCCGGTGGTGCCGCCGGCGGTGGCGTGGGCGCGCACGTGGGCAAAGTTCTCCAGCTCGGCGTGGCGCAGCGGCTCCTGGTCCTTGCGCCAGGCGAAGGTCATGGGTGAGCTGCTGCTGCTGGCCGCCGTGCAGCTTAGGCGGACGTCCTGGCCCAGCACCGACACCGTGCTCGCCGGATGCACCGTGATCTGGGGCTTCGGCAGGTCATCTGCACAGGACACACACACACAGACAGTCACTTAGGAATTCATTCTCAAACGGGAACATAACCCAAGACTTTTCGAATATATACAGTGGCTTCTTTAACAGTGCTTCTGTAATAGTGATGGCCTGTATTAGCCTCAGTTTCAAATCAGGAAAACTATTCTATTACAGCATAGGACTAAGACCCCTTACCACTGAGTTACATAACTACTAATCGATAGTACGAGTCTTATAATGCACGTGTGATTTTCAGTGAGTAAGTCCCTCTAATTCTGTCTGTGAGCAGTGCAGCTGGGACAGCTTGGAGTGGTACTGACCGCACACAAAACTGTCGACGGGCGCCTCGAAGATGGTGGAGCCCTTCAGGATCTCGGGGTGGGCACAGATGGCACTGACCCCCGCCTGCAACCCTCGGGCCACCAGCCACGCGGGTAGCCACTGCAGCTGGCAGTCGCACAGGAAGCTGTCGCTCTCAAGACGCCTGTGGAGCAAGACGAAGGAGGGGTGGAAAATTGGAGAGAGGGAGATAGAAGGGGGGGTTAGAATGTTACACAGCACATCCTTGTGATGCATCTTCAGTTTTGTAATAAACTGTGACCTGACTGTTCACTCAGGAGGAAGTTGCCCATCAGGTTTTTCCGAGTTCTACGTGAGTGTGTGTATATTTTTGGGTTGTTTTAAACACTCACAGGCTCTGAAGGTTTGCCATCATGCCGAAGGACTCCTGCTGGATGGAGCGGATGGTGTTCTCGCCCAGGTTCCTGTCGGGGGGACAGACAGCAGAGGACACAACAGTCAGCACGGTCTGCCTTTCACGCACACACACACACACACACACACACACACACACACACACACACACACACACACACACACACACACACACACACACACACACACACACACACACACACACACACACACACACACACACAACCCCTCTATGACTATTTACAGGGGCCTTACTCTCGACAGGGTGGAAAAAAGCCTGCACCGTGTTACACTTTATAAGATACTCCCCAGTCTTAGTAATCAAAGGGGTTGGGGGGAGGGGGGGGGGGTCTTCAAACATGCCGCTGCTGGAAAAGTGCCTCTGCATGAATTTCGCAGCAGAACAGGCATTCACCATATGCTGAACAACTCTTGCTCCCCCTTTACTGGGTGGGGGAAAGGCCAGAGTTGAAGCTGGCTCTAACGAGAGCTGGGGAAGGCAGCTGGGCCCTGCTAAACTGCCTCGTCCTCTCCGCTTACAAAGACGCTATTAAATTGCTAGCAGCCCTCTCAGGCAGCCACTTTTGGCAGACGCGGCGAGGGCGGCCACAATGCATGCTGGGATACTCACAGGTGCTGCAGAGCCTTGAGGCCTGCGAAGGCTTTCTTGGCCACCGACTTGATCTTGTTTCCAAACAGAGTTCTGCAATTTCCAAACATGAAGAGAGCAGGGAGGAGAGGAAAGAGGGAGAGAGAGAGAGAGAGATAGAGATAGAGAGAGAGAGAGAGAGAGAGCAGACGAAAAACAGAAATGGACAAAAAGAGAGAAATGGAAGTAGGAGGGAAAACAAGGGGAGAAAGGGAGAGAGAGAGAGAGAGAGAGAGAGACAATTAGTTTGGCTGAATCTGATAAGAGCCGGGATTGAAGGTATTGGAAATCCGAACTGTGTAGAGATTAGGTGAGTGAAGGATCCAGGGTCCTGGTCCTTCGCACACACACACACACACACACACACACACACACACAGAGAACACTTTCTTCAAAGCCCACTTTTATCTTTATTAGAATTTAATAGCGATGACAGGGTGGAGCTGAGAGCCAGCGGTCCCATGAGAAGGGGGTCCCTCGCACTAGAAGACAACGCGCCTTGTAAAGTAATAAAAGTAGCCTTGTCAGGAGAGGGTTCAAACAGAGAACAGGCAGTTTGCTCCATTCTGGGGGTCTAATCCGGTCTTCAAAAGACCCCACCTCCTCCTCCTCCTCCTTTCTCCCCTTCACTTCTCTCTTCTGCTCTGCACACTCCTCTCCTTCCTTTCCCTTTCTTTTTCTCTCCCTCCCACACACACACACACACACACACACACACACACACACTCACACACACTCACACACACACACTCTCTCTCATGTCTGTGCGTGAAGAGCAGAAACAGGCATCTGATTCACAGGGGTGTTCCCTTCATTGCTAAACTTCAGATCGCTCCTGAATCCGCTCCCTTCCTGTCCTAAAAGGATTACAGGGGACAGATTGTTTCTGTATCTACGACTCCCCTCTGATACCTGCACACACACACACACACACACAAAGGATAAAGCAGTGTCTCACATCCCAGTTCAAACACAGAGTGACTCAATATCAAGGGCTTCTTTTTCTTATTATTCGTTTTTTCTACATGGTCCTAGACTCCATCGAGTCAATCATGCTACTGTCAATTTTGACACGTTCTACTTTAAAACACATCCATATGTTCTCTCAGCACTGGTATGTGACTGTATTTGGGCCTGTGCACAGCAGCAGGGAACCACATGCTCGTAGAAGTCAGGATCAGGTGCCTGGCACGCACATCAAAGCATGGGACCTCACGCCCTCTTTCCCCTCCCTCAGCTCTGACTGGCAGGGTGGGAGGAAGTGGCTGGTCCACGGCAGAGACACGTTCCACTGAGTCAGGTACCCAGGCTGCTGGAAGTTTCCACAGACATGCAAGGCTTACTCATGAATGACAGACCCCACTCCCCCCCAAGCACACACCAAATAATGGCATCCTCACTGTGTCAATCATTTCCCTTCTGTGTGACACACCATCATGTGGTTATGGGTGTGGGATTGACTCATGTGTGTGCAAGGGGGGGGGGGGGGGGCAAAGATCAGTAGGAGTGGGGGTGGGACAGGCCTTCACAAATAATAGACCCATCAACTAACAACAGAGACATCACCTCTGCCCATCCTTCAGCGTGACATGCTCCGGCCATCCCCACGGCAACCCGCAGCCCCCTGTGAAGACCTTCACGGAGCTCAGCGTTTGATGTCACTTCACCTATTTAAGTATCTGGGCAGCTTCTCAATCGCCAACGTCAACTATATCGACCAGATCACAGGATGACGGCGAGTCTCACATCTGCAGCTCACTTTAATGTGGGTATGAGTGAGAGTGTGTGTGTGTGTGTGTGTGTGTGTGTGTGTGTGTGTGTGTGTGTGTGTGTGTGTGTGTGTGTGTGTGTGTGTGTGTGTGTGTGTGCGCATGTGTTGGGGGAGGAGGTCTGAAACCTGATGGCCAGAACCTAAGGCAGAAGGGAGCTGGCAATCTGCAACAGCGCTGCACTCTCAGTCACGCTCGCCTCCATTGGGAATACTCTGCAACCATTTGACAGAGGCAGACACACACAGACACACATACACACACAGACACACACACACACACACAAAAAGCAGGCAGCAAATCTGCTTTGATGTCCGTGCCCTTTTCTCTCCCGTTCCCAGGATTGGTTCAATAGGCTTTCCGGAGCGAGAGCCGGTGGGATTCCGGCCGGTCCGGGCATCTCTGGACCACTTCCGCACTTTGCCACTGCCCTCCCCACCCCCCCTCCTCCATCTTTCCCCCTCCATACTCCCACTCTGGACAAAAGGGTAGGGGGGGGGGGGGGGGGGGGCTCGCGGGGCGTTTGATGTGGTTGACCGACACCGCCTCCCGATTTCACACTCTCTTGGTGTTAAACCAAAGAGCTTGAGCCAGAATCCCCCCCCCCAACCCCCCGCCCCAAAAACAGCCCTGATCTACCGACCCTGGAACAAGCCCAGAGCGTACAGGAAGTATATTGACACACACAAACAGGCTCAACCCACGGCATCAACACCCGTCAAATTTCAGCTGAACCATCTCGGTTATAGGCTAGGCTAGGCTAGGCCAGGACAGAACAGAACAGAACAGAATCAGGCTATATAGATCACCAACCACACTGGATGAGACCACAGTGCATGTGTCCCAACTGTGAA
The DNA here is from genome assembly GCF_900700415.2 of Clupea harengus. NCBI lineage: Eukaryota > Metazoa > Chordata > Actinopteri > Clupeiformes > Clupeidae > Clupea > Clupea harengus. Next base: position 6,063,881 of record NC_045156.1, on the reverse strand, counting down.
ATGGTCAGACACACTCTGAAAAGAGAAGCAGCATTGATCTATGGATTACGAGTGTGAGGTGTGTAGCATCAGAAACAAACTTTCAAAAAAACTAAAAAAAAACACACAACTCAAATGTATTCAGCTTCCCACAACACTAGCTTGTTCTGGTGTGGGGAATTAAACTTGAATTTGTCTGCAGCCGGGACAGGCGCTCCCCCATTGGCCGAGGAGCGAGTTGAAAGGGAACAATGGTGCCCAGGGGACCCACACAATAGCACAGCAATGGAGGGCCAAGGAGCTCAAAGGGACACGGATGGAGTGGTGAGGAGGAGGAGGAGGAGGAGGAGAAGAAAGAAAGAAAGGGAGACAGGGGGGGGGGGGGAGGATGAAGTAAGACACTCACAGTTTGTGGAGGCCATCCAATCCAGCGAAGGCCCCATTGGTGTCCTCTATAGTGCCCGAAATGTCATTGTGGTCCAACTCCCTGTGGAGACAGAGAAGAGAGGGGAGAGAGGAGTCAGGGGTGAGACAGAGGGGAGATGGCTGGGCTGGAGCTGGAGCTAGAGCTGGATGGCCACTCTGAGGCCTTGGCAGATAAAGAAAGGTGGTGCAGATAGAGGTGTGGGGGGGGGGGGGTATCCATAGGTTACCTCCACCCTCTTCACCCACCCTGCCTTACTCCCTGGTACCCCACTGCACCTGGTCCACAGAGCAAAGACTCTCCAGCTCACTCTCTGCCTGCCTGCCTGCCTGCCTGCCTGCCTGCCTGCCTGCCTGCCTGCCTGCCCAGCACATTCTTTCCTTTTGTGGATTAATGGGGGTGGAGGTGGGGGGATGGAGCGGAGCAGAGCAGAGAGGAGAGGAGAGGAGAGGAGAGGAGAGGAGGAATGCTCCTGACTGCAGACAAGTGTGAGTCTGACGCACAGGCACTGAAAGGACCAGACTGGCACACTGGCCCAGTCAGCTTTCACATTCACATTCAGAGCACTGCTAAGATCCATCATGGAGAGATCCACTGAGATGCCAAGCGTGGGCATTGAAGAGAAAGAAACAAGAACAGAGGGAGAAAGAGAGAGAGAGAGAGACGGAAAGAGAGAGAGGGATAGAGAGAGAGGGGCTGATAGATAGACGGATGGAGGGAAACAGTGAGCGTTTGGGGCATATTCCTGGCATTGTCTGACCAGCCCGCAATAACTCCCTGCTCCAATTGAGGCCGGACCAAGTTTCCACACATGACAAATGCACGTTTACCCGTTTGCTCCAGAAACTCTCGCCTCTCGCTTTTATTCAACACAAAAAAAAAAACTTTTATTCCATAACGACAAGGCCAAATTAATATATATATATATGTTGTCTTTAATCTTGTGTTTAAAAAAAAAAGCTTTTGTACGTACCACATTGTTTCAGCCCAAATAGGAAACGTTATTTTAAACAGTCCTTGTTTCTTTTAAAAAGTCCGTTGGATTAGATAGCAGCCCCTCTCCTCCACTCCTTTCTTTTCTTTTCTTTTCTTTTCTTTTCACCCTGCTCCCTTCCCCCTACCCCTCCATTCTCTCTTCCAGTTCTCCCTGTTCCCCCCTTCTGTCCCCCCACAGACTGAGCCCCTGGTTGCCAATTTCCTATTCCTTCTGCCTGGCTGGGCGTGAATGGGTGCTGGCTCGTTATGGTGCTGAAGCTGGAACTGGATGTTAGGGGGGTGAGGGTTAGGCGACGGTGTGGGTAGAGGCAGGGAGAGAGGGGGGGGGGGAGAGAGAGGGAGAGAGAGGGAGAGAGAGAGATTTGGGATGGGTGGGGTGGGGTGGGAAGGGGGGGGTGGGGGTGATGCGGGCACATGCTAGCCGTTTCAGCACCTTCACACCCGCCACTCATCCGCCCCACTGCCCCGACCGCGCGCTCCAATTAAAGCTCCCCCTCTTCCCTTTCAGCAGGTGCTGCGGCCAAGCGCCTCCCCACTGATTCGATTAGAGCTGGCTCACGGCAGGCCAGCGCAGAGAAGCGGGTGAAAAAGAGGAAAGAGAGACAGAGTGAGAGAGGAAAAAAAAAAAGAGATGGAGAGAGGGGGGGTGAAGGACAGGAAAGAAGAGAAGGGGAAGGGATTATTAAAGGGGTGGGCAGGGGGAAAGGATGACGGGGGGGGGGGGGGGACGGGACGGGACTGAAGAACGTTAACATGGGGAAAAAAATGGCCTGACTTGAATCAAAGGGAAATTTAGACACAGAAAGGAGAAGAGAGAGAGAGAGAGAAATGTATAAAAAGGGAGAACAAATAAGTACAGAGGGACCGGGCAAGGCTAGAAAAAAGCCAAGGAAGAAAAGAGTGAAATAAGACAGAGAGCCAAACAGCACGTCACAAACACGCACACACACACACACACACACACACACACACACACACACACACACACACAGTTAATCTATTTCACACACACACACACACACACACACACACACACACACACACACACACACACACACACCAGGGCCCACCACCCCACCCACCCCCTCCAGAGAGAAACCCAGTCAAGAGAGAGGGAAAGGTAGTGAAAGGAGGTGAGAAAGAAAGAGAGAGGGACAGAAAAAGCAGAGAATGAAAGACCGAATGAACTGAAGAAATAAAGAAATAAAGAAAAACGTAAGAACCAAAGAAAGAAAGGTTTGTATACGCTTCAACTCATCACCCCTACTGTGAGAGAGGCTTGCTGGAGCGACTAAAAGCCCAATTCTGTTTTGCTTTGCCCCCCTCAGTCACTCTGTTCCCCTCTCTCTCCCTCTTTCTCGCTCTGTTCCCTCTCTCTCTCTCTCTCTCCCTCCCTTTGTTCTCTCTCTCTCTCTCTCTCTCTGCCTCTCAGTCGCTCTGTCCCCTCTCTCTCTCTCTCTCTCTCTCTCTCTCTCTCTCTCTCTCTCTCTCTCTCTCTCCAACTCAGGAGGCGTGAGGAGAATTAACCCCCATCCCAACCTTCTCTTTCTCTCTTTCTCTCCCTCTCTCTCTCTCTCTCTGTTCCCAGCATTGGGAGCACTCAGGAGAGGGGGCAGAATCTCCCCCCCCCCCACTGCTTTTCACTCTGCGCTTTAAAAGAGGCAGCTTCTCCTGGGAGGCCTTGGACAGGGAACACATGTGCATCTCCAGTCGGTGGGAACCAAGCACCAAACAAAGACCCAAAGCAAAAGAAAGACAGAGAGAAAGAAAGAAAAAAAAAGAGAGAGAGAGAGAGAGAGAGAGAGAGAGAAAGAAAGAAATAAATGAATGAATGAATGAATGAATGAATGAATGAATGAATGAATGAATGAATGAATGAAATGAATGAATAAATAAATAAATAAATAAATAAATAAAGAGAGAGAGAGTTCTCAACAACAAAAAAGAAAGGAAACTACTCTGGCTTTGACATTGATTAATTAGGCGGATTTCATGTCTGTTTTTTAAATATATATATATAAAGGTCTGTTCAAAACTAGAGCTGAATTCAGACCAGGGTTTTGGCAGATTGCTTTACAGGTCACTGTCAGTCGGAAACATTAGGTGCCTTGGGGAAGGGTTGGGTGAGAAGGACTAGGGGGTGGAACTGATGTGAGGTAGTAAATAGGTTGCAGTCAGGAGGACTTACAGGTTGCGCAGGGCTCTGAGGCCCCGGAAGGCTCCCTCGTTAATGTGGCTGATGGCGTTGTGGCCCAGACGGAGCGTGTGCAGATCCCCCAGCATCGCCAGGCTGCCCTCATCCAGCCGCGTCAGGTTGTTATAGGACAGATTCCTGTGGTAAGACACACACACACACACACACTCATAAGAACCATCTGGTAGACGGCAAGGAGAAACCCTCCAGACATTTAAACAAACGTCTGTCTGTCATTGTGTCACTTCCAGCGTTTCCTAAGAGCCGCTGTCCTGAGTGGACAGAGGGAAGTGGGCCTTCCTGCTATAGAGAAGGTCAACGCATCCATCTGGCCTGTGAAACGGCACCTAATGTGAACAAATTGCTTTCCTGCTCGCTCCGGACAGCCTGATATTCACCATCATTTTTGGTTGGCAAGGTGAAAGGCAGTGGGGGGGGGGGGGGGGATAGTGGGGAGAAAGCACTATTAATAATTCTCAGATGTGTTGGCAGGGTCAAAGGCGCTCTTGTGTTTGGTAGGCACGCTCGGCTGCGCGGCGGGTGGGCCGCTGTGGTCACTGAGGTGGAGAGAGACAGCTGGACGCACCGCCAGGTCGTCTCCACCCGGAATGCAATAATGGCCGTGTCATAAAAGGAGGGTTAAAAAAAAAAAAAAAGAAATAGACACAGGAAAAAAAAATGGGGGGAAAAGCACCATGTTCCTGTTCTTAGCTAAAAAACACACAACTCCTCCTGATAGCGCATGCATGCTTCATTAGGCCCTCGCTAATAACAATGATAGTGCTCGGGCGCTAAGTGCACTAATACTGGGGAAAGAGACTTAATGCACTGAGTACAGTTAGTGCATTAATGGGTAATGCGTGGCAGCAACAGGAGTGGGAGATATGGGGGACACTAAAGGTGCATGTTTTACCCCCCCCCCCCCCATTTGATGGTCTGGCCCCACTGTCTCAACTTTAGATTTATGATGGGAAGCATGAGAAAAGGAAAGGCCAATCTCCCTACAGCTATCCAGTCTATTGCATTATTTATGACGAGTGGTAAACGAGGGAATGGCGATCAGTACTCTTAACTAATTGTGTGTGTGTGTGTGTGTGTGTGTGTGTGTGTGTGTGTGTGTGTGTGTGTGTGTGGGGACTTACAGCTCACGCAGCTTCTGGCAGAACCTCCAGCCGTCCGGGTTGACGAGGGCGATGGAGTTGTTGGCCAGGAAGAGCTGCTGTAGCGACGTCAGGCCGTACAGAGAGCCGCTGTTCACCTCCTTCAGATTGTTGAAGTCCAGGTGACTGGAGACCAGATAAAGTCAACGACAGAGACACACACACACACACACAGACAAAACGTGAGCGAGTTCAGACGAGATATGAGGGTCATTCTAATGGATGAGGGGGAAAGGAAGTGTGAAAGGCCAACGTGTGTCCTGTAGAATGTGGGGTGCTACGTGTGGATGTCTCGGGGGAGGTTCTGATACTCACAGCACCCTCATCTTGGCCAGTCCCCAGAAGGCCCCGTCGGTGAGCTTGCTGATGTTGTTCCTCTGCAGCTTGAGCACCTCCAGGCGGGTCAGACCCTGAAAGGTCAGGCCCTCGATCAGCCGCAGGCGGTTCCTGCTCAGCTCCCTGCCATTGCACACACACACAGAGCAGAGATGTCACACCACTGAAATATACATACACACACACACACACACACACACACACACACACACACACACACACACACACACACACACACACACACACACACACACACACACACACACACACACACACACACACACACACACACAGTGCTCAACCCACACAGCTGGCTTTGCACGTGTGCAAAAACCTGTTCACCACCCGGCATTCAGAAATATCTTAAGCGTCATGGAAATGTTAGGACACACACACACACACACACACACACACACACACACACTAAACTGAAAACACCAGGTCCTCCAAAGTCATCAATCACTCAACACTGAAGGCACGGCCTCATGGGTGAAACCTCATCTGAACGCACTAGACACTTGAGAGAGGAGACTCATAAAAAAAAAAACTACAAATCCTACAAAGCATTCTGCAGTAGTGCTGAAAGGTGTTCTGTGCTGGTCTACGGTCACCACAAGCAGAGCTGGTGCCCCTGTCATCACGTATTGACATTTTGAGGCACCAGATCTGTGCACCAGGTGGGTAAAGGTGGGGCGTGATGATGTCAGCGCCGGGAGCACCTGAACACCAAACGCGCTGTTGCCGGGCCGTGTTGCCACCAGATAGGGTGTCGTTCCGGCCACCTGCGGAACAATGGCGAGCGAGATGGAGGAACGTGGGATAGGGCGCCCGTATTTACAATGGAGCGGGTTCCCCTTACACCGGCTACAACATGGAGAGGTGTGTGTGTGTGTGTGTGTGTGTGTGTGTGTGTGTGTGTGTGTGTGTAGGGGAGAGACAGGGTGAGAAAAGTCAGAAAAAACAACAATGAGGACAAGGTGGGAAAAATGAGACCGGACAAAAAAAAAAAAGAGAAAGAACAAGAGAATAAGAGAGCGTGAGGGTGACAGAGTAAAAATTAGACAGGAAGAAAAAGAATGAGAGCGTGAGGAAGGGGGAGAAAGGGGGAGGGAAGGAAGGAGAGGGAGAATGGGCGGGTGAGAAGGAGAGAGAAAGTGAGAAGAGGGAAGACAGAGAGAAGTTATGGAGCGTGCGACCTCAGGCAGAACAAGGCCCATAAATCAGCTCATTTATCTGGGCCTGCTGTGTACCCACGTCTGGCCTGGCCATACCGCCACTACAAATACCTCCTCTCTCTCTCTCCATACTCCACACACACACATGATTATCCCCTCTCTCTCTCTCCATACTCCACACACACACACACACACACACACTAAATTCTCCCCTCTCTCTCGCCACACTTCACTGAGCCCCCTCTCCCCCAGGGGCCAATCCTACTCCCCATCACCCCTCTCTCCAGCCTTGGTGTCTTTGTGGCTCTGATGGGGCAATGAACATTCGTTAACCTATTCACCCATACCTCCATTTCTTAATCTATCCATATATCAAACCATCCACCAATCTGTTAAGACATCCAACCATCTACTGATCTATCTATGCATCAGTGCAATTTAGATATGGATGAAAAATGTAAATCTGCATCATAAATTGTTTGGATGAGCATCTTTTGAGTAGTGTGTGTTTGAGTCACCCAGTCAACATGTGTGTGTGTGTGTGTGTGTGTGTGTGTGTGTGTGTGTGTGAGATTGTGTGTGCATGTACAAACCAGTCCTCCTTAGACCTACATCGTGTGTGTGTGTGTGTGTGTGTGTGTGTGTGTGTGTGTGTGTGTGTGTGTGTGTGTGTGTGTGTGTGACTCACAGCTGGGTGAGCTGAGACAGCTGGAAGGCCTTGACGGGAATGTGTGTGAGGCGGTTGCGTCCGAGGCGCAGGACCTGCAGGCTGCCGGAGAGCTGGTCGAACGCCCCCGCCTCCAGGTGCACGATCTTATTACTGCTCAGGTACCTGCGCACACACACACACAAGGGCTCAGGTGAGAGAAGGGGCCAGCAGTGCTGATCAGGTGGAACACATGACTTAGGAAATAACCATCAACTGTATCAACATAAGTATTTTTAGAGGGTTCATAATTGTACATCCATTTCACAGTGAAATGTACTTTTCCCTAATATGCACTAGCATAATGTGAACTACTTTGGCTGTCCTGTGACTGTGTCTCTGTTAACAATATGCTTTGATTTACTTATGTCTGTGTGTGTGTGTGTGTGTGTGTGTGTGTGTGTGTGTGTGTGTTCTTACAGGTCTCTGATCTGCAGCCCCAAGGGAAAGCAGTGGACTCTCAGCTCAGTGATGTCGTTGTTGCTCAGGTCCAGAGTCTCCAGAGAGGTGAGCGCCGTGAGCGTCCGGCCGTCCACATTACCGATCTTGTTGTGCTGCCTGAGACACAGGAGAGAGAGAGACAGAGAGAGAGAATGAACACACATTATGGTGAAGAGCTTTTCTTGAAACACTTTGGGCTGTTACTTTTTCCCTGCCAACAGTATTTTCATGGGAAACACAAGACACCCTGTTCACCTGCAGGTCCTGTGACAGATTCATGGACCACCTGAAAATGGCTCTCTTCCTCTCCCCATTATCACGTACTGTACTTGGAAGTGAAGAGTTAAGAGG
>NC_045156.1:6030412-6055705 GCF_900700415.2 Clupea harengus | reverse complement strand
TCACTTGACAATTAGGATTTATGCTCCCTTGCATTTTCTTGTGCTAAATAATAAGTATGATTCTCCATTTGTCAAAATGTAGGTTCTCAAACTTTTCACAACACAAAATGGTTAGCCAGCAACCACTGATTCCTCTTCTGTCTTTTTCATCTTCCAACAAAGTCAAGCTGTCACCTCAACATAAAAACACGAAAAGCCGTCTCTAGAGTCAGCGTGGTCCATTCTGGACGACTGTAGAAACATGGAAGGTTCCATGGAAGACAACCCACTCCCTATGTAGATATGAAGGGCTCATTCCAGGCTAACAAAAACTCAATGATTTGCAGTTACAGGTGATTATACACTAATAAAAACTCTATTATGAATACTATATCATATTTGTGCTAATAGATCCCCCTAAATCATATACACTGCACCTTTAAGTATATGGCAGTAACATCACTCTCTAGGAGAAAAAGCTCTCCCATGACTATATTGTTTTGTCCCCCCCCCCCCCCAAGTTTAAGCGTGAGCGTGTAACTGCTGTTGATTTTATTTTGTTTACTCATTTTATCTGATCGATCACGTCCAGCCTGAGAATGTATTTCATCACTCAAATGCACAGTGCAGCGCCAGCAGAAGCCAGAGTGCAGCAGAGGTGACAGGCCAGCCCAGTACAAGGTCATGCCAGCCCTGCCTGACTAATCTGCACTGCAGCCTCACAACAGCAAACTTCTACAGTATCATTAGCTGCCAATGATGTGTTATTGCAAAGTAAGGTGCGAACGGCCAGTGGCACAGCTGCTGGAACTCTATCCTCTAGGGTCAGTATGCACCTCCACAACACTGTGAAATGACATATTAGAAACCAATTGAGATTTTTTTTGCACATGGGGGAAAAAATGTGGATAGAGTGAGATGAGAAGTTGTATAACACAGCTTTACTGTGGGTAACAATAACATAGTGTGTGTGTGTGTGTGTGTGTGTGTGTGTGTGTGTGTGTGTGTGTGTGTGTGTGTGTGTGTGTGTGTGTGTGTGTGTGTGTGCGCGTGTGTGTGTGTGTGTCTCTGTGTGTGTGTGTGTGTGTGTGTGTGTGTGTGTGTGTGTGTGTGTGTGTGTGTGTGTGTGTGTGTGTGTGTGTAGGTAGAGAGGAGAGGAGAGAGCGCAAACATCTATATGTGTGTCCAGAAAGAGGGAGAGAGAGAGAGAGAGAGAGAGAGAGAAAGAGAGAGCGAAAGAGAGGGTATGTGTGTCTGACACTACATCACTGAGCTAATCCAAGCTATCAATACCTAAAGCAGGGGGTGGGGAAGAGAGACAGGCTGCAGAGTGGAGCGATCCCAGTGGCCGTCAGCCGGGGTGTCAGGCCTTTCATTTCCCTGCTGATAGTGAGTTTATCACACGGGCCGCTCACTCACCATCTGGCTGATGCATCATGGGAATGGCTATCTCTTTCACTGACACAGCCACCTGTCACCTCATCTGAAGAGTGTGGGCGAGGCACCTGTCACAGCTACACCACTTCAAATATATATGCACATGTGTGTGTATGTTTGTGTGTGTGTGCTGCTATACTGTTTCACCATAGACATAAACCCTGAGAGCAGAGATTGTAAGAAGTCAATGATATGCTTTTTTTTTATTATAATGAAGACTGCCAAAGAAATGAGAGGCTTTGAATTTAACCTCAAAATCTGTTTTATTTTCTCAATTCCTCCCTTTGATAGGATGTGTTAAGGACATTCGTTGGCCTCTTTAAATGTTACAAGCTGCAAGTGAAAAGCTGTTGGCAAAAACCCCGAATATGGCGGGGTTTTATTTCCTTCTTTATTTCTATTCTTTAGTTACATTTTCACATGGATTTCAATATTGAATGTTCCCCCACTTTTCCACCTAACTACCTTTGGGAGCCGTTAGCACTGCACTGAAACCCCTTCTTCAATATTACAACGTTATAAAAGGAAAAGCAGACATTTCCTGTCTGTTTCAGAAGACATTACTTAAGACAGCATATCCAGATATGAGCGTGAGTTAACACAATGCAAGGCGGGCTGGTCTATTTTTAAGACCAGGTCTTTCGCCTTGATCAATATTTTTCTTCGCAATAATTATCTCACCATTAGAATAATTAATGACACTTTCAAGGCTCATTGCCAGGATCATCTGCAGCAGTCCATTTTTGTGAGGGTGGATGGATGGAGGGAGGGGCTGTTGGAGGGTGGGAGAAGGGGGGGGGGGTGGCGGAGCTGATTAATATGTTGTCTGTCAGAAGAGAAGGGCTGCCGGTGGCTGGGGAAAGAGCTCGGTCTGCAATAATCCACGTCCGACCATCGGACACCCTCCGGAGTGCCAGACAAATGAGCCCTTTCTCCACGGCTCAATCGATTCTGCGGCGATTTGGAATCAGGCAAGAAACCCTTTTTCGCTTTGAAGGGAGCCTCCAAAGCCCTTTCAAGCAACTTCCTCAGCAGTCTCCAGGAGAAGAAGAAGAAAAAAATCTCACCACTGTGTCCTTGAGTTTGGGGGAGAATACAGTGAAAACTCTCCCTCTGGTTCCTGCTGTCAAAGTCCAAAGAGTGTTACAGCACACAATACAACTGCACAGACACAGACTGCAGACAGGAGAGGTGGAACAAACCTGGACAAATCTCTGAAGGAATTTGAGGAGGAAAGCACATGTTCCAGTCACAGTGGCGGTACTCGTGTAATGCAGTCTACCTGTAAAGCAATACCCCCACGACTGCACAGCTAAGCACTCCTCAGGCATGTGGCGGACTGTGGTTTGGCATCAGTGATTGTAAATAAAGTGTTATTCCAGGGGTATAAAGTTTGATTATCACCTAATCCCCGGCTCCATATGGACAGGAGGCTGGGGGTGGGGATGGGTGGGGGGGTGCTGTATTGCCAGCTTGGCTAAGAGACTCAGATCTGCCCAAACAGCTGTCACCCCCTTCATGGCAGCACGTTCCCACGGTGACAACACCTGGCCTCCACACAAGAATTACCTCATTGCCGAAGGCTGGGGATAGAACGGGAGGAGGAAACAGTGGCGTGACGCTGTGACACATCGCTGCCCGGAGCAGAGAGGCATGTTGGATGACTGAGATCTGACAGACTGCAGAAAGTGGGGAATGGCTGGAAAGATGTACTCTCAGTATCAAGGACACATATTTCATACATATAAGGATGAAATACATTGCAATGTACACACATGTTCATTTACATGCATGTATTTCACTCATACATATGTACAAACATGTATTTCCTTATATAAATCTGTAAATTAAAGCTCCCTCCATATATGGTTCAAATAAGTATGGCAAATATATGAATTTGCCACATACGTGCCATGTATTGGTGACATATACAGTAAATGAATCTATACATATGCCTGGTTGAACACATTGCACAACATGAGCCACCGAGAAGCCTGTGTAGTTAGCGGCTTTTCTGCACACCATCAGGAGAGAGCAGAGTTTAAGGGGGTGTAAGAAGCTTAGTATGTGGGTCTGAGCGACCAACAGGACTGAGGACAAAACCCATCCTTTGTTCAGTAATGCGTAATTTGAGCCACTTGGCAGCATTAAGCAGTTGGAAAGTACTTAAAGAAATGTTTCCTTTTCAACCTGGTCTCACAACAAGTCACATATCAGACAGACAGATCACAGTTTAAACATGACCCTGACTCACGACTTCTGCAGAAATACTTCATGTGCCTCCATTATTAGTTCATGGCTCAGAGAGTTCAACTGAATTAATGTCCACAAGGTGGTGCTGTCATATTCTCAATAACTCGCAGCCAAATTCAAATAAAAACAGACTCACTGTCACGAATTTGTATTTGACAGAGGGAGCTTTGACTCTTGAATTACGTTAACTGATAAGTAGGCTTAAAAACACGCCAAAGGTGTAGTTTGTAGTTTAAAAATAAAAATGTTTTAATACCTATAACAATTTTTCTAAAGGAATACCCTGTTGCTGTGTAACCTATTGTATGCAAAGTCTATCCATCAGCTGATTTAATTTAAGTTCATAACATAATACTATTAGCCTTGTTTAGTCACAATGTCCATAAATAAGCACATTATCGGTGATCGTGGTGTTAATGAAACCTCCAGAATATGTTGGTATGTAGGTAGTCCAACTCTTATCAGTAGGAGCCGGCCCGGTACTGTGAGTGCCTCAAGTGCAGAGGTGTTTCCGCACGCTGATGAGGAGGGGGGGTATTGTAGGTTACCTCAAGCCAAGGCCAGCCTGCTACGGTTTCACGCCTCAGTAGCAGAAAGCTCAAACGCGGAACAGAGGCTAATAAAGAAGCTAAACAGGGAGTTAAATCGAACGCAAACTTGCCTGGAGCCACTGCGCAAAATATTAAATACTGCCATATGGTAGTAGCCATAATGATTTCCATGATCGAGTGAGGTTTGTATGATAGGGACAGAACAATCTAGAAACGGGATGATTATCTTCAATAACATTTATATAATTTGGGTTGTATAGTATAATAAATATATTCGAATCTATTTTAAATGTGTTATTCAGTATATAGATGAGACAGAATGCGCTGAAAAAGCATTGTTTAAAAAGTGACAGCAATAGGCCTGCGAGAACTATTCTGCAGTTTGAAACATGATGTTGATTTTAACCACATGGGGGCAGATTCTCCCCTTTTACGACGGACTGAACCCCTGAGGGATTTCAAATAAACTCAAACCTCTGACCTTTTTAACTCAGTACAAGAAACAAAAACAAATGACTCAAAGCTACATGAACGGGACATGATAATAATATGTTAATTCGGAAGAAATATTCCATGTCTATTAAATTCAACGACTTCATCATTGTGTAGGTTTCCCATCTGAAATGTCAACATTAACCATATATAACATGGTTTATATTAATTAAATCTCCCAGTTTCAGAGTTGTTTCTGTTTGGCTTTACGAACAACTGAACGGAAACGAGACTAGTCCTATAACGGGCCGAGGCACAATGTCAACTTGACTTTGGGGATGAGACGGCAAACAGGTGTTCCCCGTGACCTTCAAGAGCACAAACGTCTAACCTGTTTCGCAATTGGTTTCCCAAACCTCCGCTGTCTTTCACTTTGGGAACTGTGACAACTGAACTTTTGGAAGGTCGTAAATCTTCGCGGTAGGCCTACAGGGAAGGCTAATGTAAAACCATTTAGCAAGAAACGCAATAGCCTACATTTGGTGACAGATTATTATTTTACCTTTCCTGCTGGTGATGGAATGAAAGAAGGCTGCTATCATTTCTAAAACATTTGTACACTGAACAGTATATTTACAAATATTTGCGATCATTGAGTATGGTAGTATAGCAATTCGGTTACGTTGGGGAAACATGTTAGGCGACCCTGTGTGCTCACGAGTGTTTAAACGCTTCTGTCAACGCTCGCTCGTAACAGCTGTGTTTTCATTATGAGAAAAACAAATTAATATAGCAGATTATCATGGTTCAATAAAGTAGGCCTGCTTACTGTTAACTAATAATTGATACAATGGTCCCCTATCCATCCATGCACGGATGTGACACTAGATAAGGCATAGCATGAGAAACTGGGCCCTCCAAACATTACTGTCTAGACGGTTTCATCCTATATGTATGTACTCATATATGACCTAGTGAATATATGGGAACAGTATTATGTAGGTCTACAGTGGTGCATTCATGATGAAAAATCTTAAAATGCTAATTTTCTTTCCCTCCCTTTTCTCTGTTTTTTTTTTCTTAGTTTGAACAATTTTGGGGTTAGCCCACTATGTCATTATGTCAAGACCATCTTGACGTAAATGAGAATGTCATATGAGTGGTGGTGGCTCAACCGCAGAGACCATTTCACAACCATAAATATATACTGGCCTTGGTATCCGCTCATTTTTAAATGGTGCTTGTCTGGAGCAGAGGATCTTGAGGGGGAACCTCAGCATCTCATCTGACTGACTGATCTCTGGTCCAGATTGCAAAACTGCACACATTCAGACCACTGAACCAGATGGCCAAATGGGATTTAGTGCCCTTTGCCAGAAGTGTGTCCCTTTCGCCTCAGTCGAAGCTCGTAGCAGCACCAAAACTTTAGCTGGGCAAAGTCCAGTGACACAGTTTTGGCCAACAAGGAATTGTCTACCACTTGGAAACATGTAAATATACTGAAGCCGGTCTGTTTTGAACACTGATGTTGTTGACTGCCACCCTTTATGTTCACCTTGCGCATTTATGTAGGGGTCAGCTGGTACGTTGCCTCTTTGAGTTGACCTGTTGCTTCAGGGACCAAGCTATTAGAGAAAACATTTAAGTGTGTGAGTTTGTGTGTGTGTGTGTGTGTGTAGCGTGTGCTCCTTGTGTTAAACGGTGTCATGTTGCTGGGCTATGTGCTGACACAGCGCTAAGGGCTACAGGTCGCACCTGGTGTGTGAGAGGAGTTCACCAGCTGCTTAAGCTTCACTGCTCCAATGTCACTGACAGGACACACACACACACACACACATACGCACATGTTGACACATGCAGACACCACGCATATCATGCAAACACATGCACATATCCATACATTCGCGCACGCACACACTGGCTGATTCATAACAGGGATATTCACTTGCACACATGCAGACAGATAGCATACCACCATTAAATATTAGGCAAATCAACAGCACATGCATTGGCATGTGCACAAAGTCACACACACGCATACATAGAGAGGGAGAGAGAGAGAGCCCCAATAGACTCCAAGCAAGTCACACAACAGAATTTGGCAAGCCTCTGTGCAGATTTGTGTGGCGCCTTCTAATTCTGCATTGTTGCAGGGGATAAAAGACATGCAGCTGAAGTTTGTATTCCAGATTTCGCCCCGCTGTTGTATTTGGAATGTGTGAAGTGTTTTCACATATTTCCCTGTATACAATTCCCAAATGTCTGTGTAAATACTCGGTAGATTGCAGAAACACGTTGTGTGTGTGTGTGTGTGTGTGTGTGTGTGTGTGTGTGTGTGTGTGTGTGTGTGTGTGTGTTTGTGTGCAGAAACACATTGGAAAGCTCTGGCAGAGCCATGAAGTCATGGAATCCATCCATTACATGCCTCTCACTCTCTCTCTCGTTTGAGGAGGATGACTGGCAATCCCAGTTCAAACTTTCCATGCATCTCCTGTTATCGGGCGAGTACTAAAACGACCTGGCCAATGCAGATTGTATTAACAGGTTTGTTTACTATGACCTGGGGCATTTTGTTTATCATAATTATCGTACCAGACAGTGTCAAGATTGTATGTGTGTGTGTGTGTCTATGTGTCTCTGTGTGTGTGTGTGTGTGTGTGTGTGTGTGTATATATGTGTGTGTGAATAAGAGACAAGACAACTTATCATGTTACTCATTAATACAATCAGTTGCGATAAGTTCAACTGTAAATTGTGAGGTGGCAAGGATAACACCAAATGTGCTGGAGGAAAGAAAGGAAAAAAAGTTTGCTGGCACAACATCTGAGAGTCTTTCAAGTGTGGTAGATGAAAGGAGAAAGAGATTTATCAGCATCGCAGAATTATCACTGCGCAGAGTTATCAGTCCTGAGAGAGTTTAGAGGGGAAAGGCGAAGGTCTGCTGACGCCACAGACTCAATACGAGAGATTACTCACAAGCCTAGCCTAGCACAACGCAGCCCAAGGAGACAAAGAGAGAGGAAATCGACACAGCCAGTCACCTCTGACAAACACCCTCCACATACATAACTGACAGTCGGAACTGACCTACTGTACGCAAACAAACGCGGAATAATAACTGATAAGATTTGAAGGGTTCATTGACTAATAGTATTAAAGTTGTGTGTGACTGTATAGTTCAGCTACAGTCATTTGAATAGCCGCAAGGAAGTGGAGCAGTGCTACTGCTGCAGCTGGGGAATTTCTTAACCTAACCGTCTTTGAATTAGTGAGTAATTCATTTCATTGTTCGGGCTTTCACTGCTCCAAAAACATTTACACCAGGTGGTGACAAAAAAGGAAGAACAAGAAAGACACCACTGAATACCTTGCCCTCTGTTTGCAGTGGGTCTCCCAATTAACACATACTTGTCTGGGGTAGGGGTAGTTAGGGTGGCGGGAGAGGAAAGGAAGCCCTCTACTTCACATCTCAAACGGACAAATGTCCATTGTCCCGCCGCAGCCCCTTTCACCCCCTCAGCGTTTATGCTCATAATTGGCTGCTTTTGTGCGTTGTGTGTGTCCCCTGTGTGTGTTTGTGTGTGTGTGTGTCCGGTATGTGTGTGTGTGTGTGTGTGTGTGCCTGTGGAGAGCTGCTCCAAACCACTGCCTGACGCCAAACAGATGGGCCCTGCTTGCCTTGTGTGTAGCTGACACGGGCCTCTGTCCCAGCAACGGACACCCCATCTCCATTTTGACCCAACTCATGGCTTTTTCACAGAGGGAAAGCCCACAGTGACAAGGAAAGGGTCAGGGTTGAGCACCAGACCCCCCGAGCTCTGCCAGCCCGGACCCAAATAGGGAATTTTTTTAGTTAAGAGGCTGTATAACAAATACTTCTTTAGCTGGTCCATTGAAAGCCACTGAGTGTTTGAAAAGAAAGAGGGAGAAGAAAGGGAACAAAGAAATAGCTATGGTCTTTTATACATTGTGGACCATTTTTAGTTTTTAATATGCCCCAAGCTTGCTATTACTATAATTGGAGGTTTTGTCACGTTCTGTTTGAATGCAGTCTCAGCAAAAGCAAATTTATACACTTTTCTCAAAAAACTAAAACCCATGTAATTTGAAATTTGTAATAACGCTAATCTTATTAACCCTTTTCCCCATTCAGAATGAATGAAGCATACCCTTCAAGGAGTTACTCCTTGGCTGTCAAGGCAGGCTTTGATATACGTGAGTTGTGCTGTGCTTTGTAAAGTAAACAGTGGAGCACTTGTAAATGTAAAGTCTGAAACAGTGAAAGGACACTTTAGTCTGCTTTTATCTGATCTCTCTTTTCTTGAGAGCAGATAAGGATGTTACATACATACAGTCCTCCTCCTACTCACCCTTTCACTCAGGTACAGTTTGTCAAGCACCATATCCTGTTTCACCATCGCTCTCCTGTTGAACAAGAACGTGTACAAATGACCTGATCAAAACAAGTACTGCATAAAGAATATTGCGAGAAGTTAGAAAGCAATTGTCTATGGTTTAATCCAGTATCAGTATCTATCCTGTATCTTCATATACGAGGGATGTTCACATCCGTGGGCTTGTCTGAGCCTGTTTGTGCAAGTATTGATTTTCACGAGCAAACTTTACTGCAACAGTGGAGGTACAGTAACTTGAAAATGTCTCTGCTATTTAACAAGGTATAGTACAGTTACTGAAAAATGTCTCTGCTATTTGACAACTGTTCGTAATGCATTCTGACAAGGATTTTCTTGAATCAATAGTCAAGTGTTGCAGGGGTATCTAAGTGGAACGCCTGTTAGTCGACAGCGTGACAGACAGGTGCTGTGGAACTGTATCGTGTCATGAGAACACGGAACCAGCCAGGATCGGGCAAGCAGGCCAGGTGCACCCCGGCAGCTGTGTCCAGCTGCGTAGGATCCGCATGTTAAACCAACCAGAACCGGAAGCCTAACCAAGTCCCAACCTCTGCTTCCCCAGATGCCTACAGATGAGAGGGGATGTCGATCAAGTAGCTATGTTCTTACTATGTACTGTGGCACTCTGAGATTCAGCTGAATGTAGAGTGCGCTATAAATTAAATGAATTATTATTATTATTATTATTATTATTATTATTATTAAGTAGCTTCTTGTGAAGGATCACCTTTGTAAATCCACATTTATTTTTTAACATTTAGTTTTATTTCTTTTTAAACAAATGTCACATGCAAAGCATTTGTCATAGCGTGTGCTTCGCATTCATGCACTTGACAGTCCCATCGTTCTTATTTTCCATAATTTGGTTTTCAGGTGAATACGCAGAAAAGGGAAAGTGCAGCTGCATTCATGAAGACACATGGCAAAAAAGAGAGACAAAAGGTATGTTAGAGGAACAGAAGACCTCTTTTTCCATTGAAGTGCATCTTGAAATTTTGCAGAGGAGCTAATGAAAACATGTAAGTGGAGGGGGAAGAAAACGACTGGAGCGTCACCTCACCCTCAAAATGTTTGTTTTTTCCCATTTTGGCGGTATTGACATAGCTGTTCCTTCGTTCCGGCCTGTCTTGTCCTTCCACAAACATGCCCAGGTGCACGTTGGGAGACCAGCAGCCAACAAACCATGTTCCTGCAAGCCCCGTCCATGGAACTTGGCCCACAAGATCGATTATTTTCAACACGTCTTCCCTGGAGGAGCGTGTGGCGTTAACACAAGAGGGAAGAGAAAGTGTGCCCTCGGGCGGGGGGGGGGGGGGGAACAAAGAAGAGCCAGAGGGGACAGTTGAGGGAAGAAGAAGAGAACTCACAGAAACAGGCCTTTCACTTTTTTCTAAACAGGGAGGTGGTGCACTGACACGGCTGGGAGAGATGCATCCCAGCTGCTCTGAGCTGAATCGCAGAGCGCTGGTCCGTTCCCAAACGGTCTTTCCGCGCTGAGAGAATCCTCTTTGTTAATTTAGGTCTTTTTTGGAGCCAGAATGCAGTGTGACATTTCACTGAGAGTTGAGAACTGGAACCACAGCTGTTGTGTCCAGTTCCAGGATTCCAGTGAGCCTCTCTCCTTATCCTCCTCTGTTTGTCTGCCCGTTCTCTCAACAAGCTGCAGAATGCCTTTGACTGGATGTAATTAATTCTTTATGAGAATAACATTTTGCAAGTTGAACGAACTGGGTGACCTTTTTTTTTTGTGGGGATACAATGTGAGCAGCGCACTAGAGCCAAGACCTTGCATGGTATATATTCCCATGAGATAATGTGAACAAACTTCACCCAAGACATTATTTAGTTTCATGGCTTATCCATCCTAATTCGGTCATGAAGGTAATTTAACCGATTGACTCAGATGGCATGATGAACTTGTTTACTTTCTTTCCTGGGCAAACTTCTCTACCCAGAATGCCTCTCGTATAAACATTGAGAGTCCATCTGTTTTTCCACTGTGAGATCTGAGTGGCATGGCATTGTACCTCTGCTTGTCCTCACCAGGCCAAGAGAGAGAGAGAGAAATTGAGAGAGAGAGAGAAAGAGAGAGAACACTGGCTCCAACCGCCTCTCCTTATCAGATGAGGCATCCACTTCAATTTGCAATTTTAATGAAAATCAGACACCTGCACTGCAAGTGATCAGCACCCAGTGGATTTCGCCAGAAAAGACTGTGGGAGGGGGTTGGAGCAGGGTGGGAGGACTTGGTGAGCAACGATGGTGAGAGGAAAAGAAAGAGAGAGAGAGAGAGAGAGAGTGAGAGAAGGGGGGGGGGGAATGAGCCAAATTCTCTATCAGAGGAACCGGAGTTGCGGCCGTGTCCAGTTACCACAGACCTACCAGATTGGATTTTCAGATGGCCGCAGGACTGGGGAGGAGGGGGGGAGAAGAAAGAGTCCCTTTCATTCTACATGCAGCGACAGGGATCTTCTCACATGGTGAAAGGATCAGGGGATGATGTCTGTTGTTCGGGCAGCCTGGAGACCTGATGACCCCCTTGGGAGGTCCGACACTGGAGCGTTCTCTCCTCCCCGAAAAAAAGCCCCCCCCCCGTCCCGCCCCCCCCCCCCCCCCCCCCCCCTCATAGCTCAGCAGGTAGAGGTCTGTGATCGGGTCGTGCTGAATAGATACATCCGCTGTGCTTTGGCCCCGCCGCCTCTTGATCAGAGGGCAGAGTCCTAACCTCTTCACCGGACCTGTCCGTCTGCGCTTGAAGAGTTGGGTGTTTATGGCGGCCATTATTGTTAGCGAGACCGGACCCCGCTAAGAGGGAAGGAGGAGGAGGAGGAGGTCGGCGCACGAGATGTTATCAGCCCATTACACAGAACCCCGGCAGGACAAAGGCAGGTTCTCTCCCTTACTCTCTGGCCTACTTGTGCTCTCGGCGGACAATGCGGCGCTGCTTACCTCACCACACATGCGGGCAGCGGCACAAAGGGCCTTTGGTGCAGGTGTGAGGGGATGCCACTGGCACTGAATGGAGCCACACAGTGAATGCCACCTGCCCCCGACAGGAGAACCAGCCCCTCTGGCCCTGTTCACCCGTGCCCTAGTTTTAACCCGAACACCTGCAGACCAAAATATATATACAATTATTTTGGAATTACTCATGCATACCTTTAATTGAGTTACTTGTTAGGTATGTGCAGTGTCAAGAGTCTGGTAATTATTTAGTAGTTAATAGATATGTAATTATTGGTTAACCCTCATGCACAACTTTTATCAGTTTGTGAGTTGTGTCAATTTGCCTTCTTCACTCCATTCCCAAGAAACAGTCAAATAATTCGGTATAATACTAGCTAAGTTAACTAATAAGTCCTCTACATTACAGTAGAAGACTGTAACCTTAAAGTAAAGTTTGTGAGTCACTAAGGTATTCGGTTTAGGGCTGAAGCTGCACCCTGTGCAGACACCACCCTGAGAGAACTCTGTAACAACCTATTTTTCCCAGAAAGTTTGAATTGTTGCATTTCCTATTACAGGTCAAAAGAGTTAGTGATTTAATTACCATGCATGACAATGCTTCATTGTCGTGTATCGTTTGATCGTATCATAGAGGACTTACTAATTAATACTAATACTAACTTACTAATACTAGTAGGGTAATTAATCAATTAGTTAATTAACCTACTAGTATACATAATTATTTGGGTGTTCCAAAAGATATGTTGGTTGGAATCTTACAGATTGGTGTCGTAATAGTGTCCTCACTTCAGCTGTTAAGTTAATACATGAATGATTTACTGACTTTATGTGAAGGTGCTGGACAGGTGCTGTATTACAGGAGATTTAATAGTAAACTAAGCCATTATTATACGGAACAATTTGGCTGTTCCCATTTAATTAAAATAGGGTGATGAAGGAAATTAGTGATAAAAGTTCTGCATGATACTAAATAGTTACCGGACCAATATATACCTAACAAGCCACTGTATGTATCCACGCCAATACATCATCTCAAAATTACAAATGATGGGTAAGAACATGAAATTACCAATAATTACTACATACATCAATTAATTACTAAATAATCACCATGCTCTTATCACTGTATGTAATGTTTGTGCAAAATTTAAGTAGTCTATAATAATGACCACATATTTACTCATTAACTACTTAATAAGTACCATACTCCAGTCACTGTAAGTACATAGCAAGTAACTATAAACTTACTGTAAAATTGTAAGTTATTGGCGGGAAAGTTCTAATAATTACAAAATATCTACCTACTATTTACTTAATAATTGTACTGTAAAAAATGGTGCTGCTGAAATAGCTTCAGTGATTCCCAAGGGGCCCTTTGGAAAGACAAACATCAGTGATTCTCCTCCTCAGGGGGACTCCTGGCAGGTTGATCAGGACTGGGGGGGGGGGGGGTATGCACTCCCCACATGCCCCATAAAAACATACACCTGTCTCTCTCTCACACAGCCCACCCACCCAGGAGTGACAGATTTTAATCTTGACGAGGACGAACAGGACGTGTGTGTGTGTGTGTGTGTGTGTGTGTGTGTGTGTGTGTTTGGGGCAGGGGGGACACAAGCTTGTCCTCTGTGTGGCAGCGGAGGCATGAACACGCCCTGCAGTGGCAGGTCGCATGACGGATGCCCCTGCAACTGCCAAAGCAAACACAGTAAGGTTAGGCAGAAGGGGAAGGGTAGAGCAGGGAACTGGGAGATTAGTGCTTTTCAACTCTACCCTTTAGCAGGGCAGAGACCTACACAAACAGCCTGACGCAAGACATGCCCCGTCTGAACTGGCTACAAAGAGCGCTCACGTGTTCCTTCCAAATGACAAAAGCACCCCTTCTCCTCTTGCAGTGGACTTACCCAGCAGGTTAAATATTTTCAGTCAACTGCATCGAGACACCATTAATTGTTAAAGAGGACAAGCATATGTAAAAGTCTTGATTTGAGGTTTCCTCCCAGGACAAACAGACAGAGCTCTCTCTCTCTCTCTCTCTCTCTCTCTCTCTCTCTCTCTCTCTCTCTCTCTCTCTCTCTCAATTGCTCACCTAATTACTTGAGCACAAGAGGTTCTCTGGTTACAAAACAGAAACTGGATATGCTTAGTGTGCCAACCTTGGGCACAGTGTCTGACTCCCAGAGCACCCTGAAGATGATGTAACAAGCTTGTGTGGACAGTAGGCAGGACTCGGAGGCTCTGGCGTCTGCTCTGGCGGTTGGTGTCAGGTGGGAGCAAGGCTCCTGCTTTAAAAGTTGTTTGTCAACACATCATGCCGGTCTGTGGCCGTGTTTCCACTATCGGGCCAGTGCGAGGGCTATCGCCAGGCCAACCGGGGCTAATGACCAGGTGCCTCAAGATGCAAGAACAGAAAACCATTCTAGGATTCTGCTATCGGGCTGCGAACCCCACAATATTGCCCGCCCATAACATACTGCATTTTTGTAAACGTCACCATTCCCGCCCATTTCACAAGTGAGTGGGTAGTCCAGGTTGAGGTATCATGTGATAAAGTCTGGATGCCAGGCGACCTACAGGCAACCTACGACCTACAACAAAACAAGTTAAGAATAGGAATATCATGGAAACCAAAGTGTCGCTTGGTGGAATGTACAGTTAACACTCAAATAAAGCGTACAAACAGACTCCTCTATTGCTTAAAACTGTTATGTACTGGAATAGAAGTAGAATAGTTAATTTAGCAATCCATATCACAATAGCCTGAAGACATGGCTTTGACATAAGTCAACTAACAGCAGAGGCATAGTTTGCTGTTAGATATCAAACCATGTTACAGTCTTCTATGTTTAAACACATCGTGGACTAGCATAACTTGCTTGTTCCTTGCAATAAATTAGCTTTATTGATCATCCAATGTGAATTTGGTGGTAATTAGATATCCATACATATTGTGTTCATTTGAGTTTTTAACTGAAATATGGGACATGGTAACATGGGGTAAATTCACTGTTTGTAAGAGACTTTGGTTGTAGATCCTTGATTTCATGTGCTGACCAGCTCCAATGATAGTCCATTTTTCTTCATCGTTTAAGGTTGTTTGGTAACGTGTAGTTTGTTTGATACTGACTAGTTATCTTGTTGTTTTGCCGCTGAACCTATCTTACCTGACTCTGCTAACCACGCCCTTCACCCTGACACCTTCCCACACACCAGTTAACCCTGTTTGGCGCAAGGGTAATCGGTGGGCCAAAAGCCCCTGGCAACTGGCAACAGAGGATGCCCAGAGGAGGCATGATCAAGTCCCGCAAGTGACGATGGAAATGCAACAGGCCTTGGTGTGTAATAGCTGAACCGCATTTGGCCCGATAGTGGAAACTTGGCTCTTTTGTATGTGCATGTCTGTGTGGAAGGGGGAAGGTGGCTACTTGACAAGAGGCCCTAGAAACATCTGGAAAAGCCTTTAAGGTTGTCACGGCAACAGCACGGAGGGAGAGGAGGGAGGGGGCTGGGGGTCTTGCGTAGAGGGTTGTCCGGGAGGTTTGGGGGGGGGGAGGTTGTTGGGGGCCCGGGGGGGTCTAATGGCTTTTGGCCAGGGAATGGATGTGGAGTCTGGGGTTTGGATTATGAGGGTCTATGAGCGTCCAGCGTTGGTCCAAGTGGCCAGCAGAGACCACACTGGCACCCACAGCTCCAGAGCCGCTCAGGTCACCGACGGAACGGCTGAGAGCTTTTACATGTCGTTGGCCCGCGGGGAGCTCCGGTGGGGGGGGGGGGGGGGGGGGGGGGGGGGGGGGGGTGGGTGGACCTCTTACTGCACCGGTGCACCAGGGGGAGCCGGAATGAGATTCACAGGTGCTTAGCCCACTTCCTGTCTCTCCTCCTGCAAGCACCGGGCCGTTTTGAGATCCAGCCAGCTCTCCGTCCAGCAGCCGGCAATAAAGGCTTTTATCCCGTCCCTCTCCAGACTCAAACACCTCCCAGACAACCCCCCCCACACACACACATACACACCTCCCCCCAGCCCACCACCACCACCAGTCCACCGGCACTGTACTGTATCTGCTTTCATGTGTGTTTATTCAAACAGTGTCATCTTAGAACTGGTGAACTGGCAAATGAACCGACACACAGAAAAGCCAGCAGGTAGACACAGGACACTGTAAAGCCCGAGCAGGAAGAGAGAGTCGGTCCCTTTCTGAACATTAGCTCTAATTATAAAATAATCCCACAGAGGACAAGTGGTACAACAGCTGTCTTTCCAGAAGGCCTTCTCCGAACCAACCCCCCACCCACACATACACGCGCACGCATACACAGCAATGTCAGTTGCTTAATCGTGGGTCTGTTCTGTTTAAAACCAGATCCCAAGGGCCCAGCCAAGGCTGCAAACCATACTGCCGCTGCCAGGTGAAACTGGGGAAAAGTTCACCGCAAGTCTTAACTAACATTCCAGAAGTCAAGTGTTTAATACCATACATATCTTGTTTACTGAATTTGCTCATGCTGTGAATCCTGTTAGATTCAAAAGAATGTATTATGAAAAATGAAATATGGGAAGCTGTAACCTATGCAAGTAAATACAAAAACACATGCATATAATGAAAACATAAACCCTTCACAATAGTACCTTTTGTAGAACCCCCATATCTGCCCCAAAGTATAAACAGATTCTCTAATTGGAGCTCCCCATCCCACTCAGTTCCTATGCACTGACTGGAAAGCAACCCTCCCAAAAAAGCGTCCACAACAGCCCTCATCCTCAAGTTCAAAGAGCAATTTGTCACCACCTCCCCAGCGAGTGATCCCTGGGGGGCCCGTGAGCTGATAGGGACGGGTCAGTTTAATTGTGAAATAAGCGTTTCTCCTGCGGCTCAGAGGAATCTGAAACCCCTGTAGGTGAGGCGGGGGGGTTTGCCAGTGGCCCACCGCACCGGGTCTTGGCAGAGGGGGAAATGCAAATAGAGTCAGCTATTTTCTCTAGGCGAGTCGAACACATCAGCAGATTTGAGCGGGCCTGACAGGCCGACCGGTTGATACAAGCACTCGGCTCCAGCAGAAGAAAAGGAGAAGCAGGTGTTCGTATCAGTGTGCGGATGTGATTGCATACTTGGTTTCTCACAAATAACTGATTGGGTTACTGTAACCCACACATGTGTTGATTGCATTACTTTCTATTTTTAGATTGATTTTTGTATTTGGTTAATGCCCTAGTATGGTAAATGTTTGGGCCAGTTTAAAATAAAAGAGGGGAATTTCAACTTCTTTTTTTTTTTTAAACCAAACAAAGTACCGTATGATATATTACCTATTCTTTAGTCTTCTTGCCTGGAAAAGTTATTCAGCCCGTAGCTCCCAATGCTAGATGAGCAACTACTATCTTTTGTTAGACTGACATGCTATTTGTTGCACGATTTATCTCATTCCAATAAACTTGTGTCCTTGGAACTATACCGAAGGAATGGGGAATGGGGTCTGACTTCCGAAGAATTCCACAGAGAACATAACAATAAGGCGAATGATTGCAACCACATGAAACAGCTTTAGCAAACTCAACATTTTCTTGGATAGTGTGGTTGGATGAATGTACATTCTTCCGTACACCATCAGGACACTGTATTTGGAAGGGGGGATTCCGTATCAAAGCTCCCCGTCCCTGGTAAAGCAATTGTGCGAACTATCGCAACCCATCCTCGAGGCTGTCTTTTCACTTATGACACCTTTGAACAATCCAAGATCCCAACAAAAATGCCTCCCGAGGCCCTCATAGATGGAATGGCCAGGAGAGCTCAACAGGCATGTATAAAGGTACACAAAATCCTCCATGGTGCACTCTCATCCTGGTTATAGCATCCCAAACTCAGGAGGCTTGTGAACAGGCTCTCTGAGCTGGGCACAGGCAACCATGTCTAAATATACTACACTCCCACAAAATGGAGATCAGTGCTATGCAGTGTGTGCGCTTGCTATGCAGCGCGTACACGTGCACTCACAGAGCAGGGTTGGGTGGCTCCGAATGGCGAGGTGTTTGACTCTCCAAGTTTGCACACACACAACAGTGCCTTTGTCTTTGATTAAACATTATCCTGGCTGTCGCACTTGATTAAACTTCATTAGAATCAGTTTGATTCACATCTGTTCCCGATAGAAGCCAACTCCTGTTCTGCGAGAGGAAATGGCAATGTTTGTCAGATATGTAATAGAGACTCCCGTCCAAAATGGACACAAGAACAAGGGAGACCTTTAGCCATGACATTTTGTTGTGATTTAGTGGGCCTCATGTGGAGAATTCACCTGTTACCCTTGGTAAAAAATAGCCAAAGTAAACCAGATCTGTGAATGCAGTTTGGTTTGGACCACTTACACAGTCAAGTCTGGAAATCAATTTGACTTATTACGTCTGGAGAAAAAAAATGAAGAGTTTGTGTTTATTTTTCCTCCCTGCTTATTTCACTCGATAGCCTGCACTGAACACCGCCAGACAAACAAAGGAGAAGTGCCGATCAGTTGGAAGATGAGATCAGCGATACCAGGGGCTTGGGGATGGGAAGGGGAGAGGGGCTGTGGTGACTATCGTCCGGCAGGGGCAGATCAGATGGTGTTTGGCTCCTGGGCTTGGCTTGAGGAAGTATCGTATGTGACACCCTCATGCGAGAAGGTTACAGTGTTCTCCTGCGAGGGCTGTATCCAAGGCTAAGGAAGCACTGGCAAGGCCACTCTCACTTCCTTTACCTTCTCCTTACTTCTTTTTTTCCCTCACTTTTGCTCCCCCCCCCCCCCCCTTTTTTTTGCGAATGTACCTTATCTATCTTTTGCTATCTATTTCTCACCAGCCACTCCACACCACCCCCCATCCCTCACAGGGGTGTCAGACACAGAATCGCTCTCTGAACACGTGACACTTGAGCAGCACACACACATTGATTAATCCATCCGCATCCATTCAAATTGTGGTTTTTAAAAGCTAAGTGGCTAATCAGGGAGCAAACCCAAACAAAGCTGTAAAGAGCTAAATTGTCTTTGTAATTACCTCGGTTAGCCTATGGTCTTGCATCTACTAAAAAAAAACGGAAAAAAACGACAGCATCACTTGGACTACAAAGTATTTGGTTGCCCAATCAGATCCAGTCGCACCACAATGGGCAGGAAGTTTGTGTCAGTATGAGCAACACTGTATCAAGTGGAACAGTGTCAGGAAAGGAGGATATCTGAGAGAATGTCTGTAAAACTAAATGCATCTCGATTCTGTAGAAGCCTGCCAGGCTTTAATCTGATTTTGGATCCACTCCTCACCACTCCTCTCTCACCCTCCTCCCCTTCAGGTTGTGTTGTCTGTCTATTCCAGCTGGACCAAAACAGGATGACTGACAATTTCATTTTTAATTATTCATCCGGTCCTTGGTGTCTGAAGGTCAGAAGATGATCTGCTTGTGCTACCCATAGCAGGGGGGGGGGAGTGAGAAAGAGAGAGAGAGTGAGAGAGAGAAAGAGAGAGGTGGCGTTGTCATCAAATATTTATTTACTCTGTGTACTCCAAATACGCTCTCAAAATACACCAACCAAACAGATTTAAAAGTTCCACAGAGGGCTGGCCTCAGCTGTGCCATGGAGACATCTCACACCAAGGCAATGTGTTCCCCTGCTCTCCTTAAACCATGGAGAGCAACCCGGGAGAACAATACATTTGAGGTGAGTAGATCAACTCTCAACCCTCTCCACCTTCTCTCTGCATCAACCAGAGCAAGCTGGAGTGTTTGAAGCACCAAAGCACTTGAGCTAATCATATCCTGTTTCATCATGTTCCCCCTGGTCTGCGCCAGGCACATTACTCATGCATACTCATGCAACCAGGTGCTGCGGCTGAGTGTTTGCGCCGCTCCGGCCGGGTAGAGTCTATGAGAGGGGGCTGTCTCAGGTCTGTGTGAGCCTCGGCTTCATGGCGAAACCTGTTTGCTCTACTGTGTGGTTCTGTCACTTAGATGTGAAATTGTTATTGTGACAATGAAAATTCATTGTTATCAGTGAATGTATGTATGTATGTATGTATGTATGTATGTATGTATGTATGATGTGGTCTAGTCTAGTGCACTGTGCAGTAAGAGAATGTGGTCCCCTGGAAAGCTAATGTCTGGTGTCTGAGAGCACGAGGCTCTTCTGGATGAAAACACTTAGCAGGCTAAGAGTGAGGAGTCTTTGGTGTTTATTCCGAGGTAAACAGTGGAGTTTGGACCATGTGATGTGTTTACCGTGAGGGGGAAGAACCCGAGTAGCACATGGGCGATGGCCGGGGAAGCAGATGGAGCCGCTCTGAAGATGGTGGTGGAGGAGAGAAAAACATCACTGACGTCTCTCAAGTGTGTTTATTTGAACTGCACTGATTTGCCAGTTCTGTGTTTTCCTTTTTTTGGTACTGCAACAGGCATTGTTGTTAGCTTGAAAGAGTAGTGATCTCTGTAATTACAGAAAAAAAAATGTGCCTGGATGTCTGTTTGTGTTTGTGTGGGAAGGTTAAATGCCGATTGCTGATCTATGTGTCTGTCTGTGTGTGTGTGTGTGTGGCAGTAAGCGGAGGTAGCCTGATGAACAGCACATGTTTGATTGTGGAGTGCACCTTGAGGCCGGATATGTTTATAATTACACAGTTCATTGAGGAGCTGGCCAAGGAAGTGGGCTTAGGGTCAGAAAGGAAAGAGCAACCCCCACCATGTGCTTTCTTAAGCCGTTTTCTCATATGAACTCTGGACAACATCCAGAGAATCAGGTCCGGAGTTGCCCTTTCGCACACGTAGCACACAACAGGAGATGGTCCGTGTCATACCCGTTCTCACCTACTGGAACTACGTTTGGTTAACAGTACGGGGACACAGGAGAGTGACAAACCCTCAGGTGTTCCTGGCTTGTGGTGGCTGGGTTATGAAACTAAACAAGTAGGCTAGACATTAGTTAGCTCAGGGAAAGCTGGTTTGTAAGCTAGCTACAATGACTGACAAAAAGTAGCTTACTACCAGTAGCAAGTTTGCAATTGTGAAGGTTTTCTTGCTAGCCGAATATGAACAACTAGCTCGCTAGCAACCTAGCTAACGGACAGGAACCAGTAGGCTTCTCTTGAATTGCATTGCATTACATTCAAATTCGTGAGAAAGTGTTGCTGTTCAATTTCGCAATAAATATCTAGCTAGCTAGGTGGTTGTGAAATTTGAGCTCGAAAACTGTGACTGCACGTATGTATAATTTGTTTCAGCAACGAGGGGCTCTGGACAATGACCTGCACATGGGCTCAATCGGACAATACACGGACTAGAGACGGCAGGGTAAAGACTGTTTGATGTCCGGTCCAACTGATTTGGACGTTTGCTTCCTCACATACAGCTCCTCCGGTTAATGTCTTAATAAGTTCTGGGTTGCAGTGCATGCCTCAAAGCAGCTCTAGTCTTGCAGCAAGCCCATGCTTTCCAATCAGAAAAACATAGCATGTTAACAATCTATGTAATTCCCCCATCTCTACTCTTCAGCTATGAGTTAGAGACTTGTGAAATTATTATGTCTCTTCCCAAAAAACGATCAACCTGTCAAACGGGCAGGATTTAGAGGAAGAAAATAAAACATGCCTGCCTAAACATGAAGATCTCCTCTTCTTTCCCTGGCTTATGAGCACCTAACTTCCAACACCCACCACCTCACCTTTCAACCCCCCTTCTGTCATCATGCACCCCCACCTCCTGTTGCTCCCCCCCCTGCGTCCTCCTCCTCTCAACTGTTTTTCCTGATGGTCTGTGTCTGTGTTCAGGATTATGCATGTTGCATAGCATCTTGAGGACTTAACAAAACATGAAAATTATACATACTATTATGTTGAAATAACACTGGCAATTGCAGTTAAATGTCTTCCTTCACTAAGATAGGCTGCATATATTCGACTCCAGGGCTTATCAGTGCGCTGTTACAGACACAGGCAGGAATTTCACGTAACACAATATACAAAGAGGAATGTAATACAAATACCATGTGATCAGTGTGACATTATAATGGTTTGTGGCACATGCCAAGATATAAGGTCATCCACCCTTTCATGGTCCTTTTCTTTCTTCCATACAAATCCAAAAACACACACACAAACGCACACACACTCACACATACACACACACATACACACACACACAGACACACACACACACACAGACACACACACAGACACACACAATGGAATCAGGGTTCAAATGGATGAATGACTACAAACAGAGGTGTGTGAATACATCCTAAATGATTGCCCAAGTAACCTTGAAACGCGTTAAGCTAAAGTTCCATAACAAATGCAAAGACAAGCTGAATTCATGTTTAACTCGATCTGTGAGGGATTGACCCACAGGTGCTAAATGGCTGTATTCCCAGCGTTTTGGCTGCTGAACCGGAGAATTCACAAACATAGCAACTCAGCAGGGCCTCTGAATGGAGAGGTGAGAGGTCAACCACAAGCGTGATGGCAGCGATTTGTTTTGTTTGTCAGGGCTCAACAGGTGAGCTGGGGAGGAGTGAGGCTTCTCACAACATACCACCACGGCCAGGAGAAAAGCCACCTAGGATTCAATGTCAAGGATTTCTGCCACACAACACCACTCACTCACCACACACATCACAACAACCCCCCGTTCCATTGCTTGCTTTTTTCCACAGAGCGATAGGAACTGTTTGTTTTGTACATCTGACCGGGAGAAAAAGAAACTATGCAGCTGAAAAGCAGTGGAAGGAAAAACAAAAACAATAAAAAAAAACATAGCATGTTTCTATGGCTGCCTGGTTCCTTGTATAGAAATGAAATAGACACCTTGCACCTGTGGTGGCAGGTTGTTTGGGCCAAGTTAAGCAGATTTCCTTGAGCATAAGCTTTAAGGCACACCTACCACAGACAAACCTTCTGCTCACAATCAGTGGAAAGTCTCCTTTTTTTAGAAATTAGGAATTAGAAGAAATAGCCTACTGCAAACGTTTGCAAACTCCGACCATGTGTGGTTTTGTTGCTCTTCTTTCTCTGAGCATAATGGCAATGGCAATCGTGGTAATGGCCCAGTGCAAATTAACCATGTGTGAACGAGCGCGTGTTGAGGCATCGCTTGTTTGTTTAAAACGGAACTGTTTCAGAAAGGGAAAGCAGAGATGGATGCCCGCTCTGCCCCCCCCGCCCTCCCCTCCACACTACCCCACCCCAACCCCCTACACAGATGTCCCCTGTAATCACACCTCGTTCCGTAACACAGATAATTATATTTAAATGCAGCCGTTTGAGGGTAAATGAGTAATAATATGTAATGAGGGCTTATTTCCCATCATCTGCCCAAATTCAGCTGAGAGTTGCTCTGAATGGCTCACTGTGTTTTGGCCACCCCTGTCTGAACTGCGGGCTGTTTTAGCAGGACAAGATAAACCTGAGACAAAATACTGTCACTGGGAAATATGTTGCAAAGCAATTCAAAGAGGTATGTGTGTGCTGTGTCACTGAGAAGTATGGGCATTCTATTTACTGAGGCGTGGTGTGTTTGAATAAGAAAATGATTGCTCTCATAATTAATTGTTTGATTTATACAACATAATATTCAAATGCATATTAATTCATTGTGAAGCAAAGTTTGGTAGATTATGTTCATTCAAAGCCCTGGTAAAGTGGTTAAATGGCATCCAGAATTTTGAGTTTTTACTGAGGTTATTGTTGTTCTTCTCAAAAAAGTCTTACTTGCATTTACCACAAGTTACAAAAAAACATCTTACACAGCTGAGTCTATACAGAAATGAAGAAAAAAATCATTTTGGACTGAGATTCCTCCTGCTATTTTACTGCCCTTTTTTAAAAGACAGAGCATGCCCTCTTAAATATCTTTGAATCCAGATGTGAGCTTTCTTATCTCTTTTACAGAGGTACCCATTATGGACTTGTGTAAAACCACTGATATGACCTTCTCCAACTCTGGCGAAGCTATTCTTCCCTGGATGCTTGTGTTTTACCGTCACAATCTATAAACATGCACACACACACACACACACACACACACACACACACACACACACACACACACACAGAGAGAGAGAGAGAGAGAAAAAGAGAGAGAGAAAGAGAGAGAGAAAGGTAGAGAAAGAGAATGAACACACATTATGGTATAGAGCTTTTCTTGAAACACTTTGGGCTGTTACTTTTTCTCTGCCAACACTATTTTCATGGGAAACACAAGATGCCCTGTTCACCTGCAGGTCCTGTGACAGATTCATGAAAATGGCTCTCTTCCTCTCCCCATTATCACGTACTGTACTTGGAAGTGAAGCGTTAAAAGGCGGCACAGCAGGAAGAGAACGTGTCTCCTCACCTTCCTTCCTCACACAGCCTTCTCCAACAGCTGGCACAAGCTTCAATAATCTTCACAATTAGTCAAGCATTTCCTGTTGGTTCTGGTCAAAGAGAGAAAGAAAGGGAGTACATCTGCCAGCCAAACGTGGACTACACGGACCAAAGGTCTATCCAAAGTCCCACACGCTGTTCAAACACTCACAGATTTGCATAAAGAAAAGTGATGTATAAATGATATCCAGTTAAACGCCTATATATTCTATGCTTAAGTAATAAAATGTTTTGTTTTAATTTATATCCTCATATCCTATTATTAACAAAGTGCTCATTGCATTGCTGATAGTAATGGTAAAATCACACGGTATATAGACTTTGGAACACGACATGCTGTGAGAAAGGGTTTAGTGCGAGAGGCCTCTGCGGAGGATGTGAATCCGGCACGCCACGCTAACTGCTCAGAGTCAGGTGTTGGACAGACCCTCTTGTGTGAGGCCCTTGCAGGCGGCTGTGGCTGTGAATGTTGGGAGCGTCTGTTTGGAGTTAGACATGCGGAACTGTGGCGCATCTGCACTGTCACGCTCCGGCCATTAACCAGACCTAAGGCCCATCGCTAAAGAACCTCGACCAATGCGGCACAGCGGTGCTGGGAAACGCAAGACACTGAGGGTCCGACGGATATACTTTCACAATAGAGGCAAAATGGCTGTCATGCCCATACTGACATACTGATGCAGTACATGCATACAATGTGCCCTCATGTGTATCCGCATGAATAATGAATGATCTAGCTGACCAACGGGCGATTAGGAATACTATATGCTCTATACTGTTTCAGAATACTATATGCTCTATACTGTTTCAGTGAGCGTTACTTGACAGAATAAATGGACGTGTGCTTGAAAGGAACAGGTCACCTGCAGTCAAAATAAAC
>NC_045156.1:5845415-6029896 GCF_900700415.2 Clupea harengus | reverse complement strand
CCCGTGAGGAGTCCAATGTTCCCTCCTGTGTGTTCCGTGCTCTCAGTAGCACTCAGTGGCATACCAGCCCCTGATGAATAAAAGAGTCCAGCCTCGCTCTCTCTATCTCTCTATCTCTCTCTCACACACACGCACACGCACACGTACAGACACAGCACATGTGTAATTAAGTCGGTACCAACTCTGTACACAGAGGGTTGCCATGTGGTACCCTCCCCTGTTGCTCATAACCATTCCTGGAGGAAGTGCCCACCGAGCCTCATTACCCAGTGACAGCCTGGCATGGAGAATTGATATAGGAAGTTGGCAGTGGGCATGAAAGTGCCATCAAACATCCATCAGTCTCCAGTGAGGAAGTGCCGTCATGGACAGTCACATCTTACACATTTCCAGCGTATTCATCATTTATTAAAGTCACCTATGAAACATCTTAGCGTTGTGGTTGTTCACCACAGAATGCTAATACACTAGAAATAACTGACAATGTAAAGGCCGTGAGACTCTATATGGGGATCGTTCATACAGGAATCTTAAGATATACTAATACATTCTCCTTAGATCTCCAGAAATATTAAATCAGAGGTAAAAGATCAGATGATAATTGTTTATCAGATTACTTTCAAAATTGAGCTTCACATGGAACTTTGTTCATGAAATGGTTAATATCAAAAAGACCTCTGCTTCCCGGTACCTGCAACTCTGAGAGAATACTTACAGGGGAAAAAATTGGATGCAATTTAATTGGATTTTTGGCAAAGAATGAAGAAAAGAATGAATTATCTGGACTCCTTTTTTATTGCCATTTAAATGGAGAAATCATTTCTGGAATTATTTCAGTTTCCGTTAATTAGTTTTCAGTTGGCAATGTGAAATAAGATGGAGCCCTGAAGTGCACAAAGCAGAATAGCTTTTAATTTAATCATGCAACACACTGTTTCTGATGCACCCGAAGTTTAAAAGAATTTAGGCAAGTTTGTATCCCCTGTTTCTGGCATTCAGAAGTCAATCTTCAGCTCTGTGTTGCTCTAATTGGGAAATATTTCAAGGCCAGCAGATCAGCTGCCAGTCGTCTTGCCATGATGGGTATTGCTGTCCTCCTCTGCACGCCTCCTCCACACCTCTTAATCAACTCCAGTTTGCTCCCTGGCTGCTGGGGACATTTCTTCATTTTGGGGGGGGGAGTGTGATGAAGTGCTGTGGCCGGCCTTGATGAGGCCAAGAGGTGGTTATTCATCTGGTCTGAGACTGAGAGGACCATGAGCTGATGAAGTCGTAACAAATGAGAGGCGCTGCGGACGGGATGCATGAACACATGCATGGAGAATGTTGGACACGGGCTCCCTCCTCAACCGCAGTGGTTTCAGCATGTACGTCGTCATGGTGAATGTGTTGTGCTTTTTCGCCCTTGTATGCTCACATACCTTTTAGCTGTTAGGCCAAACACCCAGGATGTATTGGGTGCATATTAAAACTTCATCACTGTCAGTCAGGGCGTAGTGGGTGTCTCTGACATTGTATACTAAATGGCCCTGTACTGCAGTCCAGTAAAGGTTTGCCCTTATTTATGAGAGTATCTGTTACCTATTGCACCCTGACTTCAAGCTACAGATGATAAGTGTCCCATGGTTTCTGACTGATGTACTTCTGTAATGATCTGTGTTGAGGCTTCTGTAAACTTTTCTACTGACATTGTTAACACAGCATTCTAAGCTGAGTACTGCACTGAGATGAGAACAGTAGACCGATGACACATTACCACTGACTAAGTAACCTCCAGTTCTCCTCATTCTTTCCACCAAGGGTCATTAGTGATGGCTGACTCTTTCTCGCCTGGTGCGAAAAAAGTTCACATCCAAATGAGAACGCACACGGGGGAAAGGTTACAAAAGACCAATGGAAAGTGCCCCTTTAAAATGTCACCACTTGTTAGCACACATTTTTCACAGCTTTCACAGGGCCTGAATCATAACACCACATATTTTTACCAAATATGAGAGAGGTCTGAGTTAATAAAGGCAATAGAATCAAAATGAAGCAGCCCAGGAACTCTTCCTATTCTTTTTTTTATTCCATCCTGGCTCCTGGGCTTTGCAGAGTCAAAGTGCTTTCCAGGGTGTCATTATTGTTAGGCATTCCAGCAGAATTGGATTATGGCTGGTAAGGAGGCCGCTGTG
Organism: Clupea harengus; assembly: GCF_900700415.2. Lineage (NCBI taxonomy): Eukaryota > Metazoa > Chordata > Actinopteri > Clupeiformes > Clupeidae > Clupea > Clupea harengus. The sequence goes on along the minus strand of NC_045156.1, from coordinate 6,027,722 downwards.
GCTGTGGTTGGCCTAGAGAAAAGCTGTAATTGGTCACGGTTATTTAGTAGCGTAAATAAGCCGGGGCGCTCCTGCTTTCAGGGCACGCCCGCTGGAGGATTCGTCCTCCACAGAAATTATGGAACATTTTTTGGAGCCGAGACGGCGTAGGCGTAATGAAGGTCTCTCTGCGCCTTACACGCTTTTCTCACGGAGTCCCCTCGGCCCACGGTAAGCTCACTGCACAGTGCTCCACTCAAAGGCTCAAACATGGAGACTCGTGTACATGCCGACATGTACAATATGTAAGGTGAGTTTTACTGCCATTGAGATTTGACACACAGCAACAAGAGCACAAGGGGGTTGGAAGTGTACAAGGGACATGATGTGAATTGTGTTGTATTCCAATGCAAACTTTTAAGTCTATTGACTTGACTCAAGTGGTACGAAACTTGTTTTCTCAAGGGCGTGACATTATCAACACCTTTAGTTTAAAAAAATGCTGTGACTCCTAAGGTAAGGTGATTGGAGCTTGCCTCAGCCAAAGAGGTTGTTTTTGTTTTTCCTCTGTATACTTCCATGGACGGTGTAATTCGATGTATTGTGTATTGTCCTTCCCATCCTGCTAGGCTATCACTGGGAAGGCTACACCTTTTGAAGGCCCCTATTTCTCACTGTGTACTTTCATTTTGTCTTGATTTTCTGGATGCGAGCACAGGAGCAAAAACATCCATCCTCCCCGTCAAAGCTATTAACAGAGCCCCTTACCGGAGAACCACAAACAGTCTGACCCACCTGTGGCTATCAGCCAACACAATACAAAAGACCCCTCCTGAGTGCTTGAATGTGTTTTCAGCCATTTTCTTCCCCTTTCTTTATTCCAGAAACAAAGGAAAAAACAGACAAGGAACACACAACAGAGTAGCTTTTCCTCCTTAAAAAAAAAGTTTCCAACAAAAATAGAAAATCTGGGATGCCAATCACAATCCTCCACTACCTGCGTGCTTTGTTTTTTCTTTTCTTCAGTTCCTTCTTTTTTAATGAGCAGAGAATTTATAGGCCTTGCAGTTCCTTCGCGTGACCCCCACTGGTAGGCGCTCGTTTAATGGGGGTAAATACGTATCTTCCCTGTGTGTGGAGCGTTCCTCTCCAGAGGGCAAGGCCATTACATTTCCCCCCGTACAAGTCTCCTCGTTATGGGAGGCCTCAGCATGGCACCACCGCAACCTCCAGGTCAGTCTAATGAGGAGGGAGGGAGTGCAATCGCTGTAATTAGCCTTTCTTTTTTTTTTTCCCCCAGTGTGTTTAATGAATCTCAGTTCAGTTGCCACTCATTAAAGGCCTTTTACCTGTATGATAATTAAGAAATGAATATGTTTTGAGAGAAGAGAGACAACGAAAGAGAGAGAGAGAGAGAAAGAAAGAGAGAGAGAGAGGGAGTGAGAGAGAAAGAGAGAGAGGTGACACTACCAGATGGGTTTAATTACTGCATCGCCAACCAAGGGTTGCTTTAATGGGGGTGATGGTCATCGGCACATGCCCAACACTGAGAATGCCATCAATCAACAGACATCCATGTGGTTGGCATAGTGACAACCAATAGGGGTTAGAGCAGTCTCACCTTTCACCCCTTATGGGCAAAATTAGTCATTTGGACCCCACTTTAATTGCTTTGCCTAAACTGACCCCTATGCTTTTGCGTGATATCATCATCGTTAATATCTGCAATCATTATTAGTACACTGTGGTGTGCTGTCCATTATGTCCTCTAGATGACAAGCTTCAAAACAGGAACACACATAACCTCATGCTGTTGTAAAATGTACATCAACATCAGGACAACAGTATCACAATTGCATAGAGGCTGCCCTTCCACTATGTAATCAAAACTGAAAAGCAGAGCTATCCTTTTGTAACGATCATTCTGTGACACACGTCTATCTGCATCGTTCACTCAACATGCCATTTCTGTGCCAGTACACAGTTGTTTCCATGTGTTTCTATGTATTTATGATTTATGTTATGTTGTAATGCAGACAAAATGCATTTCAAACATCAACAAGCCTCTGTGTACATCAGTGGAGGCAGGTTCAGGATGAGTGGAGGGTGAGAGTTGTGCCGGTTAAAATGAGTTGGTTGTGTGACACTATGAACTGGGCAAGGGTGAGCTTGAAGGGAGAATAAGGACAGAACAAAAACCGAATCTAAAGATGGGTCAACGGTCGTGGGTGGTGGAGTGGACACACAAGAAAAGGAAAACACAATCCAAGCGTGACATCCAACGTTTTTTTTTTTACCTCACCTTACCTCAGGGCCGATGTCAGTCTTTACCTCTGCCTCTTAACCGAAACTAATCTTGTGGGGTATTTTCTTTTCCCATACCTCCTGCCATACCCCTTTTCCAATGTCTGTTTGGTCGATGAAAAGAGCACTGTGCTTCACAGTGGGGGGTCAAATTGTCTTTTGACTTCCTGGAGTCTCTCAGAGGAGAATAACCACAGCCTTTTTCTATCAAGGACTAAGATTGTGATAAAACTGAAGCCTGTACTAAAATAGCTTGTTACAAACATTTTCATGGGCCTTTGTGAGATACATAAAAAAAACGTACTAATTTCTCCTTGTACTTGCACTTCAAATCATAGGTTTGAATAAGGATGAAAAGGAAATCCCTTTGAATAAAGACACATTGATATGAATCAATTCACCAAGTCTGAAAACACAAATGTGTTGAGAAATCCATGTTGAGCTTTTAAAGTTTACATTTTCAATGAAATGTCTTTCAGTAGTTTTGTCATTCCCCCCCCCAAAAAATCAGTGTAAGATGTGTCTTCAGAGGAGTTACACTGGCTTTTCCACGCTGGTTGACAGGAAGATGACAGGCAAATATTTGTTATCTAAGTAGTTTGATCTGTGTGTTAATATCAGTACAACTCCAGGAACGGACACAGCTTCATCTGTAGGAAAGTAAATAACTGTAATTTATCTTAATTGTTAAATTTTTACTAAGTCAACATGTTTCTGAATACCTTTTCTCCACCATAACAACAATACCAGCTTGTACATCCCATACATCGCTTTCCAGCAGCTGTTGAGGCCTCATGACACAATGGCATTAACCACGTGTGCCAAATCAAGATTTACAGAGCCAGTGTTCCTGTCCTGTGACTTAAGCCGATTTTTCACACCAATTAGAAACCTCTGGAAGAAGTTTTCAAATGTCATAGCTAAGGGGGTGACTACCTAATGAAGCAAGGCCTGTGTGTTGTGGGCCGCTGCTCTGTACCGAGCGCCGTCTCTTACGCACTCAGCAAACCACCAAGCCAATAAATTAGCCGGCACCCAGCTCAAGGTCCTGGGAAAAAGGCAAGGGATACCACCGCCCCCCTCGAGACTCGAGGCGAGTCTGGCCTGTGACTAACACACAGTCTCTCTTTGTCTCCAGTTGGTGTTTTCGGCGATCCCTGTCACACTCTGCAACCCCCCCCCCCTGCAGTTCCTCTGATGACTCCTGCTTATTGTCCTTCATGCTCGCGCAGCTCAAAAAACTTTGAAGTCTCTGGTGTGTCGACGGAGATGAGGTGCAGCGATTCGGCTGGCACGGGAAACGTGTAGAGAGGTTGGATATGACAGAGCTACAAAGAAAGCCTCCGTTGTCTCACAACTTTGTATCGACTCAGTATCTACTTTGTATCTGCACAGTGTTGCTGTGTGACGGGTCGCCCTAGACGGTGGCAGTGCTATACGTAATGCTGATGCGTCACCAAGAAGAACCTTATGCATATCCACTCAGAAGGTTCTCTACTCAAAGGGACAGACAATATTATCAAAGAAAGCTAGATTGTTGAGTTGCAAAAAACTTGCTCACTGCATGTCCTAACACCAACAGCGATTTGTCTTGTTTGACAAATTTGTATGATGTTAACAGGCATGTTAACTTTTGCGTTTGATTTCAAAGTCAAACACTCTCAGATTATGAAAGCGTGGATTGTATGTTGGGCTGACTGATAGGATACTGATTTAGACAACCAGTTGAATTTTTCCCTACACAGTGAAGAGTGACATATAGGTTAATCTCCAAGGTTCTTTTATTTGTTTTATTACTTCCTCCCAAAAGTGTCAAATTAAATGTCATGCAATCTTCCCAGAGGCCAGTGAAGTATTGCCTGGGTCACGGGGATTTCTATTTTGTTCATTACCTCATTCCATGGAGTACCCATGAGATTGGTGTGGGTATGTCAGCCATGTTAAAGGGGATAATCAAATGAATCCTCTAAATGTCAAGTTATATTCCTCCATATGGAGTCATTTTTTCACGTCCACAGAAATGGCAGAAGTTGATGAAAGTAGATGTGTACTCTCAGAATTGGGCTTCGTGTGTTTTTGTTCACTTGACTTTTGAGGCAATTTACAGTTGTGATAGTGACATTATTTAGGGAAAGCAAGTCCATGAATGGGATTCCAAGAAATTCAAATAGTATATAAATATTTGCTGAAACCATTTCTGATGTTAACAGGAATACTGTGGTAAAAGATACTAGCTAAAGCAAAGCTGATTTGAATTCTCCAAAGCAAACTCCATTTAGTGTTAGTGGGAGGAGCAGGTGTATGTGTGTGTGTGTGAGATCCTTCTCCATAGTGGGTCACAATAATACTGTCGTACTACACAAATCCAGAACTGTGTCTCAGATGGGCTCTTTTAGATGTATCCCACTCCACAACAGTGATGGCACTGGCCTCTTCAGAGGTACCGACCTTAGTACCTCGGCTTCAGAAAATGAAAACGTTCTCCTGCTTCCACAGACTGTCATTGTTCAGTATAGGTCAGTTTCTTCCGGCAGATCTATAGTCTTGGTGCATGAAATGATGAGACAACTGATATAATTTGCATGTTATCAGTAACACTGAAATAAAGTGTATTATCATTTCGAGAGATTAATTACACAGCCAACAGATACGACGAAGTGTTGGATTAAATACAGATTAAAAAGAGATGACTGGGAAGTAACAATGGTTTAATGTGTGGTATGTATAATTGGAACTCCATATGATAAATACCCTGTTATTACAGTCATTTGGATTATAGCACAATTAAATGTTATAGACTAGCCCACCCTGCAGTTCTTAATGTCTAGATGACCCTTACTTAAATGTGTACATGATATAATGCCTCCTCCAAAGAGGTACCCTACTTGGGGCAAAATGTGTTTCACGCCTGGCCTTGTTAGAGCCCCAGCAGTGATGGATCCCAGGTCATTTCAGTGTGCTCAGATTCCTGCTCCCCCAACAAGCTATCCATCTCCCCTCCGCCGCCTCTCTTCCAATGCATTATCTATTCACACTAACGTTTGACATTGCTTTTTTCCTGCACAAGCCTCTGAGGAATAGAACAGAGAGAGCGGCAAGAGACAAACTAGTTTCATGCTGCTCATGCAGCACTGAGAAAGAGAGAGAGAGAGAGAGAAAGAGAGAGAGAGAGAGAGAGAAAGAGAAAGAGAGAGAGAGAGAGAGAGGATGAAACACGGTCAGGAGAAGGAACACTGCTAGGGGATGTGTTGAAACACTATTTCATCAGTCATCACATACTCCGCGTCCCATCTCTGGACCAGGGGAGGGTAATGAAAGTAATTTAACGTGCATCTATAATTAATTTCCCCTCCACTCGCCGCTCCCGGCTATTGGCCTCTGCCGTGGCGACGCCACCGGTGATGGAGTGTATTTATTATGTGCACTTGAAGGCGCTGGCGTGGTGGGGCAGAGGGGGCCACTGACACAGTCATTCTGCTCTCATCATTCCACTCGCAGGGGCCCGACCGGAATGTGGGCCACAGCCGGACACAGGCCTCGGCCTCCCAGCAGACAACCACCCACCCGCCATTCGTTACCCACTTACGCCCTGAGGCCAGTGGACCCCCATTCTCTTTCTTTCTTTCTTTCTTTTTGTCTTTCTTTCTCTATCCTTGTCTCACCCCCCACTTATGCCCACCTGGATCCATCGGCCTTTTTCTCCTTCCTCTCCTGTTTGCTCACCTTCAGTATCCCCCCCAACACCACCACCTCCACCCCTTCCTCTCTCCCTTCATCCTTCAGCCATGACCCTCTCTCTGACTTCTCTTGTTTGTTCTCTTATGATTGGACCTCCTCTCTCCTTCCTCTTTCTCTCTCTCTCTCTCTCTCTCTCTCTCTCTCTTTTTCTCTTTCTCTCTCTCTTTCTCTGAGCAAATACCTTTTACAGATGGCTCAAAGAAACATGTTCTACTCCATCTGAAATCTCCCGATCTTTACACAAACCAGACAGGACAGAGATGCTCCGGGGGCCAACGCCCGTCCTCTGCCTTCCCCACTCTTCCGCTGCGCTCTCTGAAATTGCAGCAGCGTAAACAGCTGTGGGCTGGGTCGGACGGCCATCGCTCTGTGCCAGACAGGTGTGCAAACACCTGATTTTAATGGGCAGCATATGGAGGCTGATGGATGAGTGTCGCTCCCCCTATGACAGGTGCTGACTCGCCTGTCACCGTGACCCTCTTCCTCCCACAGCCTACCACCCCGTCCAGCAAAATGAGCCAGGCGCCCATCCAGAGGGCCTTCCACAGGCAGGCAAGCAGGCACACACACACACACACACACATACACACACACACACACACACACACACACACACACACACACACACACACACACACACACACACACACACACACACACACACACACACACACACACCGCTCGGAGTCGGAGAAACAGACTGCACAAAGAAACCTCGTTCACAGCTCTCTGCTGGCCCGCGGGGATTCGCTCCATCACAGAGGCATTTACAGCTATTGCATCTTTTATACTTAACGAAATGTCAGAGCCACGAGTCGCAAGATGATATCGAGCTGCCGTCCTTAACGCCTGCTGTGTCTAGCTTTTCTTTTTTTGGGGTGGCGGGGGGGCTTGCATTTTCCATAAATGAAAATGCATATGCCTCTCGCTGGGTCTCGCGGCCCTCTTGATTTTCATTTGGTCTTTTCCCCCTTCGCCCGCCCCCACCCTGCCACAAATGTTCTCTCTTACACTCAAGGAACATTTGCTCTCCTTGAGCTTTATTCACTGAAACGCTTTCTTTTCTTTTTCCAAGCTGGCATTTCTCCAGCTGTAGTCCCTGTTTCCCAGCGTCCTCCAATGGCACTCCACCCCTCTCCACTCACCTGCACCAGCACCACAAGCACCATCTCACTAGTGTGGATCCAGTGTCACTGGGCTAACAGTCGTTGGAGCTCATTTTTACTGAGAAGATTATTCCATGTAATTGGGCCTTCTGTAGTAATGACCTTGCAACTTTTTTCCCCTACACTCTTTTAAATTGGAGAAGGGAAATCTAGTTTGACACAGGGCCCAGAAGATGTATTACGCCTCCATAGCAACTGCCTCTCGCAATAAGGTCGCTATGGAACTGTTTAATTAGTCCAGCATGATGGTCCCCCAGGAGCGGCTTTTTATTACCTCAATATGTCATACGAGAGCATCACCAACATGGCTGCCCAAGGAGAGAGGTAGAGAGAGCAAGGGAAAAAGAAGAGGGGAGAGAGTGAAGGGTGTTTGGCACTGAGGTTGTGTACTTCACCAGAACTCATTTTGGTCTGAGTGAACACCACCTGATCAATCTCCCTGATACGAGCTCCCAAGGCCAGTTGGACACGTTACATCTTCCTCTGCCAAAGATGGCCGTTTCCCTCGCCAAAGTCTCTGGCTCCATCACGCTCCCACCCAAGGAAACATGCACTTTATGCACCATTTGCCTGACATGGGGAAGCCAAGCTGTTGATCGGTGGCCATTTTCAATCAGCCTTCCAGATTTAAGGATCTCCAAGTCTCCAAGTGTTATTTCCTTACAGAGGTAGCCAATCCTGAGGGGGGAGAATGATGGCTGCTTGTTTATGCCCCCGTTGTCTCATTGGTCTCACACTGATTGAAGCTAATTAGCCTCCCAGTGCCTGGAGGGACCCATGGGGGTCAAAAACGATGAACTTCAAGCCCCTTGACAACAAAGGAAGAGGGTGCGTAAAAAAATAGAAGCTTTGTTTGTTTGATTTGTGAAGGAGTACGTTGTCAGGAAATTATCTTCTGCCAAGAACATTCAATCTAACCTAGCAATCAACAAGTACACACAAAAAAAAGGAAAATGTATGTCTATAATGTCTAGAACTTTCCACAAAAGGCAGAGGACATCAGTGGGGATTTCATTAAAAACTCATGTCATATGAAAATAAAAACACCTTGTTTTTATTTTCTACATCAAACAGCTCAACCTGTACTTAATTAATTTGCTTTTAAACTGGGAAGATTTAAAAGGAGCCTTTTGAAGCTTAAGACACAAGAGGAGCTGAGCAAAATGTTTGTTTCATGCTGACACTAGGGGTCAGCATTGCTCTACTATAGAGGGATGATGGAGGGAGTAGGTAATACAGCACTGATTTGTCCTTCACTGACAGACACATATTTGATTAGATATTTTGACTCTGAATTGTAACAATAACTCAACATGTAATCTTTTACCTGTATATTTCAGAAGAGCTGTTTTAGGTTTAAATACATTAAAAAATAAACTGGATAAGCACACAGAATAATTCTCGGTACATCTCAGTGTGTGTAAAATTCCTACACTTTATATAATATTAAGTCAGCTAATACATATGTATGTAAATGTACACACCACAGAGAGAGAGAGAGAGAGAGAGAGAGAGAGAGAGGATGTGTGGATATATGTAAGTATCTATGTTTTACATTTTAAGACCAACTAATCCGGTCCTCAAAATTGGATGTATACATGATATGTAATTTAAATACCCCCCAAGTGTCATTCGAGTTACATAAGTAAAGTAACACAACCACACTTACATGCACAGAAATAGCCCAACAAGCAGATATGTTCTGTGTGAGGAAAGGGATTAATATTCAGCCGGAGGACACTTTTCCCTTTTTATTGATTGGCGTGCGTGTTGTTGTCAACATTAAGATTTGATTACCGCTGACACGATGGCCGGGGTTGAAACAAAGCCCTGCAACACACGCGTCGCAGTGTGCATATTAAATATAGCATTCCCCTCTTGCCGGGGTAATTAATATGGTATTGTGGTTATGAATTTCCTGGCATAAGCAAGGGACCCAGTCTGCATGGATTCTGTTGATTAATGATGGCGCAGCGCAACAAGGGGGGAACAAACTCTTTCTCCCGGCGTGCATCTCTCTTTCTCTCTCTCTCTCGCTCACTCCCTCTTCTTGCAGTTCATCGGAGTGTGCAGGGCGCAGAGGGGTGTTGACACTGTTAGCCTTTTAGTCCCTTCGCTGCTCAGAGTAAGTGTATTAATATAATTTCACAGTTATGCTTGATAAAAGCGCAGAGCTACTTGCTACTCCCCAGTGTTGTTCAGTTGTTTTAGTGCACGTGTCTCTGTGTGTAGCTGACAGGGTGTTTTTGTTTCGGCTCTTTAAGGTTCCTGTGAAAGCACCTTGCGTGCCAAGGTCCTGCTCAGGGTTCACACTGGCCATCAATCCCCAAGGATGGTTCTAATTCAGTCTGTGTCATGTATGTCGGTTGGTTCCCTTTTGCAGCTCTCATCAATCTTTCATGGTTTTGAACCTACCATTGACCCAAAAGCATTCTGTAATCTGCTTGTCACCCAAGCTGCACCTGAGTGTAAATGTTACAGATTGTAGAAAATGGATAGCACCGAATGCGAGGAAATCGATGGCAAAGACTAAAACAGGGCCTTTTTTCTGCCACATGAACAATCACACAAAGGCTTTTCCTTTTTTGTGTCTTTCTCTGTTTCTCTTTTTTTGTCACATTTGTATTCGGGGCTTCATACATTTTCCAAGAGCATTCCCTCCGTCACCTCGTCACAAAGATTACACAGTTAACAGAGCTGCCTAGGCAAAAATAATGGTTTTGTGACCATTTCTGCAACAATGATTTCGTCCCCATCCAGTTCTTTTTTTTAAACTGAAGAGAAAATGAATGACTCTTCTGGATTGGGCCTCTTTCCTCACTTTTGTGTCATTTTCAGGCCAGCAGTCCCGGGAGAGTGAGCCAGCCTCGGGCGTGACATATATAACACATGGCTTCTGTCACCCAGGCTTATTTTAGAGTGGCCTCCTTGGCTGCAGCAAGTTTAACTTTATGTAAATCATATTAATAAATTTGCACCAAAGTTGCTCTGAGGATTTCGACTCTGGCTTCCATAGGGGTGACAAACTGACTTTAATCCTTTAGTTCAGTTCTTGTTCACTGCAGCGTGTGGGCATCCATGTTTTCATCAAACATTTTTTTTCTCTCTTTCCGAAAGGTCTCCCACGTCTGCAGTGTACAACCTGGCGCAGAATACCTTAATTATAGAACATTGACAGCTGCAAGAGTTTTGTGACATAAATTACACATACTGACGTTCACAAATCACATCGAAACTAAAACATTTACAGATCTTTCTGCGGACGACTTTATTCTATAGACAGCGCTAAACCTTTTCTCTCTCGGCTATTTTAAGCAGCACACAAGTCTCCTTCAGAGGCTGTGCTGGGAATGCTACTGCAGCAGGGGCGGAGAGGAGCTGAGCCAAGCCAAGGCACCATGAACCTGGGGTGGAGGGTGCTACACTGATAACATGCATACTAATCAGCCAGCTTAACTCGGCTCATTTAATTGGCCACTCTCGCCTGTGAAGGCAGGAGGGCATGAGGGGGGCATCAGATGTGCTCCTCCCGCTGGCGCTCGGGGCTTTTCTTGGGCACCGCTCGCGCCAGCCTAAAGCCACCAGCAGATGGGATATTTTAGTCATTTTCTCACTCGGTTATTAAGGGATGAATTCCATTTTCTCTCTCTCTCTCTCTCCTCTGTTGGCTCACCCACTGATCAAAAGGCAGCCAATATGAGTAGTTAATGCATAAATCCCCAGTCTGGGAACTGATCACTGAAATGCATTAAGAGGAGGGAAACAGCCTTATGTAGATTATAGATTTTGGCTGAAAACCTGATGCTGAGGTAAATGTAGCCTACTCGCTTTCTCAGCTAGCAAAGTCTCAAAGTCATTGCCCAACACACCTACCCCCACAAGGTTTATTTAGCTGTGCTGCTAGGAGAAGCCTTATTAACACCGCCACAGCCCCAATAAATGAACACACTTATGAAAGGTTCACTGACTGCGGAAACACCGCTGAACCATGTCACATGCAATCAATAGAACTGGCACCAAGAGTGTGCTTAATTTGAGCCAAACTAAATGTCTTTTGCCGGCGAATATCTCAGACTCATTAGCTGAGAGCTGTAACCAGACATGTCTGTTTAACATTCACACTCAATGTGAGGAATTAATAAATGAAGGCTGTAATTTCGGTGTGGGGACAGCACACTATAAGAAGAGATACCATCAAAATGATTTTCCGCTTTCCATGTCACAACTAACATATCAAGCACACCAACACACTTAGTGTGCACATATTGGGCATTGATTCCCACCTTTTTGTAATATTATGTAAGGATCCCTCCAGATGTCATCTTTTCAGTGCTAATCAGTTTAGAGCATGTACCCAAGTAGGACATGCCAAAAATCCACAGAAGACCTGAACTCTGTGGACCGAGGTCAGATCTTTTAGAGGTATCTTTGTATACTGAAATACTGTCCTACTTCTGCAAATGCTCTACATAGACGTAGTGGCAAGTGGACACAATTCTTTTGGTCTGTCTCAAGTGAATTTGAACCATGGAGGACATGCTATGTGGGTAATTTTTTGTTCTTTTTTTTTTATCTAAACACAACAGCAGGTCATATACCAAAACAAAACACTTTTTTGTTTGAGTGAGCGTTCGGACCATATGTGTCTTCAGTGATGATTTCCCCGAGATATAGTTCGCCCTGGGAATGAAGGAAACAAAGTTGTTATTTGTTCCCCTTAACTCCAGGCATTTGCCTCTAATAGCCTTCCGCTCGCCTCATTTTCTCGGTGTGCAGCCCACACCTGGGCCCCTGTCAGGCAGGAGGCACGGACCACAGATGGAATCCTTTGTCTTCACTTTAAGCACATGTCGGCCGCCGCCAGGCATTGATCGCGCTGTGAGATCATGTAAATGTGATCGATACCTCGCGCTGATGAGGATGTTCGGGGGGGGGGGACGAGGCGTGTCATCTCTACCCCTCTCGCTCAGTCGGTACACGGGAAGCGGATGTGAGGGACGGGAAGACGGACGGACGGGTGGTCAGTGGACAGCGGAGGCTATTTTTAGCCCCTTCATTAGTTCCTCTCGCGCCCCCACACACCAGGAAGTGGGTCTGCCTGCCAGAGGCTCTCTCAGGTCCCAGCGCAGTTAGTTCTTGAAACGCATTCCAAACCTCATAGCACCTTGACCAGAGATGAGAGAGCTAAAAATGAAAGACACACAAAAGCTACATGGTCAGCTTGTGTCATCTGGATTTAACAAATTGAATCACATGCATGATTCAAACAGTACACTTTATAATGCTTCAACCGATGCTTCATTTGACTGGAAAGTACACAGCTGTGCTATATAGTTCTGTGCTGTGGTTGTGAACATCAGAAGGCTATGTGTGCGCCGTGCTCCCAGGAGATAGACTCTGTGGACTGCACATGGTCACTGGATAGTCTTAATCCCTCTGGATCAAGCAGGGATCTGTATAATGCTCCATTCTTTTCCAGTCAGGTCCTCATTAAAGCCCGGGGCTTCAGGTTGGGTTCCCTGACAGAGACACACACACACACCGAGTCCCCTGTTAGTGCTGAAGGCTCGGTGGAGAAGAACAGGACTGTGGGAGGAGGGAGTTAGAGTGGTGCGCATGGTCACTGGGCTCGAGTCTGCCATAAGCAACCAAAGTCAGGACAACAGCTAGTGCAGTCTAAAGTAAAAAGAGATTAGCCAATTAGCCATGTAATGAGTAACAAAAGGTTTCATTCAACAACACCCAGACAGAAGTGACTGACAGGATAATAAAAAAAAAAGAGATCATCTTGACCCAGGCCAGAGCAAGACACACAACGGGCCTGCACATACCTGTGTTCTGAAATTGAGAAGCAAGATGAACTGTATATCAAATCCATGATAACATGGTGCTAAACTCCACTAGCATAAAAGAATGAGGGCATTAACTTTTATGATCTCAATTAAACTACATGTGTATGAATTTAGAGCAATAACAAGGGCTGACAAGCATACAATATTTGTTCTGATAATTACTTTTTCCTTTGTTTTTCTCTTTAAACATGTATGGGCAGCAAAAAGCAAAAAAGACAAACAAAAACAGGATTTACATATAAGTTTCCTATTTTGGGCACATCAGCCCCCTGCAGAGGCCTGTGGCCAGTGGTGGGGAGGAGAGGGGACGGAGGGGAAGCACAAACCCAGCCACCATGCCACATCACTGCGGGCGGCAGGCGAGCAGAGTGCCTAGAGCGTGCCCTTCACGTGATCTTGGGGAGGAACACCTTTAATGGACGACTCCATCTCGCCCCCACACCTCCACCCCTCTCTCTCCCACCCTGTTTCTGTGGCCTGAGTGGTGAGATGCCCTTCGCCCCACCAGCCACTCCCCCTCCCCCCTCCCCACTCCCCCGCTGTGAGCACAAGCAGAGCTTGTCGTGTTGTATGTGTGTGTGTGTGTGTGTGTGTGTATGTGGGGTGTGCGTGCGTGCGCGAGCGTGTGTGTGTGTGTGTGTGTGTGTGTGTGTGTGCAGGGTTAGGGGGTTAGTATCTCGTGTAGTGAGCAAATGGAGTGCTGTCGGGTTGGGCTGGTGGGGGAATGACACAGGTGGTGGGGAGGGCAGATGGACAGCGTGCTGTCAGAATGCCCCCACCTCACACACACACCCTCACCCATATTCATCTCTCTCTCTCTCTCTCTCTCTGTGGTGAGTGCCTGCGGGGTTGAGAAGCCTTTTCCGCGTGAGTGACTCAAGGGCTTGTAAGTTTGTTTAAGATCCATAATTCATGAAGGGCGACATGGCCCCCCACCACGCCACGTCTGCTCCCTCACGGCCTGTTGGACAGGAGCGGGGCGGATGGCCCCAGCCCACAGTGGCCCCTGATGGATGACATTATCACTGACCCGCTGGACGGATGGGAGAGGCACGGGGAGGATGGGGATGGTAGCTGTGTGGTGGTGGTGGTGGGGCAGGGGGGGACGGGGGGCATCCCCTCTGTCCTCCCCCCACCTGCCCTCAGCTGGGGAAACTGGCCCTGCCAATGTCTGTCAGCCCTCATTGCCTCAATGCTGCTTGACGCTGCCCGCCGGATGGCAAACATCTCACCTCCAGGCTTGACCCCATGTGGCTTGTGACTCGCACAGGGACCCCTGCTCTTCTGGCCGCACTGCTGGGTCAGCCCTTTTAATCTGATCGCTCACAGTCTCTTTGCAACGGCTGGTGTTCTTTTTTTTTCTGATGAACTACCACAAGCAAGTGTGTATGCGTGTGAGTGAGAAAGAGAGAGAGCAAGAAAGATGTTCTCTGTGTGTGGCAAACAGAGAGAAATAACCATGGAACTAGATAAATCATTGAGTACCACACTGAGTGGTTCTATGCTCTTCTGTGTGTGTGTGTGTGCGTGTGTGAGAGAGAGTGAATGCGTGAGAGAGAGAGAGAAACGGGGACCTACAGTTTGTCATAACCATGCAGGTCTTCAGATCCTTTCCCCCATCATTGGGAAAACATGCTGACTCGTTCACTATTACAGGGAAACCAGCGAAAAGCAACTCTTTTGAGCAAAGAGTATGCATCAGTGGCTTTTTCTGTTTCACAGACGCTTGTCACAGTCACACTGAGTCCCTGGTGACTACCCATTCAAGCGAGATGAACAGGGATGCTGTTCAGCAGACTAGCAAAGAAGCAGTTTGCACAGAATTAAGTCGAATCTTGGAAATTCGTGGGATTCTTGTGCTCAGCTGTATTCTGAGAGAGAAAGTGGAGATAAAAGAATGAGACCATTAAGACAGTCTGGTTTTTGTGCGTAAAGGTTTTCTTGTAGTTTTGGTATGTAGCTTGTGAGTCTTTTGCCAATGCTGTCATTCTCATACACACACACACACACACACACACACACACATGCATGCACACAAACACACATACTCAAGGTCCAGAGATATCTCAATAGACACTAAGACACAGTAGACGAAAACCAGGCTGACATTGTGAGCAAACATGAGGAAGCAAATATGTCCGTTCTGGGCTCGTCTTGTGTGGGCTTCCTGGTGGAGGGGGTCCAGCCGGTCCGGGAGAGCTGGGGCGTCATGATTAATTCAGCAGCAGACGCGTCCATTTATTCATCGCCCCCCAAATTCCCCAGCAGCCCCGGTGGTCAAACATTCGTTACGCCGCCCAACCTGCTCGCATTGCATCGCCTCGCCAGGAAGGCACAGGAAGCACCCGCGTCCGATTTCAGAAATGAGACGCTGCGCAGTACCAGCCAAACATGGACACATTACCGTGGCACCATTCCCAGCATCGTGCCCATTGGAGGCCAATCAAATATTCTATTACATTATTCTCCAATTTGTGCCCCTCTGCTGCCCGAGCCCTTACCCCCTCACAACCACCCCTCACACCCAGCTTGTGCTGCGGCCCAGGGGTTGCGTATACAAGACTGGCCTTAGAAATATTTTCCTCTCCCGCCATCTGTCTTGGTGGTTGGACATATTGGTCATTAAAGCAGAGGGTCATCAGCCCCGGCCAGGCCTGGCACCTGAGGGGTGGAGGTGGGGGCAACAGGGGAAGTTGACCTGTGACCAACCCAGGAGAGAGAGAGAGTGATCCTCGCTCATAAATGTTGGCCATTGATTGGTGGAATACTTGACAACTGTATGTTTATTTATGTGTTTGCATTATTTGTTTTGAATACACAATGCTTGCAGTCAATCCATTTATCCTCAGGCTACAATGTGTAGGGTAAACATGTCTGAACATGTATTCATAGGAAGAAAAATCACGTTATACAGGCAAAGTGGCTAAGTTTCTAAAAGATATGCTGAGGCATCAAAAGACTAAGGTGGGACACGTTTGCCACGTTAGTCAACATGTGGTCCTTGTAGCCTACTACTGTACAGGTTAACATTAGCTAACTGGCTAGCTAGCCACTACAGTAGGCTATTTGTTACTTTAAGTGGCTACCAGTTGGCTAAATAGAAAAACAGCTAGCTATTTAAACTTAGATGAAACTTTAGTTATAAAAAGCAAGATGAAAGCTAGCGCAGAATCTGGACTTTAAGGACCTAAAACATGACTTTGCTACCAAAATGGTGAGATGGATGACAACCTAAAGGTGTAAATTCACACTGATCTTAGGGGCTGATTATGTGTTTTACTTTTTACATTCACTCACTTAGCCTACATTCATGTCATAGTCAGCGGATAGTGTTTTACGTAACACTAACTTTAAATTTTCAAATTGTCAACATATCCTAACCTAAAGTTTGGAAGAGATTATTATCTTATGAGTTAATAGGCTAGGCTTCTGATGTGATATGATTTAATTCAAGTATGTATTCTGAATCAATCTGAGTCAAGTTGAGGTAACAATAAAAGCATTGCATTGAATATCTGAGCATATTTTTGCTTTAATTGGGGTAAATTATATTGTCCAGAGCCCAGCCTGTCAGCTGCACCACACCTCACCAGAGAGCTCAGCATCGCAACACACACACACACACACACACACACACACACACAATTGCATACACACCATGCAGACATACTCATACACACATGTAAACGGGGGGGAGAAGAGAAGACACACTAAGAAACAGAATACCCAATTACACACAGAGATGTATACACCGGCCCAGACACACACATTCATGCATGAAAAAGGCATGACAATACAGAGTGGGGCAGACAGGCAGGGAATATGCAGATACAATTGAAGCCAGTGAGCTCATTTTCTTATACATAAAACAGACATAGAGTCAACTGCATTTCCTTTCTACAAGTGAAATTTATTGCATAGGTTAATGACAAAATAAAATAAAAATACCCAAACAGTATTATAACAGATCAGTAAAAGGGTACATATTTGTGTACATAACTATAAGGTATATATATAATGGTAATATCATTTCCTTTGCTGACATCTAACACTAGTTGACACAAGCGTCAGTAAACACCACTGCATTTAGCCCCCTCAGACATGAGACTCATGTAATATTGACTGATGAAGTGTGTGTGTCGGTATGCTGTCATGTTAGAGAAGTGAGCGATGACCTTAAGTGTGACAGGGCCAAAACACTCCCCCAGCTAATCACCATCACTCTGACAAGAAGAAATTATATATGAATAACAGCTGTGACCATCCACAAAAAAACATAGACTTACAAAAGGATAAGTGTTGTCACACAACGACCCCACGCCACACACACACACACACACACAGAGACACTGACACACACACACACACACACACACACACAGACAGTGACAGTGACACACACACATGCACACACATGCACACACAGACACACACAGACACACACAGACACACACAGACACACACACACACACACACACACACACAGACAATGACATTAACACAGACACAGATGAAATACTGGGCGTAAGGGAAAAAAAAGACATGCAAAGCCATTTTCTCTCTGCATCTTCCTCAGCTGCGTCCCCGTCTCCTTGTGCCTCAGACAGGTGTCCGAGCAGGCAGGCATCCATCAGTCTGGCACGGCACAGGCCAATCGCAGCCCTGATCCACGCTCACGACCGGCCAGGAATTAAAGCCGCTCTCCCCCCGGGCCTGGGTGGTAATTGCCTGGTGCCACTCTGAGTCTTCCAGGCAGGCTGCCACGGTGGGTTGGGACTGTGTGTGGATGTGTGTGGATGTGTGTGTGTGTGTGTGTGTGTGTGTGTGTGTTCATAGGTAAGGGGGAGGCGGAGCTAAAAAACATACAAGCAGTCCTGGTACAGTGAGCAGAGAGATGGGGCTGGGATAGGAGGTAGGGGGGTAGGGGGGCAGGGGGGCAATGGGATTTGGATGGTAGGGGTATAAGATCAAACCTGATGACTCCACCAGAAAAGCAGAGCCTATAATTTCTTCATTAGAGACCCCCATCCCCACCCTCTCCACACAGTATGACTGGCAATTACCTCTACAGCCTCAATCCGATGATAAGGACTCACACTGGTATATTGACAGGCATATGCTGCCTCAGCAGAGGGAGAATGGTGGGGAGAGAGCCAACCTCCCTCGGCCCAGCTTGGTGCTGGGATATGGAGGCCTCACGCAGAAACTGGCATGGAAGACTCTGGAACGGGCGCTAATTGGGGAGAAAATGTACAAACGCCCCTCACGCCTTCGTTCCAAGTCACCGCTGTGGTGCCTTCTGCTTATCTCTCAAACCTCCTGCCCACTTTAGTGAAGAGCTGTGGATGTTTTCAAAAGCAGTTGTTTGGTGTTCACACAAGAAGAAACGTTACGTCTGGTATGGATCATCACCGACTGATGACATGCTGCTTGTGTCTGATTCCTAAATGCTGAGTTCAAGTAGGTTACTGAGTAATTTACTGATTCACCGTTCATGGGTAATTAATTGCTAATGTAATTAATAGCTCTTGATGATGATTGCTAATTACTATATGTTGCTGATGTTATAAGACAGATGAGGTAGAAAATACTTAATAGTGAAGGACTGAAAGAATAAGGTAGGAAAGAAAAGCCTGAATGGACCTCCACATATCTAAATCCCACTGTGAACATCTGCATGTCTCTGACATGATAACTGAATCACACTAAGCTCAGCCTCACGCCTCTACTCCTAAAGCTGGAGGTACGTTATAATAACGGTGTATGTGGGCCAAGTCCAAATGCACACCAGTTTTGGTGGTGGTGGTGGTGGGGGGGCAGAGGTTGGGCAATGGGAAGCTGTTGGGCCAGGGATGATGAATGCCCTGCCTGCCTGTCCAGGCTGGAGTCTGCGGCACATGAGTCCACAGGGAGCAGAGATCCACCCTCTCCGCTTCAGGGATTAAGCTGCCCTTGCCTCCCTCCTGAGAGCGCTGCCACCCCCTGCCTCCCCTAAAACCCCACAGCAAAAAAAAAGCCCCCACCCTAAGCCCACCGCAGAGAGGACATTAAGCCGCGGTAATATTTATGATGTGGAATTGGCCTGTTATTTATTCAAAGCACACAGGGCTGGTAATTCATTATGACATTCCTCTCTCTTGCTCTCTCTCTCGCTCTGTCTCACACACACACACACACACACACACACACACACACACCCCTGTACGCTTCTCTCTTTCCCCATCCCTTTTTTCTCTCCATTCCTCTCCCTCTCTTTCTAGCAGTCGCCCCTCTCTAGGTAAGGTGAGCATAGAGGAGATGAGTTGGAATAGAAAGTGATTCCTGTAATGAGCTCGGAATACAGCCTTCATGACTCCGCCGCCCGAACCACAGAGTGGCATTAATCAACAGTATCAGCTCTCGCTGAACCGACTCAGTATCACTCCGCAGCAGCGTTTCAAATTAGCGTGCTTCCAAATGAACACCGACCACGGAGTAACCCAAACCTGCATTCAGTATCAATCTTCCTCAAAGAAACCTGAAACAAAATGGCCTCCAAGTTATTCCCAGTTAAGGACTCAGAAGTAATGAAGTCCCTGTACCTGCAGTCATTCAAAATATGACTGACAGCAAGAAAAACAATAACAGGTGTAGTAAACCTACATGGAACCGAACAAACAAGGCCTGTGTAAGAGTAAAACAAACAAACAAACAAACAAACAAGTAAGAAAATGTAATACTGACGTTCTGTGCTCCCTCGTCACAAAACTGACACGAGAAGAATGCACAGTGGGGTTACGACAACCATGTCAAAATAAAAGCCATCAGCACTCCTTACACCTCTGAGCTGAAGCTGAACAACTGGCGTGGATGACAGGGAATCAATAGTCATGTTGACTCAGACTCCC
Organism: Clupea harengus; assembly: GCF_900700415.2. Classification (NCBI taxonomy): domain Eukaryota; kingdom Metazoa; phylum Chordata; class Actinopteri; order Clupeiformes; family Clupeidae; genus Clupea; species Clupea harengus. The sequence continues at coordinate 6,007,796 of NC_045156.1, read as the reverse complement.
AGAAGTACAGAGAGCTGCATGAAAACCACATAATACACTGAAGACAAAAACGCTCAGAAGTCCTCATACTGTCAGGCCAACCTTTCAGTGTAAGCAGAAGTCCATGTGATTTAAATACTGTCCTTAAATAGTGTTGTAGTTGGGAACTTCATCTCTTAATTTTCTTTTTTTCTGTTGACCTCAGTTTTACATTTTTGGGAAGTATAAAATTGCTCTGCTTTGCCAAGCATTTCAAAGAGACTATATGAGCTCAATGTTTCTGCATAATTTACTTCGGCTGAATGTGCAAAATGTTCCCAGGGTGTCTCTTCCTGGCCCAGATATGATTTGACTGCACTTTACTGCAGCAATTACTCTCTTCCACATTCAAAACCATTTTATTCAAAACAGTCATTTCACTTGTTGAATGTGTGCACAGTCAAACAAATATCGTTCTTCTTTGTTGTCTTATGTTTCCGCAAACATGGCTAACAAACATGACAGCTACAAAGAGAAAATGGCTGATTCTGGAGAGCTCCAGGCAGAAGGGGGAGAGCGGGCCCCATTATGCTGACGGAAGGAGCACATGGCCCTCCATCAAGCTCAGCTCCAAGTCTTTTCTTCAACCTCTCCTTCCTGCCTGCCATCCAGACCTGTTATAAGATGTGCTTTGACAACCTGTCGTCGGAAGGGTTTGTTGACAGAATGCTAATTAGCATGGAGTCATTTGAATAATTCATGCATCTTAATTAGCAAGTTTTTCTCCACCAGGACTTCTCCCATGACAGAAGATCTCTCCTCTCTCCCTCTCTTCTCCCCTCTCCAGTCAACTCCAAAGATCCATTTATATTTGATGGGATGAGTTATCCTATTGAGCATTTCAGCAGGAGAGAGAAAGAGAGGGGGAAAATGGTGCAGCCTGAAGGAAATCTCGTTTTTTTCCACCTTTCCTTTTTTGTAGTGGTAAAGCCATTACCACACTCATTCTCAACCTCCATTCACCAGATGTGTCAAAAAAAGGATTTCCAATTGCCTGCAGTTTTCCTCTACAGCACATTACACTGAACGAATTGTGAATAAGCATATAGTTGCTTGTATGTATGGTGAAGCGTTAGGCCAACTGTATGTTGCATGTTACATGTACATTTGCACGTCTATACGCTGAAGGGTGACTGTAAAGGTATGTACAGAATTATATAAATTTCAATGAAAATAATTGTGTCTACAATATCACTACCATGGCATCTGGCCAGGAAGTTTTATTTTAAGGCCACTTGTTGACACCAAATCATTACAGATATAAATATCATAGCCTAGTACTGTCTAGCAGGCAATGATGTTTCCCCTGATATTAAATCAGATCCCCTTTGGAGACATCAAAACTAGAGTCAAAGTCAAAACTAGACCTTAGGGAAATTATATTTTATTTTTAGTTTATGATTTACAACACTAACCTTTTTTTCATTTAAATATAGTAGAAATATAGGTCTGGATTTTCTTTGAAAAACTTCTTACAACTCAGGATAGTGGTCAAATCATCTACGCTCGCCAGTGTTGCTGCTCTTGAAACATTTAGCCAGCTGCTCTCTATAGTACAGTGCCCTCCACAATTATTGGCACTCCTAGTGAATATGAGCAAAACAGGCTATAGAAAAATATGTCTTTGCTGTTTATCCTCTTGGTCTTTCACTCAAAATATTCACAAAAATCTTACCTTTTCATTGAAGTAAAATTATTGAAAGAAATACCTTGTTGACCTTAAATACATATTTTTCCCCAAAACATGTGTGCCACAATTATTGGCACCCCTAGAAAAATCTTATAATTAAAATCTAACTGAAGTATATTTCCAGTCATGTTTTACATTTTTAAGTTCACCTGTTTGATAAGGAACTCTTAAGAGGTCAACCATGACTTCCTGTTCCACTGGCGTACAAATATGAGGTGACACAGGCAAAATTCCATTAGTCATTAATCACTATGGGAAAGACCCAAGAACACAGTGGACAATGTGCGACGGAAAGTTGTGGAGCTGCACAAATCAAGAAATGGACACAAGAAAATCTCTAAAGAGTTGAAAATACCCATTTCCACTATCATGGAAATAATTAAGAAGTTTAAAGCGACAGGAGATGTTAAGAATCAGTCTGGAAGAGGACGTGTGTGTACATCGACCCCACGCACCGTGAGGAGGATGGTTCGACTGGAAAAAGAATCTCCAAGAATCACAGCTGGAGAATTGTAGAGGTGAGTTGAGTCTTGGGGTCAGAAAGTCTCCAAAACTACCATCAGACGCCACCTACATCACCACAAGTTGTTTTGGAGGGTTGCCAGAAAAAAGCCTCTGCTGTCAATCAACTACAAACTAAAGCGCCTACAGTTTGCCAAATGTAAGTCAGACTTTCAATGGGGCGAGTTATATGGTCAGATGAGACCAAAATAAAGCTTTTTGGCAACAAACATCAAAGGTGGGTTTGGCGTAGACAGAAAGATAGCCATACAGAAAAGACCCCCATACCCAATGTGAAGTATGGTGGCGGATCTTTGATGTTGTGGGGCTGTTTTTCTTCCAAAGGCCCTGGACATCTTGTTAGGATACATGGTATCATGGACTCCATCAAATACCAGCAGATATTAAATGAAAACTTAACAGCCCCCTCCAGTAAGCTTAAAATGGGCTGTGTTTGGACCTTCCAGCAGGTCAGTGATCTGAAGCACACCTCAAAATCAACACAAAAATGGTTCACCGACCGCAGAATAAAGGTTTTGCCATGGCCATCACAGTCCCCCGACCTAAATCCCATAGAAAATCTGTGGCATGAGCTGAAGCCGAGTCTACAAACGTTGACCTTAGAATCTGAAGGATCTGGAGAGATACTGCATGTAGGAATGGTCTCAGATCCCGTGCCATGTGTTCACCAACCTCATCACGCATTATAGGAGAAGACTCAGAGCTGTTATCTTGGCAAAGGGAGGCTGCACAAAACATTAAATTAAGGGGTGCCAATAATTGTGGCACACATGATTTGGGGAAAAATATTGATTTAATGTTAACAGTTTTTTTTTCTTTCAATAGTTTTACTTCAATGAAAAGGTAAGATTTTTGTGAATATTTTGAGTGAAAGACCAAGAGGATAAACAGCAAAGACATATTTTTTTATAGCCTGTTTTGCTCATATTCACTAGGGGTGCCAATAATTGTGGAGGGCACTGTACTATAGTAATAGTGACAGTATACTGAGTAAATGTTAGTCTGGTGATTACTCCTTGTTCTCCATGAATAAAAGAAATGACATTTTAATTAGTCGCTAATTTAGCCAAGAATGTACGGGTTCTTTTCAGCCTGAGATTCAACAGTGATACCCATAGAATGAATACTGAATGAATAATGAATCGTCAGCTGGTGAAAGCTTTAGAACATTTGAAATGTACGAGCACAAGTGTTTACCCAATTAACTCATCCGTCAGCTTCCTCTTTCGTATTGTTCTCCCCTTCCTTATATGCTTATATCCATGACAGGAAACTTCTGCACGGAAAGTCGTCACTTTCCCCACAAAGACCGCTTGCTTTGGGTCATTCTCTCAAATTCTTCCGACAAATGTATTCATAACTGTTCAAACTGAACTGTTTTGAATATTGGGTGGGATGTGCCACCCCCTCCCCCCCACCCACCCATGAGTAACGCCTATGCGTAGAGAGCATACGCAGAGCATAGCCTGCTGTTAGCTGGATCAGCAGGTTGCTAATGCGTTTTGCACTTAGAGAGGCACTATGACAGGTGTGGGTGTGGGGGTGGGGTGGGTTAGGTGACAGAAGGGAGTGCTGGAGCGTGTGGACCTGCTTCTGCCCTTGCCCTGGTACAGAGGAGACGCAGGCAGTCGGGGCGCGCTGCTCATCCCCGGCATTATCCATCTGCTCGCGCATTAGCGGCAAAATTAGGTGCTTAATGTAGCATTTTTTTTAAGCAATTGGCAAGTAACTAATATCCCAAACGTGAAGCGAGCCTCCCTGTGTCGTTGTTTACTGTGCTTGTTTTTCCTTCCGCTGGCGTCCGTGTGTGCAGATGTTGTTGTAATACACAGCAGCAACTGTTCAATAATTGTTTGTTTGCATATTGACATTACTTGGGTCAGCTATACAAGAGGCCATCTTCCATCTACATGGTGTTCAAATGAAGGCAATTAAATGAAAGGATAGGCTGGGAGGGGGAGGGGGTAGTTTCAATGAGAGGTGGCACCAGCCTGCATTCAAAAGATCACGTTGGTGAGCTGCTCTCCTCCCTGCCATCTCTCTCCTCTGCTTGACTCCCATCCTCCACTCCCTTCATCCATATATGTGTGTGGCTGTGTGTGTGTGTGTGTTTCTACATCCATGTGTGTGTGTGTGTGAGTGCGTGTGAGAAGACTGCATAATGTCACAGCGCAGGTGATAGAGGGGCATGAAACCCGTGTGTAATTACAGGGCTCAGAGACGTGTTTTTTAATAAATATTTGATGATATGTGTTAACCCATGGGGGTTTCGAGGAGAGCAGGTGTAGGGGAGGCTAAAGGTGTCGGTAGACCTGTGTCCCAGTGCCAGGGCCTGGGCATCTGCTGAAGGACGCTCGCTGGCATCATTAAGGGGACAGACCTGGGGAGACTGCTGGGTGGGGGTGCTCAGCCTACAAACACGTGTCAAGAGCTAGGGATCCAAGAGGCCTTGATCTTCAGAACCAACTCCACACGACCAAAGTCGTGATTCTGCTGGAATCTATATACTCAAGGGGTCCAAAAGGTACCAAAGGTTCTACACTGGTTCCTCTGCATTTTTCACAGGTGATAAACCATCACTGGTCACTTAACATTTACATTTGCTCATTTAACACCTCCGTAGGTATGTGACATCACTGAGTATCAAACCCATGACCTTGGTGTCAGCACCTTGCTCTGCCAGTTGATCAGCAGGAACAGTCTCAATAAAAGAGATAGATCTCTTTTCCAACTTCAAAAGACTGATGGAAGATGAACTTTAGGGTTCTTACAAGGGGACAAGCCAGAACCCCTATTAGTTCCAGACTGTACCCTTTTTCGATAAATCTGCCTGCTGCCCATGAGCGGCAGGCTATGTAACACCAAGTTACTGCCCTACAAACAGAGCTCTATTTCTGGAGCAGGGCTTTAATATTAGGAAGACAATGGCCCTGTTATCCCTCCTGAAAAATCACTTCCTGACTGTCTAAAGAAAGCTAACCAGGGATTTAACATGTGCTAAAGAGACAATCATCCTGAAAATAGCCGAAGGGGAAAATGCCACGTTTGATAAAGCTGAGAGTGAATCTGGTACATATTTATGCAGAGAGGATAAATGAGGCTGGAACAACTTGCCCGGTTTTCCCATTGGGGAAAGACCTGCTGTCTTGGCTGACCTACGACTTAACCTTCAAGAACTATTTTCTATGCTCTTTACAATACACCTGCCAATACTGTGATACCATGGAATATGCAGTGTAATATACACTACAGAGAAAAAAAATCCAGGTTCTTCTCTTACAAATCTCTGAGGAAGTTATCTGACTCTAGGAATACCTATTGATCTGATGAGGACACTGATAAAGGGAGAGATAAATATCCTGACTTATTAAAAGAAATGCCTTCAGGCAATTATCAATACCAGACACCGAGTCCAAATAAGAGCACGCAAACACACAAGGATTTTAAGCATATTGTAGTCAGGGATGGAAAACAGGATTAGAACCCCCCCACACACACACACACACACACCAAGCCCCTAGACTCCATGACCTTGTCAAGAATGCAACAAGACACTGAAAAAGTTTCAATAAACACTGCATGTGTGACAGACTGTCCAGGCTGGTCCTTGCAACAGTTACGGACTCATTAAAACTGAAATACAACGACGACGACGACTTAAAAGCACGTATGACCCTTCGGAGATGCCGACTACTTGAAAGAACTCCACGTATTTTAACAAAAAAAGAAGAAAAAAAAAGAAAGAGATTGAACTGCATTAGCTTGCATAATTTAAGGTTAATGAGAAAACAACCCCATATGAATATCGAATCTCATCTTATCTGGCCACTCCAGCTGTAGGCTCCATCTTTAAAAAAAGGCATCAGACTTAGGCCTTTGATGATCTGTGCAATCATTACATTTCGCATTACATTACAATCATTACATCATGCTGGGGTCACATTAGAAAATGACTGCGCTTCCCTTTCAAAGGCAAGCTTTAGGTAATTTGCCTGCAGTCGAACGCAGACTAGCATTTTACCCCAAACTAGAAAAAGCCTCCCAGAGTAGCAATTATCGCTTATACAATATCTGCGATTAACATCACTCAGCTTGGCCTCCCCCTGTTTGGAGAGGGCCTTTGACGGAAATGGACATCTTTAATGCCACGCTGGAGACCTTAAATATCTTTCCTTTGTTTAGTGCCTAACTGATTAACAGGGAAACCCCAGGCCTGGCTACTAGGATACTGAAGGACTAAATGAACACATTAACAGCCTTTTTTTTCTTTTTGAAATCCAAAACATACCCACAGCTGTAAGAAGAGAGACCATTGGGCCTCTGATCGAGCCACATTATTCCAAAACAGCAGATAATAGCTAACAGATTCTGACAAGACACAATAAAGAGCTCTAATTGTCTTATATTTGGCTTTCTTCACAAAATGGAGGCTTCGGGAGCTTCAGATGTGAGTAGCGAGCTAAGATGGCTATAGAGTGTTGGGGGGCTTCGGCGCTGGGCTCAGGTTTGAAGAGCTTGCTGTCGGCGCAGTCGGATACGGACGGAAGAGCGGTGAGTTTGTGCTCCTCTATTACAGCCGGGCGTAAATGCGACGAGGGACAAGGTGTCCTAACCTCGGAGCGGCGCCAAAGCGAGGAGAAAAAGGAAGCCTAATCACAGATCAATTTGCATGGAGGGGCGAGGAAATCAGGCTCAATAAAGACACACGGCTCTGAGAAATGAGTTTTTAATCTCGGGGAGGAGATGAGATTTTGACCTGTGCGTTTTCATTTCTGTTTTCCTTTCCTTTTTTTCTAAAATATTCCCACCACCACCACCCTCCCCCCAACACACACACACACACCTCCACCTACCTCCCAGTCCTGGTGCGGTGTGGACGGACGTGTAAATTTGTCGGGGCAGAGTAGTCATCGCTATCCCCAAGGACTGTCATCATACATTCATTAATTTCCCAATAACTGACATGGCAGGAGAGAGAGAGAGAGAGTGTGAGAAAAACACTCTCTCAAAGAAGAAATAAAAAAAAAAATAGAAAAAAGGTACTTGTCTCTACAAATAAGCCTCCATGAAATGCAATCAAAGGAGTGACAGATATTTCAGCGGGAGGGAATTAATCTGACGGGCATGTCTTTGGAAAGAGCCAGGCACTTAGTCCTCGCCCGCCGACCTTGCCTGAACTGGGTAATGGAGAACTGTGCAATGGGAAGTGTTTAAGATGTGTAGTAGTCATGTAGGAGAGAAAGGGCCTCACTGGCCAATAGCCACGGTGAGGACACACACACACACACACACACCCCCCCCCCCCACACACACACACACTGGTGTTCGATGAACTGCTCCTCATCACATCACAGTGGAGTGTTGAGATCTTCGAAACTGTGGATGTCTGCCTGGGCTGTGATGACTCCTGCAGACAGCGGCTTTGCCTTCTGTTGCGCCTCCTTTGAAGAGATCTGCCAATCCGGTCTCGAGCGCAACGCATTCTGTAACTGTTTGAAGGTGATATTTCTGTTTGTTGTGTCTCAGACAAAATGACAGACGTGACCCCCACACTCCGCTCGGCAAGGTCAGACAAAAATTTTCCTTTTGTTTCCTTCAAAGTACTTCTTTTGGGTTGAGCAAAAAGATATGACTCACAGGAATACAAACACAGAGTGGCCTTTGTGTCCTTTAACACCTTAAAGGACCTCAAAGTAGCAGTTGCTAGGTGACTGTTCTCTGAGAACCCGTCTGAGATGAGCAATTGCTTCAAGCCAAAAGAGCTGAAGCTCTTTTTTTTTAAATCAAGTTTTCCTTTATCAACATTACAGCCAGTAAGTAAACCATTAAACCACAGCAATGGAGGCCATACTGTTGAGCTTTGATCCGCTATATGGATTATTTCTTGCTATGGTTTTTCAATTTTCAGGTGGCAGCAAAGGTGTATAGAAAGTGAAACAAGGTTTCTCTGTACATTCCTTAACTAAGTTTCTCACCTCCAGCAAGCATAAGAAAGATACATAGAACTGTTAACGCGCCTCAGTTCACAGTCACACCAATGCAGACACACACAGACACAGACACAGACACACACACACACACACACACACACACACACACACACAGACACACAGACACACAAGACACACAAGACATAGAGCTCATTAACATTCACTCTCACACATCAAAGCACGGTGGCGGGGGGTGCGAGGTGCAGGTGCAGGTGGAGCGAGGCGAGGATGCCAAACTTCATCACCTTCAGACCTTCTGCGCCGCTGTCTCGCCACATCTGCAGACTTCATCTTCTCATTACACCTCTGCTTTCCGCCCTACCTCTGGAAAAAAAGAAGAAAGAAAACAAACCACTGACAGGCCACTTTCCCCAGCACGCCGGAGAAAAACACGCACGGAACGCCGCAACGGCACGCTTAAACACGTTTGACGGAAATAACATTTGACGTGGCACGGTTCTTCATGTATTCACCTTAAGCGCAGGGGTGGGAGGAGAGCGAGAGACGTTACCGAATCCCCTGCTTACGCCCGTAAGCGGGGAAGAAAGTCACCTTCAGAGCCTAGGCGGCATTATTTTTAGGGAAGGGGTTAGGAAACCTGCACCTGCTAAGCGATGCACCCTAAAGGGGAGATTAAAGATGATTAATATGGGGAAGAACAGAAATGAGCCCCATGGCCATACTTCTGCTGAACACAGAGCAGTATTTACCTGTAAACGCTCTAAAATATCATACCGTACCTCAGGCAAACACAAAACAAGGAGACTTGGTGTGCAGGAACAGGAACAGGATGCAGGCAGGATGTTTAACTGCGAATTTCAAGAGAATGTGCTTTTTAACTTGTGTAATTTGCAAAGTGTGTCATATTTACTTAGGGCCCTCTGTCCCACTCTCTTTCTCGTGCGCGTTGGCAACGCAGGAGTCACACAAGTGCGGGCGCCGATGCCGGTGTGTCTGTGCATGTCACCGGCACACCTGCCGAGAACTCCACCAGGAAGCGGCAACATCTAATTATCAGGCAATTTTAAACAAAATGATGTTGCTTTTGCTTCTGTTTTAATTAGGGAGGCTTTCAGAGGTCACACGAAATGAGCTTTTAATTAGTGTCAGCCATCAGTTTATTCCCTCTTTATTGAAGCTATCTCTCTGGGTACCTCTTTGTAGTTAATTGGATCAGAGAGTGCTCACAAACACAGACACACATACACACACACACACAAGCACACAATCACAGTCAAAAGTTTGCCGGTGCAAAAAAAAAAAAAGTTTATCAAACAAAAGGAACTCACAAATATTTGAAAAGGCCGCATGCTTGACTGACGAAGTGTATTGAGCTTGTGGCTTTGTTGCCTCCTCTGTTTAATTAATAAAGGGGCCATTAAGCGCTCGATGACAACGGACGTGAATGCAAACACACAGCTGGCTCTGAAAGGCTACGGCACTGGCAGAAAATGAGGAGTGCCTCTGCCAAGAGAGCACGCGAGCAGACGAGGAGGCGAACCATCACAGTCATCGCTCACCAATGTCACATTCAGCCCCCCCCCCCCCCAAATCTGCCGCCGTTTAGGAAAAAGAAACGCGAACGCGGAATTCAACTGCGCTATTCCGATGCTAGATGCCATTAACAGCAATGCAATTTGGTGGTTGAGCGGCTGGTTGCCCTTCCCCCTGTGGAGCCCACATGGAAAAGCTCAACAGGGTCTTAAAAGATGGTTATACACCTGAAGCTCAGGATAAGTGGATTACTCAGCCAAATAATAACCTAATGAGGGCATTTAGAGAAGAAGGGAAGCTCAAATCCCACACCAGGGTGAAGTTTAGACCGTCTCCCCGCAGCTTTCCAGGAAGAGAGACTGACTGAGCAAGTGGGAAAAAAGAAAATATTAATTTAAAGAGTAAATTAACAAAATAACTTAACTTACAAACCTGGTACCTTCACACTGGGTTTCAGGTTAAGAAGGCTCTGAAGGTAATTGGTATTGATTTTTAAGCCCCTCAATTACAGCCATAGTGCATCCTTTTCTGCTTATCCGCCATTGTCATTAAGTCATGCTAACACCCCCCATAACTCCTGACATAAACCTGTCTGAGCTTTGCGCCTCCCATTTTAGCTTTGGTGCAGCAATGAAACATGTCAGTTCTTGAGAGCTCTATTCCTATATGAAAAGAAACCTAAAATGGTGGCGAAGCAATCCCATCCACTGACACTGAAGGACAATGTGTGGGTCGGAGCGGAGATGAGCTGCTCCTCTTTCAGAGAGCTCAATAAACCCCCCGGACTGCAATGGAGCAACAAAACCAGCAAGCCGAGGCGTGTAAATGTGGGGACGACCTGTGTCCATGAAAGACACTGAACAATCGCCGGATGCAATTTATAAGAGTATTGCTTTTTTATGAACTAATATATTAGTAGTTGTTACCTCTAAATTGCACAATAAATAACCAATATTTCCTGAAAGCCAAGGCTTGACCTTATTGTCTCAGTGATGTGCAAAACAAATAGTTTCTGCACAGCGTTAGCACTCTGGTTTTCATGATAAACATGAAAAGGCAGATTCATAAAATGGCAATTACCAGTTTTGACATCAATTCTGAAGGTTAAAACAAACCTCAACAAACCTTTCAGATTCCTGAATGGACAATTACAGGAATAAATAAAAACCACCTACAAAAGGTCTGAAAAGCCTCTCCTGGCATAGCAATTCTTTTTAATTAGTTGCCGGCAACGGCATTAGCCGCGCTGGTGAGGCTAGTCTATCACTTGCATATTCTCACGAGGTTTGAGCCGACTTAAAAGGCCGGGGTAAATGATTTAATCTACGGCGTCACCTCCCGAGCCGCAACCTCATCTGTATTTGTGCCACGCCGCCGCACTAATTTCAGCTAGTATATCTGCATGCACTTTTTCGATGACCCGTGCCGGGTGTGGAATTAAACAATGTCAGCGCAAGAGCACATTCTAACAACCCTTAAATTCCACAGTTAAATCGATCAGGGGACAGGTTTCTGACAGTGCAAGAGGACCATGAAATAAGCAATTATTGAACCATCTACTCCATTCTTAGAGAGCCACTGTGAAATGGGCAGGTTGTCCCTTCCTATAATAACATCTCACACGGTGGAAACTTTGCGATTGGCATGTTATGAGCCAGAGGTAGGTCGAAAAATCAACAAAAAAAAGGGGCAAGACGACAGACAACAGACCGCAAAGGCCCCCAAATATGTTGATTACAGCGCTTGACAGCGAGTGCCTTCAGATCAATCCACTTGATTTTCTCTCAGGGAGAGCAGACAATGAGAGTAGGGGGGAGAGAGAGAGAGAGAAGAGGGAGAGGAAGAGAGGAGAGGGAGTGAGTGAGAGAGGAAGAGGAGAGTGAGTGAGTGCGTGAATGAATGTGAGTGGAGATTTGGCCTGGCCTTGCCGTGCTGGGCATCTGATCCGGCCTGGGTGTCCTCTCAGATCCCGTGACAGATAATCCATCAAAAGCTCAGGCTGTCAGACAGGGATGGATTTCAGCACTGGGGTCTGGATATCTCACTTTGAGCCATGAAGGGCACACACACACACACACACACACACACACACACACACACACACACGGAGAGACTTACTCACTTTCTTACACAACCTCACACATACTTACACTCTTCCATAATCAGAAATACAGCAGTTGGTCACTCGAGGAAAGGTTTGAAAGCGGAAGCAGATTTTTTTTCATGGCACAGCATTTGGATATCAAACACCCAGTGTAGATTTGTTAAATATGTGCACCATGACAGAGCGAAGCTTCGAAGAAGTGATGACTCAGCATTTTCCCTCTGAGCTCATGCCAGTGACCACCCTTTATCAGGCAGCCAAAGCTGAAGGCTCACATGACTCAGTAACATTCATCTGATCCTAGCCCATCACACTCACACTCACCAAAAACACTCATGCAGACGAGGAAAGAGAAACCATAGGCCTGCGCTTCTTCTCCTTATATTCCTCTTTATTTGGACGCTTTAAGACAATTCATTTGTAGAGTATATATATATTGCTTCTTAAAATACATTCATGATTTCAAAAAAGATTACAATTATATATTGTTATTCAGATAAACAAGAATGGCCTATAACAGGAATGTTCTTGAACTCGATTCACAAATTAGTGCACTTCCGTGTCAAAATGTAACACTTGAAATTACATACGGTATTACAAAAATATCTGATTCTGCAACCTCCAGAAATATTCTTCTAAAAATCTGAAGAATGAGCAGTTGACAAAATGAGCCTGTTGATGTTTCTCTCTTCGACTGACGGCTGGTTTGGCTTCAGCTTGTTATGACTGGCTACCAAAGGCTTACACACAGCTGTGGGGCCCAATCAGAACCACGCTCAGGGTTGTTACACATGCATCCAGCTTCTTAACATTACCACCAGGAATACAAAATGTGCTTCTGAACCAAAGGTGTATCTCAGGATTGGCAAAAAAAAAAAAAAAGGAAAAAAAGAACACAATGGAGTTGGCATTCTTCACATGTCCCCGGTGTTTGTGGTTTGAACTTTATAGAATAGCAGATAACAAAAACCTCTCTGTTAAATCTCCCATTAAGGCTTAAATAAAAAAACAACAAAACAAACAAAAAAAACACATGTAAGAAACAAGGCCATGAGTTATTATTAAAGTCACTTGAGGAACAGCTTTCTTTTCAGATGGCGTGTTTGAAGTCTCAGCCACTCACAGAGGCCATGTCTGGGCCCACAGAGAGAATGAATCACAGTGATAATTAAAGTGTAATTAAAGTGTAACACAGAGCTGGCATCTGTGCCCCCGATCCTGATAACAATCCCAGCGAATATTTATCACCTCCCAACACTCAAACAGCTTTCCAAGTCTTTCCATGCAAACAAGGGCACCCAATTACTTAAAACTGCATACCAATTTTCTCCCTTCCTTTGTGTAATTTGGTGAGTTGGCGAGACACATGTTGCAGGGAAGAGGACCTTAATGCAACACTGCCCAAGACACCATGAACAGCATGAGTGAATGAGAATATTAAACAAAGTGTATTAAAGATTCAAAAAAAGGACACAAGGTGAAGTGGTGTAGACCAACCTGAGCTAACCTGATGAATCTGCAATACTTAAACATTGATGTTGTATGTGTGTGTGTGTGTGTGTGTGAAGGTCCTGGATGCTGATGGTCAAGCCTCTACTTCTTGATGCTGGCCACGGCCTTCTTAGCGGCGTCGTCCAGGTCCACAGCAGATGTGATGGGCAACCCGCTCTTTGAGAGGATACTCTTGGCCTCCTGAACGTTGGTCCCTGTGCGCACACACACACACAGAGGCAGAGAGAGAGAGAAGACATGATGACTGGGTCACAGACATAGGCTCCTCAGCAGCTCTTTCTTTACGCACACATGCAGATACTGTGGAGTACATCTGGAGAGACATATGCATGCCCATCCACTCGCTGTTCCACTACACACACACACACACACACACACACACACACACACACACACGCCTTCACCAGCGGAAACCGCCAGGGGCCAAATCTCCACCCAACCCAGGCCCCAGCTCTGGTGAAGGACCGGGGGGTGCCGGAGCACTCCGCTTGCCTTGGCTGATCAGAGGCAGCTGCTGTGGGTCCCCGCTGGGCCGCTGCCCTGGGGCCCGGATGAACGCACAGTGGGTTTCTGTCAGGCCCTACGCCCCCACCCACCCACCCCCCGCAGCCAACAAATCTGCTCCGTTGTCTCCCACCCAACCCGCTGCAAGGAGGCCCCCCCCCCCCCCCAAACTCCCTGACTCCCAGCCGGTTCCTGCTCTGCATCACAGCACCCACCACACAGCAGCCAGGGCATCCAGCCAGACACACTGAACTAAAACAATCACGGAGGAATAGATAAGAAAAGAAAAAAACAAGGGAGGAAGGGAGAGATAGATAGAGAGAAGGTGGGAGAATAATAGAGTAGGATGGTGTGTCTTCTCTGTTTAATGGGAGAGTGAGTGAGTGATTGTGTGAGAGTGTGTAAGGGAGAAGGAGAGAAAGACTGAGAAGAGTGAACGTGCAATGGGCGAGGGAAGAAAGGTAGGGAGAGAAGAGAGAGAGAGAGAGAGAGAGAAAGAGAAGACAACAGAGGGCCAGCTGTTGATGCTGTCACTGAGTGATTTCACAGGTGAGGGTACAGCTGCAGGGAGGGCCTTCATAAAGCACCGGTGCTCCAGCACTCTGGGGCCCCTAATTGGATAGATGTGCACCTCGGGCTCTTACGTGCAATAAAGAAATGCATCACGGAAAGCTATTTTGATTACTAGGGCTCATTCATTAGGTAATTTCATAACATGTGCACAGCCCTAAGTGCCTCTGAGGGAGGTGCGACTCCTCATTTGGGCGTGTCGGATCAAAAAGGGAGGCGTTGCATGGAAATTGTTTTGAGGAAGGTGCTCTGCCGTTTCCTTCATTGAAATGTCACCTGCATCTCTGGAAGGCACATCTAATCTAATCTGTACACAGTTTGACAGCATAAGATTGACCACTGAGTTATTTAACTGACCCGTCATTTAACTCAACACCTCCTCTCTGTACTGCTTGCTGGTCACCTGGTTTGCATTGAACTTGGAAGGGAATTCATCAAGGTAGACACCAAAAGTCATCTGATAAGTTTCCCAAGTTTCCTAATATTATTTGAGTCTTTGCTTGGTTTATTCGCCATTTGGATTTATTCACTTCGCTCTGGATATTAAATATTACCTGCTTCATGGACGTCTTTGCTGTGTCCTGAAAATGATTAAAATGATGTCACTCTCTAACGTGTTAACGGGACATTTCCCCCCTAAATAAATACATTTTTCACATACCTTTCCACCATATTCTACATAAATAATTTCCATAATATCTCATGTAGCTTGCTTTCATGTGTGTTTGTTAGGCCCACAGGCCTGTATGTTAAATAATGTTAACACCACGGCAATGATTACACTTTGGAGGTTTGAACTGTGTTGGGCTTTTATTAATTAAACACGAAATATTTAATCATTTCACAATGACAATTTAACTGTTTAAATATTTGTATAACATGTGCTGATGTCTGAACCAAACAAATGATACGTGGCTTGTCATCACAGCACACGTCAGAATTCCTGGTGATATGACAAATTCAACAGCACACCCACAAGTCTCCCCTGACCCACAAAGGTTTCCCCCTCCTCTAGCTAGCGTCCTATGAGTGCATACATATAAAGAGCAATTTCTTCTCGACACCACCTTTTTTTGTTGCGCCGTTTGCAGCTTATTATTACGTCACACGTGTAGCTCACAGCTCATTGCTCTTTTGAAATAACGGACCTAGGACCCAACTCTGCCCTTCTTTAAACGCATAAGTCTACTAAGTAGGGAGCCCTTTCTCCGTCTCTCCCACGATTTCTGTGCTTTCACTTGCCCACTCCTGAGTAATACAGTAATAAATCTTTGTTCTGAGTGACTGTTTGTGTGTATGTGGGTCTGTGTGTGTGTGTGTGTGTGTGTGTGTGTGTGTGTGTGTGTGTGTGTGTGTGTGTGTGTTTGTGTGTGTGACCCTGACTCTAGGGCACTGGTGTTGCACATCAGCCTGCTGGCCTGGAGTGTAATTACGGTGATATCTATCTCAGGAGAGTGGATGTTCTGATCAATAGCAGTTTCACAAGGAATTCAATTACCAGCCCCACTTAACTCCTAATATTTCAGCGCTTTTCCTTCGCTCACATAATCACTAATTTCTAACACGTTGCATACGCCTGGCAGAAAACAATCCATTGATTTAGAGAAGGCCAGCCAACGGGTGCTTTATACAATACGGCACACGAGGTATCAGTCATTATTGAACACGGAATATCACACCTTGATGTGGAGCTGTTGATCGAAACCCACATCTTCCTAGCTCATCCATAACTACGCTAAAAACTAATTTGGCTCAACGACTGTACACACGGGAAGAAATATTAGTAGAGCTGGGGAATTAATCGTGCGGAAGTGAAAGATTCTGCATCGATGCACAAAAATATAGTTTCTTTCTTTTTAAACAACGTAATTGAATAATATGCATGCCAGCATCATTAATTTAAACAACTCATTGAAACCCATTTTAATGCATTATGCAGTTGTAATGATGAATTAAAAGTGAATTTACAGATAACACTGGCAATAGCATAGCCACATTCCTTAGGGTCTAGTGAAACTAGCCAAGTACAGTTATTGTAAACAAATCTTTCCACCATGACCCCAATAGATGTCAGTGAATGAAAGGGGACCTTACAGATACTGGCAATACACACTCCATGTCTGCTGATGCAAGCCAGGTACATGAATTATCCTGAAGGCCTAATTTATATTAATGTGAAACCAATTACATTTTTAGAAATCTTATTTACAAAGCAGTAGTCTACAAAATATTTTGTATTTAGACAGACCTACTGCTGGGTAATCTTTGAAAAAGGAGACAGCTTTTTCTGTAACGTGAATCTCTCATTTCTTAAAACAGCTGTCCAATAAAAAGCTTAAAGGGAAAATAGAGTTCAAATCTGAGTGCTTGTATTTATTAAGAAAATAAACATGGCCAAGATGCAACGTGATGCATCGACAATCGTTTTATAATCGAATCGTTACCCTTCAATTCGAATCGTGAGGCCAGTCAAGATTCACACCTCTAAATGTTTCAGTGTAAACGTATGGCTACTCTATGGCATTAAGTATAAAATCGAACATACTCTAGCATTGCTTGTGTGTGTGAGTGAGTATATGTGAGCATGTGTGTTTGAGTGTGTGTGTGTGTGAGTAAGTGAGTATATGTGAGCGTGTGTGTTTGATGGTGAGTGTGTGTGTGTGTGTGTGTGTCTGTGTGTGGAGTGAATGGCTGAGTGATAGCAGGGTTAAGCTTAACAGAGGGCTCCCTCCTCTCTCTCTCTCCCCCTCATCTGTACTCAGACTTGCTGGGGAAGTGCTCACCTGCCACCACTAGGTGCTGCCAAAGACCTTCTCACCGCCCGACCACAGAGCTCCACAAAGCGAGGGCACTGGCCCCTTTAAGCCAAGGGGAGAGGGAAGGGAAGAGAAGAGATAGGGAGGAGTGTTTGCACAAAAAGACCCTTTAAAAGGGTAGAAAAAGAGGTGAGAAACAGAGAGAGGGGAGAGAGAGAGAGCAGAAATGACTGGAGAAGAGATGACGCATGTGGAAGAACGCATGCTAAAACTCAACCCAGATCTGGGAGACCTACAGACATTTGGCTTTGGGAAAGGGGACTCAATGGCTACATTAAGCTCCGTGTTCTGCTCCGAATCACCACAAGTTCACCAGCAGGCTTCAGTTTCCAGCTTAATGTTAATGCCAGGCATTTAGAGGATGGATGGATGGATGAATGAATGAAGCTGTGGTCTTTAAATGGGAACGAGTACTACAGGATAGTGTGTGTGTGTGTGTGTGTGTGTGTGTGTTGCTCCACTGGTAACAAAGAGTGGAGTTGAGAAGGACTAGCAGAACCATCAGTCTGTTTGTGATGAGTGACGCTTTCATGTGAAAAGAGGTCTGTGTGTGCGCTTCACATTCAACTCTCCATGAGGTATGTTTGAAGATGGACAGCCTTTCTTAAGTTAACACATAGTCACAGGGAGTTTGTGAGTGTGTGTGAGTGAGCGAGCGAGAGAGAGTCGCTATGTGTGTGTGTGTGTGTGTGTGTGTGTGTGTGTGGCTATGCGAAAGGTTAGAAGCTGAAAACAAAAAGCTGATGGATTCTGAGCATGCGTACTGTGTGAGGAGTGTATGTGTGCCTGTGTGAGTGTGTGAGTGTGTGTGTGTGTGTGTGTACTTGTGAGTGTGTTTGGATGTGTGTGAGTGTGTTTGTGCTGGCAGATCCCCCTAATACAGCTGTAATGATACTGTCAGGACTCGGGGAAGCCGTCATAGGCACCGCTGTGGGATCCACAGTCTCTTTTAATTGCATTCGGAGGGGTGGCCACATCGTCCATATTTCCCCCCTTAAACACTAAATTGCCTCCACTTTCATAGAGACAGCAGGCGGAGCGGGCCCTCTAAATCAATAGGAGTATCAGGGCTTAAAGGAATATAATCGCTTTCGAAGTGGGCCCAGGCGATCCCTGCGGGGTGTTTAGTGAGGCCGCTGGAAACGCGCAGACGGCCGGTTCTCAGAGAGGGGGCAGCAGTCAGTCACTGCACAGCACTTTATCTGACACAACACACACATGCGCACACACACTCTTGCTTTCCCTTCTATTCTCACACTCACACATGACTCTCTCTCTCTCGTTCTCTCACACACAGACACATACACACACGACTCTCTTTCTCTCTGTGTCTCTCTCTCTCTCACACACACACACACACACACACACACACACACACACACACACACACACACACACACACACAAATACACGACTCTCTCTTTCACACACACACACACACACACCAGGTACACACGCAGACACAGTCACTCATTCGCTCAAAAACACACACAAAAACACATCTTTCTCATTGACATTCATAGTGACACCTAATATAAACTGTCAGGATTCCTCTTGTAACTTGGCACTAATCTCGGAGACAATGTTAAGAACTCTGCACTCGGTTTCAACATGTGTCCATAATGATACAGTCACCACTGCAGGTGCTGATACAGTTTCCCTATGCTAGTCGAGTAGACCACGTCCCCACTTAAAAAAAAAAACGACTTCAGAGAGAATGCAAGACATTTGGTAGATTTTATTCAGGAAGTGTATCACTCCAGCCCATTCCGCTGGAGCTCGCTCTGAAGCATGCAAATTGGAATATTAAACATTTGCAATTTTCTCTCTTCTATGGAGATGGAAATCCCCCCCACAGTCCCCTCTTTCCCCCCCTCCCCCTCCCAAGATGATGGGGCCCGCTGGATGCTGATAAATGTTCAGTGCATATTAACTCGCTCCAGGCCATTTCTGCGGTCAAATGAAAAAGGCACCCTTACTAGCGTCCCCAGTAATGGAGGCAAATCAGCCTTTTAGCACCATTTAAACATCATTAAATACATGTGGCTGAGCACACCGCGGTGAATCAAAACAAACATAATTGGACGGGAGAGGCACTCGCGACTGGGAAACACGCGTGCGCTTCAGCCCAGCGTCGCACGCGATCTGCCCTCGTCAGCTTTCTGCGGGGTGACGGACGGACAGGCAGGCAGACTGTCTCGCTGGGGGGATTCGCCCCGAAGAGCAAATCAGCAAGAGAGAGTTACAGAGACAGATATAAGAGAGGGAGAGAGAGATAGATAGATAGAGAGAGAGAGAGGATAGAGAGAGAGAGAGAGAAGATTCCCAATTAATAGTGGCACACTTAATCCCTGCCTAATCCTCCTGAAGAACAGCTTGCCATTATTACAATCAATGGAAGGGGAGAGGAGCCATGGGGACTTGGCAGAAAAATAACCCCTTAAGATTGATTCGCAGTGATGCTGGATATTCTGATGTCACTCTCAGGGTGGATGACGTTTAATGTCAATGGACCAAGGCTGCGGCCTAAGACTGGTCAATGACTATGACCTTCGGTGCACCACAAAGTATGCCAAACATCTTCATTTTCATAGACTTGGAAGATAAATAAAGATCTTGCTGTCTTTTGTCCTTTCAGAGTTAGGATGCTGGTTTGCACTCACAGCCTTGCTTTGGCAGTACTTGAGCATCTATCCCTAACATAGTCTAACATTAGCACACAAATCCAAGCCTCACTTTGTGAGAGGAATGACGTACAGTACTGTTTTTTTTTGCTCCCTGGCAGTTTGTGTCTGAATCGATGCGCAACTTAACATGCTCTAACCCCGACCAAGGGGAACAATCTCACAGACGCGCTGTCAGTAACGATGAGCAGCAGACGAGAGAACAGAACTCTGTATTGATCTCTGACTGCGCGTTACTGTACTACGGCGTTTCATTAGTCTCAAACTCCGCGCACATAACGACCACGTGAAACGCAGAGCAGCATCCGCAACCAGAAAACGACCCTCGCAAGGTAGCGTGCACACATGCGGTCGTGCGGGGCTGTGACGAGGACTCGATTGACCCCTCCCCACGCGCTCGCATCTGCAGTCGCTCGCTCGTCAAGTTGAATTTTGAGACTTTGGAGGCGGGGACAGTGGCTGATGTCTCTGCTTCTTTTGATTGGTGACTTTGAATACGGACCATGAACTTTGATTGGCTGTTTGGTTTGATCACTTCCATGCATCTGCATCCTTTTTGTAGTCCCTCCCTGAGAAAACCAAAAACACCACATGTATAGGGCATGAGTATGTGTCTGTGTGTGTGTGTCTGTGTGTGTGTGTGTGTGTGTGTGTGTGTGTGTGAGGCTGCTCGGAGGGGACAAATGGAGCACGGTGAGCTAATGGAGTGGAGGATTCGTCACTTTTCGCAGGACACAGGAGTCAGCTGTTTTCAGCCAATTATCCTAATGACCAGATGGGCTGGGGCCGCGTGGCCTCCCGTCGCTCCGCCACCTCACTATTAGCATACGCAGGTGAGAGGTCCACAATCAGCGCTGTCTGCTGCACTCCGCTCCACTCCACTAACAGCCCACGCACCGCACAAGGTGAGGGAAGTGTGTGTGTGTGTGTGTGTGTGGAGGTGGGGGGGTGGTTGTAGAGAGAGGGAAGAAAAAAGAATGTGTGTATCAACACCTGAGAGGGCATGGTGCCAGATGACCTGACTGTAGGGCAGCTCTCCGCCCTTTGCCTCTGTTGAGATAGGGCTGGCAGCCCTGAGGTGCGAGTTCCCATCACGCCGAAGGGCCAGAGACACCAAACAAATAAATATGGCCTCCGGAGTGAATCTCCCTAGAAGAACTGCTCACCCATTTTGTCCTGTCGAAACATGCCTCTGCAGACCAGTGCTCACAGGAGGCAAAAAGAGCAGCACAATGTCCTTGCTTGGTTTGTATAACACCCATCAAGAGAATCGGCTGGGAGACCACCAGGAGGACGTGGCATTACGACGGTGTTAATCTACATATCGAATGGGTTTTATTTCAAACAACCAAAACAAGTCATCATGGACAGCAGCTATTAATACTTGATAGAAACATTTCAATAACAGCAGCAGCAGCAGACACTGTCAACATGCCTGCCCAAGTGAGTGTGTTGGAGCAACACAGGCTGCTAGGCAACAAAAGGCATGGGTTAAATCAGACAACACAACAAGACACAGCACCTGTTAGCACCTGAAGCTCAACAAACAAATCTGTGGGCGAAACACTGCCAATGCTGACGATATAGAGCCATGGTGCTAACGGTGACGCTGACACACAAGCTAAAAGCGGATGGGGGGGGGGGGGGGGACTTGGCTGTGACTGTTAGCAGATGCTGCTGATGCTGCAAACGTGGCATTTGTCAAGAGTTTCCTCATTTAGCACGTTTAGTCCTCTAGCTGCCAAGCTGCTTCTCACTCACAGAAAAAATGAAGAGGCTCATTTATTCATCAGGCCGGGTTTTTGATCCAATGTCAGCTAAACTTTGTACCCACGATCCCCTTCAGCCTGGGAGTAGGTAAAGAGAACTGTAAGGGGAATGAATGCTGCTGTGAAGATACAAAGCAGACACATACCTTCCAGACGCACAACCAGAGGCACCTTCAGCTCCAGCTCCTTGCATGCCTTGGTGATGCCATTGGCGATGATGGCACAGTTCACGATTCCCCCAAAGATGTTCACCAATATGGCCTCCACCTGAAGAAAAGGCACATTGTGAAGGTGTGATTTAAGGAGTGATACAATTTTCCATCTGGTCAAGAAGCCAATCTCAGCACAAACAGATCAACTCAAGGCAAATACTGTGTCTAAACACAGGGTAGGGGGGTGTAGAGAGAGAGAGAGAGTGAGAAAGATGGTGAGAGAGAGAGAGAGAGAGAGAGAGAGAGAGAGAGAGAGAGAGAGAGAGAGAGAGAGAGAGAGAGATAGATAGATAGATAGATAGATAGATAGATAGATAGATAGATAGAGAGAGAGAGAGTAGTGGACTGAGATATGGAGACAGAAACTAGCGCTGGACGAGAAGAGTTGTAACATGCCACTGTATCATCTAAACCTAAAAAGGAGGCACCTGCCACAAGCCAATCACTATTCAACGTCCAAGTCAAGGTGTTGCTGTTAGCGACAAACCACAAAAAACGACTGATGAAAAAAGCAAGAGAGGGTAAACAGATGAATAATACACACAAAAACAAACCCCAGCTGCTCCCATTAAGGTTACTGGGGGCTCCTCCTGACACCCAGAAGCTCCCGTGGCAATCCCAGTCATTTTGGCCACTGACTCAGAACTGTGGAAAGGCTTCTGACAGGCTTTTTCAGCATGGAGACAGGGCCTTTCTCAGCAGCAGGCAGACAGTCACACAGTGTGTGTGTGTGTGTGTGTGTGTGTGTGTGTGTGTGTGTGTGTATATGTGTGTATGTGTGTGTGCGCGCGTGTGTGTGTATGTGTGTATGTGTGTGTGTGTGTATAAGCGTGTGTGCGTGCGTGTGTGTGTGTGTGTCTGGGTGTGTGTGTGTGCATGTATGTGTGTGTGTGTGTGCGTGTATGTGTGTATGCGTGTGTGCGTGCGTGTATGTGTGTGTGCGTGTGGATTTGATCCCTCTGATCTTGAGGCCTCTCTGCATGCTCTAAATGAAGCGGAGGGATTTGGCCTCTCCTCGACAAAAGCCTTTTCTTGCCTGAAGACACACTGCCGGCAGGGTGAAGATGTAAAGGCCTGACATCTCACTCACAATTAGTCTGGAGCAGTCTGGCACTAGAGTACAGCGCCTCACAGAACAAAGGCCAGTTCCACACCTTTAGATTATGTGAGAATGTAACAAATCCAACAACTTTAAAATGTACTGTATATGTATGTATGTATGTATGTATGTATGTATGTATGTATGTATGTATGTATGTATGTATGTATGTATGTATGTATATATATATATCTCTATCTATCTATATATACAGTATATATATGTCTCTCTCTCTCTCTGTGTGTGTGTGTGTGTGTGTGTGTGTAGGTGTGTACAGTACATGAAATATGGGGCACTTGTGAATAACTTTGAGAGTCTACGTACATAATGAGTAGAAAGACAGGCCATTCTTCACGAGGTGACAGTTGTCATTGTATGCCCTTAGAGCGCAAAACATGGCGCGTGTGTGCATGTGGTGTGTGGTGTGCAGTGTGCGGTTTGAGCATGGCCCATATTAATCCATGCCAGCTGTCAGCAGCCAAAGAGAACACAGGGAACAGTCAACCAGCAGGGTCACCTGTTCATCACTGTCAGTGGCACCGCACAATTAACAGCAGAGGTGCTGGACAATGCCCTCTTGTTTCTGTGACAGCATCCCACAAAGCCATATGCACACGTGTTCTCTCTCTCTCTCTCTCTCTCACACACACACACACACACACACACACACACACACACACACACACACCTCGCCCACTCTCTCTAGCACAAATACATGTGCGTGCATAAGACAGAACAAGCCAATACTCCACAGACAGGATCTGGCTACATTACACAGGCCTATCAAGCACCAGATGAGTGGGCCAAGGTTATTGTAATATGGAGAAAGCCAAGGACTCCACACCGCAGTTGGGCGTGCTCTTTCCCTGGATGAGCCAAGTTCAGGTGATATGACGGCGAGAGAGGGAGTTCAATGCAGTGGACAGCTCGAATCTGGTCGTGCCAGATGAGATTTCACTGAAACGTGTCAATACTGCAGCTCCACTCAAACCCAGGCCTGTCACTGATCTCCTTCAGTACCCGTCAAAATGTCCAATGTGTTTGTGTGTGTGTGTTTCGACAATCAATACAACATCAACACAAATTCAAACACATACACACACACACACACACACGACAACTCTCACTATAATCTCAGTCGATGCATGGTATTTTTAGCTTGGTAATCACTCATTGACTGAATGATTGCCTGACGCATGTAAAATATGATTCATTCTACCTTACATTCTACAATTCTATATCTACAGTATAAAAATATTCTAATGTGAGGTTCGATGTAATCTGGGTCATTTAATACAGAAATAAAAACCATCATTCCAGAAAATCCACTGTACACAATTGGCATCCAACCTTCTCTCCCCTCTGCGGGTTTCTGACAACACTCTGGAGAGACTGCCCATTCCTCAGGTATTCTGGGGTCGGACTGACCAGGCACCCAGTGGGATGTCCCTCATGGCAGCTACCTCATGAGGGGCTTGTAGAGGGTGTCTGCTAGTGTGTCCGACCACCACTAGAGGGCACTGTAGATCAAGGTGCAGTGGCTGAGGCACCGGGCACAGAAAGGACTTGGCTCTGTCACCATCAGAAGCCCATTTTTCAATTCCGGCTTTATTGAGCACCATCATATTTCTTCCACTCATGCGTCTCCTATTGACATCTATGTATATTAATGATACATGGGACATGATTTATGCGTTGCTGTACACAAGTAAATGCAGTTGCGAAGCACACAGTAGGCTTTGTGCAGTCTGAATGTGACAGAAAGGGTTTTTTTGGAGGGAGGGGGGGGGGCTGTTCTTGTTTACACCTTTATGCTTAAATGCAAGACCACAGGAACTTGAAAAGTCAGCCTGATAACCAGACAAAGTGCTGATTCACATCAACAGGATTAATTAGGCAATCTGTGTTTTGAATCAATGCAGATTCCTACACAAGAACATGTAACGGCTTTTAGGTTTGGCATTAATAGTTAATTACCAATCAATATTACTTAACTCTTTTGGCTATGGCTTTCAAGCAACTGGAGAATTATTAACTTACTCTTAAATCCCTTGCCTTAATATGCAGGTCCTTTAAAAGCAGCGAGCCACGTGTTTGCATTCAGGCTGAGTTGCATGCCGTTTTGGATCATTCTTCCCCAAATAACCAAGTGTGACTGAGTGCCGATCTCCAGGCCCCCGTATCCCTGACACTCTGGTGAACTCTGTGAGCGTGCCGTAGAGAACGGACAGACGCCTTCAGAGGCACACAGCTCAGAAACCCAATGGCTTCCAGTGATTTCATGCCAAAGCATTAGGAATGCCCAAGTCTCAGTGCTCTAGTTTTTTTCTGTGCGATGGTGGAGTACATTTTGTGTTTCACATCGGTTCTAGTTTTCTGTGCGATTGGTGGAGTACGTTTTGTGTTTCACATCGGTTCAAGGCAAGGGGAGAGAGGAAACGGGATCTCCTTTGGGTTTGATGCCAATCCTGATGAACAGTCCATCACAGACATGATATAATTGCGCCAAGCTTCTGATCGAATCCTGCCTGGAATGCAATATGTTTGATCCCACTAGTGGTACCAGTGGTGATGGGAGCTTGCCTTGAGTCTATACAAGGGAGAAAAAACAAACAAAACCCTGCGTCTTTAGGTCACTTTCCAACTGTATGTGGGGCAGAGAAGAAAGAAAAAAAAAACAATGTCAAGGCTCGACAAAGATGTGAACAAGACTCATCTGTGCTGATCACCAGATCAGACACCGGACTGGCAGGCACCGCGGTCGTCCTGAAAGAGTCTCGGTGAGCCTGGGCGGGCCCCGTTACGGCGGCCCACCTGAGAGCCGTGACCCATTCAGACTCTACATAATGGCATCACGCCACCCCGTCAAGGCTCCGTGCCTTCAAACGTCGCGGCGGCTGAAACAGTCTTTTGAGGAGCATTATGCACGCCGTAAACCGTACTCAACTACAAAGGAAATCTATTTGCAAAGCTGCCGCCGGTACAGAGACATCCAGGAACGCGGAGGAGTCGCCCTGTAGAAAAACGGGCCCGTTTTTGTGCTGCACAGAAGGAAGGGAGAGCTTGAATGCTCGTTTCTCCTGGTGTGAGACGTTTATGGTATGGCCCTCCACAGATGGGGAAACAAAATGGTAACAACAGCAAGAAAGAGCACATCTTCATCTAAAGGTAAAAGCACATAATGACAATGACCAGGTAGATGGTGATCTTTTCTGCTTGTTTGCGTAATTAGGCTTCTTCCGAAGATAACAAGCCATACTGCTTGAAGCCTGTGTGAGAGACACACACACACACACACACACACACACACACACACACACACACACACACACACACACACACACACACACACACACACACACACACACACACACACAAATCCTGTCTGCTGTTGTGTTTAATGACTACAATTTGATAATTGTGAGAAACAATAACATTTATATAAAGGCCTGTCTCTGCTTTCAAAACAAAACCTAAAAGGGGGAGCCTTACACATTCAGCACGGCATTAGTGCAATGGGCCTGGCAGAGCGCGGTGATGCTGTATGGGACTGAATTATCACCGCGGCCACATTCACATCTGTGCCCCACGCTAACAGCACTGTGCCCCCGCTGACCGCCGCTAATCTGGCCAGAGAAAGGCTTCCATCCTTTGTCGGAGGAGAGGCCATTGTACTGACCAAGCTCAAATGCTCGCCTCTCGGTGGCCTATTAGCTGCATTGTTCTGCGTTATCTGTCCTACGCAGGCCGTTCAGGATGCCAGTCTGGTCTCCGACATGCTTATTTAAATTTTTTTGTCACTCTGTCTTCGCCAGGGAGTGAGTCTGAGCTCTCACCATTGGGGGTCAAAGGTAAATGAGGAAGGGGTCAGGAGCAACAAGTCAGCCATCTCTTGGAAGGGAGTTTGTTGTTCGATGTTTGTTGTCAGCTCTTACGGGGATTACGCAAGGGCGCTTATGTCGGGTTACGCAGTAATAGCCAGATGGATATCCTGAGCGTTGCTTTTCTGGCATTAAATATTAACATTGAAAGCATTGGTACAGGGTTCTTGCCTCATGTTAATGACACTACAGGATGACAACAGCTACATATCACTATTGGCAAACGCCCCCACCAGGAGACCTTCACTTGCAACCATCATTATCTCCATAAGTGTTTGCCCAACCTTGAGCGCCATGAGAAACAACAGCCTTCGGAGAAGTTGAAGAAGCCCAGGACACGTGCCAAACTGCACGTGACTCCAGCCATAACAAAGAGAATAGGGGTCTTTTTGGGGTCCTTTTTCTTTCAGCTTCCTTTTGGCTCCCTTTCCCTTCCTTTGGCGTTATCTTACTGGATCTAGGGGCTGTTTACCTCCCCACAAACCCATTCTCTGCGATGGGTGATTCCTCTGGCACTAACACCTGGGAGAGGGAGAGAGAGAGAGAGAGAGAGAGAGAGAGACGAGCCGGGCCTGGCTTGGCTCCTATTAAATGTTGGGACTGGGCCTGGCGAGGGGGATAAGAGGGAAATAATTATCCAGCCTGTTGAAGCATGACAGCTCCTCCTTGCCCAGAGTGAAAGAGATGAAGCATTATGTCAAAAAATCAGCTCACAAACATAGACACATCTTGACACCGCCATTAGAAGTTTCAGTTCCTGTTAGGAATCACTTGAAAAGTGGCAGCTGACTCCTTGATCAATAGACTGTGTAAGATTCTTTTCCTCTCTCTCCCCTTGCCTCTCTCGCACTCGCTCTTTCTCTCCCAGGCAAAGAAATGGGCTAACTCTCTGTTTGCAATGCAAAGAGTAAGAGTTAGTAAATAAACAAGACACACACATTTATGGATTGTGAACTCATTAATAATAAAATATCAAATCTGCAAAATGCTGAACAACCACCCCAAGATAGCTCTTCCTAAGATATGCCATTCTTGTGTTTTCCTTCTTTACAACACGGCATAATACATCACAGCAGTCCCACAAAACAGTTTTATCAAGTGTGTGCTGGTTGAATGCTAGTATGAACATACATTACATGTTCATAGGAGTTCTATAATTTGTCAACTGCATATTCTGTGGTAATGAACCATGAAGAGCTCTTGCAGCATTCATGGTGCCACTTCCATTCGCCAACATCCCTCAGACAACAACTATGTGGCTATAAACAAGGTAGGTTACCATGCACAGAGAGAGAGAGAGAGAGATAGATAGAAAGAAAGAGAGAGAGCGAGAACGAGAGAGAGATGGAGAGAAAGAAAGAGATAGAGAAAGAAAGAGAGAGAGAGAGAAAGAGAGAATGAAAGAGAGAGAAAGAGAAAGAGAATGAAAGAGAGAAAGAGAGAGAGAGAGAAAATGAGAATGAAAGAGAGAAAGAGAGAGAAAGAGAACAGGAGAATGAAAGAGAGAGAGAGAAAGAGAGAGAACAGGAGAATGAAAGAGAGAAATAGGGGGAGAGAGAGAGAGAGAGAGAGAAAGAAAGAGAGAGATCCGTCCACATGAGCTCCCCTAGGTCTCATCTGAGCGTCGGCTCAGCTCGCTCTTTTCTGCCAAAGAAAGGAAACCAATCAAAGGAGAAATGGGTTTGCAGCCGTTCAGTGCAGAGGCGGTCTGGGGGAGGTGGAGGAGGTGGAGGAGGAGGAGGAGGAAGAGGAGGACGAGGAGGGAGTGAGCGAGTCAACGCAACATCCCTGTGAATTGATACTCGAGCCGACCATATCCCCCTCAAGGTCTTCCGTGCTTTGTGAGGCCGCCTGTGAGGTTGCGAACAGTGACAGCTGCCTATCGATGGCCCCCGCGGCAGATGAGCAAGACTGTCTTTTCAGACAGTCCGTCATTCAATTTCCAGAACACACTGGCCTGAACTGCTGGCGCAGGACACAAAAAAAGAAAAAAAAGAGAAAGAGAGACAGACAGAGAGACAGACTGAGATTGCATCTTACGTGACTGGACACACACACATGCACACTGTGAAAGAGTTTAGTCTTTTTCTCTCCATGGTGACCCTACGACTCCAGAAAAACCAAAGTAACGGTAATTGCCAATTAGGCAGTGGGCCGCAGATCTCAAAAGGCCTTAACCTTGAATAACTCAAGCATACAAACAAGCATACAAACAATGTCTTGAGAAACATTTTCTTTCCTAAAAACAGATTAAACTTAAAGCACTACATAAGCTACCAACAGGAATACTCATTACTTAATCATGAAAGCACCATTCACCCTCTTCAACACAATAAAGACCAATCATTTATTTTGCAAACCTCCACCACCATCCATCTTGTTAACGGAGTAATCATTATGACAGTGACAGAAACACCAACTCTGGCAATAGTGGGCTTAAATTCAGTTTTTTTTTTTTTTTTTTTTTTTCATGTTTGAGGTGGTGGCCCATAAAAGAATTCAACTGATGACAACAGTCATCCACAAGAAGGTGCCGCAGATGACCTACCACTGCAAGACAGAGAATAGGAAATGAGAGGCCCATCAACACACACTGGCCAAACAATGTGAGCCATGACATAGGCCACAGACGGGTCAAAATGGCAAGAGCAAGTATAGCATACATTAAGCCAAAAAGCAGTGACATCTGGAGTCATCTGGATTCTCCATCAGCTTTCCCTAACCAAGTCTCATGCATGTTCCAACAACAGTTCTGGGAAAAGGCTGGGAAATACTGCATGCCATGCTCCCTTTTGACATAAAATTACATTTAGGAAAAAAATGGGAAAAATTGTAAAGTAAGTGATTCTACTAAGCACGTCTGAATATATATATATATGACAGAAATGCATGTGCGTACTTCAGCACAAGCTCTCCACAGCTAGCCGAGGGTAGGCCCTGAGCTTGAGAGGGTGTGCTCCGTGTGTGGGCGGCCATCAGGTGTGCTGGTGATGACTTGGCAGAGCTCTTTTCCTCCGGCCTGACTCCACTGCTCCGGCATAATGACTCATCAGGCAGGCGGCTACGGCACCTGGAAACTCTGGAGCTCACCCCAGGCCTCAGGTGAAGGACCGGGGCCCAGGCACAAGCACACGCTCCACAGCTCCCTGGGTCCCAAGTCTCACAGCTCAGCAATGAAAGCACTCCTGACTCCGGTTCTTTATTATGGAGATGACGGCGGGCGGCTCCACTGAGGCCTTTGTTGTCGTGGCTTTAGAAGAGGCCATTGAAAAAAGAAAGCAAGAGCTGGTGGCGGAGGTGACGCTGGTAGCGCGTTCGGAGCGTCCGGGAGTGGTGCGCTGGTGACCCACTGTGTTCACTTCCCATGTTTTTTAATCAGATGGGAGGAAATGGGAACTCTATAAGAGGAGGTGGGAAGAGGGGGGGGGCAGAGTCAGCGGTCCGAATGGGCCGAATGCAAAGTGGCGATCAGTGGGGTCTCTTGAGAAGGGATCTCCAGCTCTAAAAGGAGCATTGAAATGGAGAAATGCAGCGGCTGACTGAGAGGGAGAGAGAGAGCAAGAGAAAGGGAGAGAGGGAGAGAGAAAGAGAAAGGGAGAGAGGGAGAGAGAAAGAGACAGGGAGAGAGGGAGAGAGAAAGAGAAAGGGAGAGAGGGAGCTGGAGAGGCTTTATGTGTGGCAGCACGGTGGCAGGGACGTTGGTAATTGTCAGTCAAGGATGTGGAATTCATTTTGTACTGCGCACCATGTGACCTTTTAAGTGTGCATCTGCACCCATACACACAGCTTGTACTCTTATGAGTACATACTCCTTCAAAGAGCTTCCATGACGCTCTGTTTCACATGACAAAAAAGCAGATCCTGCGTGGGCTGCAGTGTGTTTCTCATCTCCGGGGCGGATCACCCACCATCGTCGATGACAGCCAAATGTAAATATTCCTCTACCTTATCAAACAGGGTTAATGTCAGCTGACAGAGACAGAGCTAGCGCACACACAGTCCCAGTAGAGATACAACACTGTGCATATGGAGCAGACACATATGCTCTTCCTGTCATGCTACTGTCAAGAGGAGTCCTGTGGGATGGATACCCATGCAGAGGTGCCGAGGAGCTCATGGTGGCTAGTGAGGGAACACCACACAGCCTCTTAGCGTTGATTTACGACATTTAACAGACCATTAGGTTCAGTGTTCCAACTAATTGCTGATTAGCTAGTCATACCTGAGCATGACACTGCAGCCCTGTTGAAGTATGGCTCAAAGGGCTGTGTGATTTATCAAAGAGGTGTCCGTTCTTATCGGAAAATATATATTTTGTGCACGGCTGAGGTGACAAACGCCTCAGAATCCTACAGAAAAAAAAAAACAAGTTGCTCTGTAAAAATTTCAAAGGCTGTGCAGCGGCCTCGTGAGATTATAGCTGCAAATGCATTTCAGAGAACTCCACCCTCGCCTACCTTTCTTCTTTCAATCAGCACACAACTCTGCCACTGCACTTCTCTGAGCTCTGAGCTCTGAATTGCTTTATTAAATTGAAAGAATGCATAATCACTGCGAATGGCATACATAATCACCTCAGAGAGCAGCCACAACAAACCAGAGCTGAATATAAAAGACCAACACTCCCACTTTGTTCGTATTGCTGCATGGTCAATCAAAATTAATTTATTCAAATATATTCACACAGAAGGTCAATTATCCAAATGATTCTGATTCCAATTGCACCTGATCTTGGGAGCCAATGAGCCTTTTAAAGGGCAGCTGTGCATTTTTGCAAGGCAAATCATCTTAGTTTAGTTACGGTTTAGAGACAACCCCTCTGTTTTTTTTTTTTGGGAGTACAACCTCCTTTAAAAGGAGGTACTCAACTGTTTGTTTCACCCGATGGTGAGAAATGTCAGAAATGAAGCAAGGTATTGTCAGAGACAGGACTGACAATGGAGCCAGAACCTCAGAAAATCAGCCAAAGAGGGACAAGAGACCAGAGATTCTGAGCAACGAACTTTGATCATTAGTCTTTTGTTGGTGTGCACTTGACGTAAAATTATTTTGTATTGTGCAGCCATGGTATTGCATCATGCTGCTCCCGACACCCTTGGTCGGAGGAGAAAGATTGGGGTTGGATGATTTAGAGGTCATGCAAGGAGGAGATGCATGAAGGTCAGGCAGTGCCACCAGTGAGCATTCAGTTCAGTGCAGATGGGATGGGATGGGATGGGATGGGATGGGATTTGTTGGGTGGGGTGGGGGGGGTGGGTGGGGAGTATTTACAATGGGCAGCTGATGGACTCTTAATGCTCCGCTGCCTTTCAGGACACTACAGGTACAAAAAGCAGAGCACAGCTCCAATCGTAAATTGCAAAAAAAAAAGAACTCAATGAGGTTGCAACCAACATTCATAATATAAAAATTCTATTTCCAAACATAATCATCATCAACAATGAACGATGCACCTCCACATCTATACTAAACCTGCTAAATTCTACCAATAGAGCTAGAATGGGAAAAGGGAATTATCTGAATACTTAGCTGAAAACTGATAATGCATATCTACACTGTTCTTTTTTTGTATTTTTCGATGAGTCATACTTAAAATAGAGTATGAACACATAAAGTGTCATGCCATGTTCTATGTAGAAGTGATGTATTTTTGGTGTGTCCTAAGGATACCGATTTCACCCAACCATTTGTCAAAGAGGACAGAAATATGGTATAAATTCACACATTCTGTTATTAATGACTGAGGCTTCTCAGAAAAGATCCCATAAAAGCCAAGGGGGAAACATATTTGTGCTCTATATTTAAAGGCAGCTAGGAAAAGCTGAAGCAAAACCGTCGAGAGGAACCCAATAATTCACTTTTCTGGTACTGTTTAGCTAGAGAGGCAATTTAGCCAGGATGAAATAACCCCTGAAAGCTTTAATCCTGATGGATGGACCACTATTTTGATATTGCATTTTCCCCCTCTCTGGACCCCCCTCTAAAAATAGTTCCTTTTAAGACCACTAATTTGTTATTCATCTGCGCGAATCAGTGAATCACAGCACTTATTGAAACGCTATGACTGGGTTCTGGTGCGACACGGCTTGAACCAAATGAGTAATTTAAAAATTGATAGAATACACATATTGCAGACTCCCGCAACCCTCCCCCTCACCGAGGTTGCACAGGGCCCAGGGAAGCTCGGCAACCACTGCCAGAATATCACAAATCAGGGCAAACAGATGGATGCAATCAAGATTTAATTTCCAAAAAGCTCGACATGGATACATACACTGATTGGATGTGTTGGGGAGCTTTTTTCCTCGCCTGTGTAGGGAGTCCCTGTGTGATGTGTTCAGAGGCAGAGATCATCAGCCAAGCAGGTTGATGGAGTCGGCCTCTGGCAGAGACGGGAGACCTCAGCAGACACGACTCGTCTTCGGAACGCCTGAAAGGCTCTTTGACGCATGCCTCAGACCTTGCAAGGCTGCAGCACTAATCTGCATAACTCGGAGGCATATCAATTAGCCATTAAAGGTTTGCTCGGGTATTAGAAGGATCAGGGCAGAGCGGTCGAGCCTGGGAGACGCGGCGATTTAGAGCCTGAAAGTCGATGAAAGGCCTCACGCTGAGTATGCTTCCTCGCCCGCCCCTGAACCAAAGCCCCCACCCCCTGTGGCAGGACATGTCTCTCCACAGGTACTGGCGCCGCCCGTCCGCTGAGCTCGGTGGTGGTCAGGCTAATGAACCCCGCTTCCAGCAGGAAAAGGTGGGGCCATGGCTTCCACTCTCATCCTCCCCACCGTTCGAGCCCCATCCCCAACTCCACCTCCCCACTCCTTCACCTCACTCCTAACACATGCCGCTTCGGCAGAGTAAACGACGACGGGCTGAACCACCACCTCATACCCCCTGCACCGATCAACCCCTCCAAGCCTCCCCCTGCTGTGCGGGCGGCTGAGGAGACAGGCACCGGGAGCCCTTTCCCCCGGAAAAAGATGAGCTCCAGTGATTACAGACAGAGACAGTTTTCTAATTATTCTGTCAAACATCAATCTGGCGGCTGATGTGGGTCCTAGTGGCTGTTGATGGACAGTGTAATCACTCCTGTGCTTTAAAACCGAGGAGCCGCCGCCGCCGCGCTGGCAGACAGCCCCTGACCGGGGGTTGAAAAATGGGAAATGTGAAAGGCTCTATCAACTGATGCTGCAGCGCTGACCTGCCGAAAAAAACCAAATCCCTTAAAAATAAAGTCCCATTCACAGCCAGGGGAGGGGAAGAGTAGGCCTTTCAAGAGGAAGCTAAGGAAGAAAAAAAACCTCTTGACATCAGGTAATCCCCCACATACATGCATCTCCATTGGAGGAATGAGAATCCCACCCCCCAATATGAGGCTAACATGTGCACCACTGCCAGCAGACATTACCTTTTTTTTTTTTTTTTTTACTGGGCTCTCTGGGGTGCAACAGCTTGCTCAGGGGTGCATGTTGTTCTTGCCGGGGTGAGTAATGGGGAGAAAACGCAGCCATCTCCTGTCCATCTCAGCTGCTATTTGACAGCAGCAGATGCCTCTTCAGATACGGGGGGGATATGAGGGCATGTCGAGCATTTCCTCTTTACGATGGCTGATAGCGAAGCCAAGGGGATAAACACACAGAACAACACTTGTTTGAGAGCCAGACCAGCAGAGACAGAGATATCTGTGATTTGAAGCCGTACCAACACCAAATGAATGGCAGCTAATGGAAGGTTGCAGCTGGTAGTTTCACATATAGGGTCATGCATGCTTGTGTGGCCATTTCATTTGATTTATTTATTATATCGCAGCCTGCTCGTCATTTGCATGGAGTGCTTCACCCTTCAGTGCCGAAGGTTAGCTCGAGTGTGATGACTTCACTGCCGTCTAATGAAAGAAACATTTTGGGCAAGTCTCATCATCTTCCCATTTCCGAGGCAAAGAGGTGCACAGATCAGACAAGTGCCTCATATCAAATCGAGCAGGGAAAAGCCAATTACAGCGACAATAATCTCTCTGAACTGCAGTCAGTGTGGCTCCGCATACACAGCAAACATCAGGAGAGGAAGAGCAAACAGCAGGTCTGAAATGTCTGTGTAATACACAGAGCTGGATCATGTGTCACAGCCATCTCCTCCACTAAACGACTGTTGCCACATCTCATTGATCCTGCTTATTTTAGGACAATGCTAATTCTATTTTGTTATACAACGATCACACAGGCTTGGACAGGCATTTCAATGACTTGAAAGGTTTTTTATTTTTATTTCATATTTTTAGGACAGTTTTTCAAAACCATGCATTTTTATTTGTTTCCCCTGTACTTGAGCAGAGGACAGAAGCCAATACGATGAAGGAGAAGCCAGTGGGAAAATAGTCGCAGACCCGTCTGGTCTCATCAAACATGCTATAAGTCATCAGATTAATTATGGCCAGGACCCAGGGCCTGGGAGGAGCGACAGGGGAGAAGGCTGGTGCCTCTTTTATGAGCCCCTTTCCAGACATGGGAGGGAGGGAGGAGGGGGGGGGGGGGGGGGGGGGGACGGATATGCAGCCCAAGCCTGGTTCTGATCCTAGATTATGACAGCTAAGGGACTACGGGCCCTTTACTGTGTGACTGTTATACTATCTCCCGCGAACGGCCCCAACGTCCACACCGCTGAGGCTTTTCCCAAGTTAGGATGAGGAGACGATCTAGCTGCAGAAATGCCTGCTCTCTCAGCACAGTAAATTATCATCTAATCTCCACAAGCACTTGGTTATTTAAAAACAACGTTTGCGTGGTTTTCCTCGGGTGTGTGTGTCATTGGCAATGGCACAAAAGAGATAATGGTACACTGGGTTCTGAGACGCTTTCACCTTGACATAAACCTTGGCTTTTAATCCAAGCCTCAAAGAGATACGAAGCTAACAATCTTCAGTTATGATTATCAGTCTTGCTCAGACTCCTCGACTTTCTCTGATAGTTCAATACTACTCAAGAGCACTTAAGTCGCTGGTTGTCATTATAGACTTTTTCGTTGAACGATCAAACACAGAAGGCATTTACATCTACAGACAGACAGACAGACAGACAGACAGACATGCATAGATGTCAGGGCAAAATGACAGCCATACGCATATGAGCCATAAAGCATCACAGGCTCAGAGTTAATAGTGACGCGATGACTACACAACACCAGATTAGCAGTATGCAGTAGTGGACAGTGGGCGAGGAGTAGAAATGCCTGCATGGTGTTCGTGTCCCAGATGACATGAGATGGGTGGACGATGGATGGAAGGTCACAATTAAATGCTGAAACAGCATCTGTGGTACTGATGTTTCCGTGACTGAAAGAGGGTGTGGGCAACTGACCAGATGTTAATGGCAGTGGCTGAGCTTTCTGGAAATGAATGGAACCGGAAACGCACATGCATGAAACGGGCTCGGAGACGGTAGCCAAGGCACACCATGGTTTTAATGAGTCCAAGGACTGCTGACAAGTCCCCGGGACATTTCCCTCTACATTTACAAGCTTGAGAGGGTGTGGGTGAGCATCATGAGAGGAAAAGAGCTTAATGGTTGGACACAGAAGGAGCAGAACCACAACACGAGATTATGCATAACAGAAGCACCGTTTCAATTTGTCAATAGCAGTGGGAAAGAATCCATATGAATGTCATCATATATTTTCTTTTAATAGAGCTGGGAAAGATCAAGTGAAATACGGCAAATTGAGAAGAACAGAAGAACCCATAAACCTTTTCTATGCATGCCTGCGTACAAGTACAGCTGTCAAGGAAATGTACTATAAGTGTTAATAGTTTATTAACTGTGAAACAGGACTGAACGACTCCCTGACCTCTAACGGTTATTTGAGAGGTGTAAGGATGTTATGCAGTGGAATAATTGCTAACATGACCATTCCTATCAATTGCAAAATGATTGAATCGCACAAAATGATGCAATGAGCACCCTTTGAAATTGGAGATAAAATAAATGAGTCATTGAATTACTGGACTATCACCAAAATCATGTATTTCTAATCAGATCAGGTAACCAGACCAAGATTTCTGATGGATGTGCTTTGTTCCCTTGATGTGACATATTGCAACACGATAAATCCTCCAGGGACCTTTAACAGCACATATCATCAAAATAGAATCCTTTGCTAGTGCCTTTAAATGTCAATCAGGCATTCCCCTTTGTCACTTCTAAGCTTTAAAAGGTATCATCATGACATGGATCTTTGCTAAAAAAAAATCAAGATTCGTATGGACATAAATCATTCACAACCTCCACCTCAGCAACATTATGTCTATAAGATTAATCCTGGGCTGCTCAGGGTGATACCTGAAACCTTAGCAGAAGCTTTACTGTTTGAGTGTGTAGAGACCAGTGAAAATGAACCACCGTGGTCTAGACTATGGTGGACGTGGTGATATCAGGTTATTTGGCTTCTAGGCACGGGCTAGAGCGTGAGCGGTCATCTGGCTTCATCTCTGGCACCCCGATCTCAAAACTTCCTAGAGCATGCCAAAAAACTTCCAGCGCACTTTCACCTACTCGCAAAAACCTTTTTTTTATGACTCTCTGGCTTGGTGGTGAGTGTGTTGGAAGCCTGAAGTGCAGGTGGGATAGAGGGGGGGAGGAGGAGGAGGAGGAGGAGGAGGAGGAGGAAAGGCTCTCTATTCTAGAGGAGTACAGCACAACCTGGGCCTTCACAAATAACATGGGAAAAAAACAAATAATGGTTTTCCCAGAGAAAAAAATTCTAGTTATTAGGATAAGTAGTTATTTAGGATTAACCATTTCTTTATCTGGCCAATTTGACACTGCAATCAAAGACTTCTTACATATTACATACAGTACATATATACATACATATTAGATGATAAGGAATATTTCCATTTAATCCCTCAATAAAGTTTTGCTAAATATGTTTGATTCATGAATAAAACCTATATTGCTATAGGGAAGTGAAATGTGGGGCACCAAATACAAGGATAATTTTGAATCCTGGGACAAAAGCCAAACTGAAATCCATTTGGACTGCAAACATTTGCAATTCTGTAAGAACATTTTAGGAGTGAACAGAAATAGCCCTTTTCTGGGTTGGAGGGCAGAGCTTGGGAGATACCCTCTCCTCATTGGCATACAAAGGAAAGCAGCTAAAGTCTGGTACCCTCTTCAGAACAGAACACCAGAACAGTACCCTCTCCAGAACAGTACACCAGAGCAGTACCACCTCCAGAACAGTACCACCTCCAGAACAGTACACCAGAGCAGTACCACCTCCAGAACAGTACACCAGAGCAGTACCACCTCCAGAACAGTACACCAGAGCAGTACCACCTCCAGAACAGAACACCAGAACAGTACCACACACTGCTGTGCAGCTGAGGTCAATGAGAGAAAATAGAACAATACATTAACAATTAGACAGACTAAATTTAACATGTAAATAAGCTAAACTCCTACAGAGAAATACAAAACATTACTACAAATTGTGACTATGATTGTTACAAATTAGGAATCATCCATTAAGAAAGTTGTTGACAAGGTACAGACTCAGTGAACATAGCCTTGCCTTTGAAAAGGGTAGACACAGGCAAACACGTCTACCTCGAGAAGACTGAGTCTACACTCACTGTAGTAATTGGGTAGTGGAGGATGTGTTACATTTCCTGTAATAAATACAAAAAACATCAGGGAAAACCACTTCTCAAGAATAGAAGACATTTGCCCTGGATTTACAAAAATAAATAGAGAGAGAAAATGATCATTCCTCCTGGGTGAAATAGTGAATGCACACAACTAGCCTCCCAGTATCTGCACTCCTGCCACATATTGACAGACAGTACCAAATGACTGTCAATGATAAATAATACATTTACACTTTATATAGACATATATGTTTTTTTTACCTTCATTTATTGAATTATTTTGTTTCCCTTTATCGTTATTATTATAAGTTAGATTGTATGCCTTGGCAATATTGTACTGACAGCCATGCCAATAAAGCTTACTGAATTGAGAGAGAGAGGGAGTGAGAAAGAGAGAGAGAGAGAGAATGGGAGCAAATGGCCCAACTTCCCTTCCAAGTGGAGCCACGCTATGAGCAACATTCATTTACTGATGTATTGCATTCCCCTTTTGATGATCCCAGGGAGTCTGAGGCTACCCTAGTGCTCTATCGGGGGTGGCCATTGACATGACTGAGGGCTTCATGGCACAATAACAGTAAGAGAATGGCTCAATTAGTCCAGGCGCAATCTCGGGGTCTGCTATTGATTTTGGTCCTCGGATGAAGAATAGCGGACAAGAGGCTTTTCAATCAAGCGTTTACTTCCGAGGAACTCTGGAGGGAGTGCAGCAAAAGAGAGCGAAATTATATTGATAAAAATAAATAAATAAATAACAAATATCACAAAATGTGAATGCACTGTTGATGATGGGAGTATTCAGTTTTCTGGATCCATTTAACCTCCCCTGCAACGCGGTTTCTTTCCCTGAGTTTTGTGTCCAACACCATTGAACAGCTCTAATCAAATGTGAGAATTCAGCTTGTGGATCTATCGATCAGACCAACACAATCCTTCCCCAGAATTAACCTTCAGTGAAAGATGAAAAAAAAAGTTATGTTACCGCTGCGAATATCGGATGAAATCTTGATAAAAACCTCCAGCCAAGATGAGAATAAAAAAAAGGCAACATGTGATTGCTCAAAAGACCTCAAGAACACAGCATGTTTTGTTTGCTTAGAGACTCCATGCAGTCTCTGCGGGGGAAGTCATTGATCGCTTCATGTACAAACACAAAAGGTAAAATGTAAATATTTCATGTGCCGTCATGCTAATCAAGGATGGTATTCCCAAGGACAGTAAACTCACACAGGACATCAGTCCTTTGAAACAGGATTAATTGTTCATTTGCACAGCAG
Organism: Clupea harengus; assembly: GCF_900700415.2. NCBI lineage: Eukaryota > Metazoa > Chordata > Actinopteri > Clupeiformes > Clupeidae > Clupea > Clupea harengus. The sequence continues at coordinate 5,968,010 of NC_045156.1, read as the reverse complement.
TAGACCTATTAATTCAATCCTCATCCCTGAACATGGCAACAATGTAGTCAGGGCCCAAAGAGGATAGATGCTGTGTACATAAGCCTTACTAGTTCACTGGTCAAAGCAAACCATGTCTGCTCTATATACTCAGTGTACATGCATGAATCAAAGCTAAGGGTGTGTATGTGTGTGTCGGTCATAGCTGTGTGTGTGTGTGTGTGTGTGTGTGTGTGTGTGTGTGTGTGTGTGTGTGTGTGTGTGTGTGTGTGAGCTGGATGCATTCCAGGCCAGAGCCTCATCTGCCACATCAGTGCCACATCAGTGCTCCTGGCAGCAGGACAGACATGCAGCAACCCAAACAACAACAACATCCCAGGGCCCCGGCCAACAGCGGGGGACCAGCAACCCCAACACAGAACCACACACACACCCACACATACCCACCCAGACCACCTTGAAGTCTCCAGCTCTTCCCTCCCACCTGCTACGTAAGGGCCTTCATTAGCAGACAGGTTCAGATTTAACAACAGCTAGAGTGGAAGCTGAAAGTGATTGAAATGCCAGTCTTAGTTACAAGACTATATCCACAATTGTACAATTTACTTATTTCCTACTTCATTTTTCAACACTTTATGGTCACAAATGGTGCGTTTTAGTCTAAGAATGAATAATGAAACAAAAGTAGTGTTGAGACTGAACAACAATTGAACAATTTAGAGTTAAATGTAACACAGCCGACACTGTTTGTCATTAACAGGCTGAGTTAACAAGCACATAAAATGAAGTTTGGATCACCCCACACCACTGTCTTAAAAAGATCATCTGATGGCACTGGAAAGGGGGAGTGGATACAGAGCCAAAGTAAAGAACAACAACAAACAAAAAAACAAAAACAGTCAGTGTCAGTGTAGTGATGACACAGCGAAGAGGAAGTTCAGCCGAGCTGCACAGGAGCTGCACTTGATGAGGAGCACAGTGCTGACGCGTATCAGAAACGTGCTCCTGAGATGGGCTACAACACGACAGGTGCTCAGGCCGACGGAGAGGAAGCTGGCGCTGGCACACAGGACGCTTCATCATCTCACCGAGCGGCCACCTCCAGCAGAGACAACACACACACACACACACACCGCCCTCCTGGCTCGATGAGAAGCACTTGTAGCTTGGGCTCTCTCTTAATGCCAGGCACATAAAGTACTGGCTGACTGCAGTACTGAACAAAAGGAAGAGGGGGGGGACGACGACGACAAAGGCAGTGAGGAGCTAATTAATGACAGGCGCTGCTCTCCGCTGCCCGTCGATGGAGCCTTTTTAAAGAGCAGAACGGATGAGCCAGAGTCTCCCTGCACAGAGGGGGCCGCAGGAAGAGGAGAATAAAACGAACTACGCCTGTCCTCCTGGATGGTGCGGCGGGCGAGGCACTTCAGAGAGTGACACCGCAGACTGATTGCATGCCGCATTTGGACAGGAAAGCAGAACACAAAAGTTATTACAGTTCAACCATTCGACTTTCCTTTTCCATATGCTCATGTAATAAATATATATACACACACACACACACACCCCGAGAGTGAGTGCAATATACATATCTCTTCTGTTTCCATTTAAAAAATAACTCTAAACTGATATCCATTTACACATTTTCTTACACATTTTCTTACACATTTTTTTGTTCTTTCTTTTTGCAGTTGTTGGAGTCAGGTGGAGATAAGCACTTCTGCAGAGTGAGTTAAGGCCTGCAAAGAGTTGAGCGTGAGATCACGCTGTGACACTGAAGTCGTGACTCGCAGGGGACTCACACCTTGGGTATTTTTTGAGAGTAAAGCCATGCAGATATTGAAAAGACAAAGCCTTGTGTGAATATTATCAAGAACGTTTTTTTTTTTTTCATCAGCATGAACTCACCACCAAGGGAGTCAAATATCATCTAAAAATATCACTTGTCTCATCATAAAACATATTCATTTGTAGTGTAGAGAAACATGACCCTAGACACTACACAAGTGTAGAAGACACAATACGTTTTCTTAAAAACTTCAATCACATAATGCAGACATAATGTATACGGAGTATGAATATGAATTGTCAATTAATAAGAAAGTTATATAGATATATAGGCACAGACATGGATTCTTATTATTATGATATATGCCAGTATGCCAATGTCACTGCCATGTATCTTACCAATCCTGAACAAATGAAAAAGTCCTATTACCAACCCAGCCTCACACTGCAGGCCTGTCTGGTGCCGAGTGCTCGCTCCTCAGTATGCACTTCAGCTCTGAACTGTGTGACAGGCTCCTTCGATCTGTGCTTCAACATGATAGTGCACCAGTTTGTGTGTTTAACTTGAAAAGCAGAGTTCAAATAGCGTCTCTGTTAACCACGCTGGGTCTGTCAGCAAGCAAACACATACAGATACACACATGCATACACACGCGCACACACAGCCATTATGTGTACAACTCAATTAATCAGCCAGCTGCTGCTGACACTGATGATCAAACAGCAGACACTACCCCGACAGCTACAAAACTTAAAGTATGGCTGTGGTGACTTCTCTTTTCGTTCACGCTAACTTTCTCTAGTTTTCTTCCCATACACGCGCGCGCGCGCGCACACGCACACGCACACACACACACACACACACACACACACACCACACACACACACACACACACACACACACACACACACACACACACACACACACACACACACACACACACACACACACACACACACACACACACACACACACGCATACTAAAGCCAACTAGAATGCTTCCTCCTTTATTGGTCTCTTAATTGCCATCCATCTGTAAGGATTTAAATGAGGCAACCTTAGCTCCTCAAAGCAGAGCGTGCCCTAACCATGTCAATGTGATGTGAACGGATGTGAATGATGTCAAGGGCAGCGAAAACACAGGTGCATTACTGTAAATAAAAACTCCTCTTTAGTCTGTTCACCGTCTCCACAACAGGTCCTGCTTGTATGACCTGATTAAACAGGATGCGCCGGAAGGTGGGCAAATTGATGAATGCATTGCGGTGCTGGCCTTGGGGTTGACCCGCTGTTCCGCTTGCAAGTCCTCCTGTGTTTGCCGTCACAGTCACCGGCTGCGGTTAATGACACCGCACAGAATGCAAATGCCAGGCTTTCGCCAAACCTTTTTCACAACATCATTCACGTCATCACATCACAACACTGATTCTTTACCAAAATTGCACATTTAAGATTAGAATGATGACATATAGATGAGGGAAAAACCTACACACACACGCACACGCACACAAAGCTGGAAATTAATCTCTGCACAGATGAAAGACACGGAAAGCCTTGCTCTCTCAGCAGGACACTCTTCGATCAGTCATTAGTCACTATGGTGGCCCCCATCATCCCTGTGTTCCTTGATTTACTGCGAGCCAGGATGCCGTCCGCATCAAACTACTCTCATCCACCCCCTAGGACACAGGAGCCAGGGAGGCTGGGACGTTACAGAGCAACTGTGTGCCTACAGAAACCGTGTTTTGTTGGCGTAGGTGTGAATGACAATTTCATTCAGCACACCTCACACACTCTAACAGGAGAGGGGTCTCGGACAGTGGTGTGCAACAGCAGAAGAACGACACAAAGTGGAAGAATCAAAGAGAAGCGCCCAGAAGCAACTCAAGGAGTGGATGGGATTAATGTCACAACTTCAATGTGATGTTTTAAAAATAGACACTTGTCACAGTGTGTGTGTGTCTGTGTGTGTGTCTCTGTGTGTGTGTGTGTGTGTGTGTGTGTGTGTGTGTGTGTGTGCGCGTGTGTGTGTGTGTGTGTGTGTAATCCTGGGTACGACTAAACTCAGCCCAGCCCGCTCAGCCCAGCGTGGCCCGTGCCTCCATCATTGGCCAGGCCGTGAGCTTGATGCTGTGCCACTGGCCCTCTCCTGGGAGGGATTAAGTGCAGTGAGGCACAGGGGACAGTCCAACAGGATTTTCAGATCAAAGGCGCGGGCAATCTTTCACCACGGCTCTTTTACAGCGGCCTCTGCACACAATAAAAGGGCCCTTTGAATGTATGCAGGGAGTTATTGGGACGCATTTGTGTGAAAACGTGACCGGCTCCACTCATCCCCCCCCCCCCCCCAGTGACGAGTGCAGAGTCAATTAAACGCACCACCCTCTGCCTACACACACACACACACACACACACACACACAAAGACACACACAGACACACACACACACACACACAGGGAACAGGCACCTCTGGCTGCTCTGCACCTTTGCACTGAGGGAGGTGGGAGTGCGGAGAGGGAGCACATGCGGATGCGCGGAACTTTGAGCGAAAGTGCATACCTTCATCTGAGGTCAGCCGTGTGTTAATAAATCACATGTGCAGCTCTGTGTATCTCGCTCTCTTGCACACACATACACACACACACACACACACACTCCAGGTGGAGGTCAACCAACTCAACAGCTCTGACGCTAACGTGTTGGTTCACATTCACTTCCCCTTACTATTTTCCTCCCGATCACTCTTCAACCTTGCGGCTGAGACCTGCCTCGTTCACACCTGGCTCCTTGTCAACCTTAAATAACACGTCAGTGAGGAGCGCCTCTTCTTCTCCCAAACTCTTCCACCTTGCGGCTGAGGTGAGCCAGGCCTTTCCTCTGTGTCTGTTTCATTCACACCTTGTTCCTTGTTAACCTTAAATAAACACATCACCGAGGAGCGCCCTTGCCGGCCCTACTGAGCAGGTTGAAAAGCTCACAGGTGACAATTACCCAGACAAGCACCTTCATCAAACGACTGGCTAAGAGCAATGCTTTCCCCAGTGTTCGTCCTTTCTCACACAAAAATAGTTATAATAAAATACAGTCTTCAGCACAAAATGACCACAAGCAAAAGCATATATTCACTAGGCACCTACCTCAGCTGACAGGTAGAGGTAATGGTGGGAAATTTGTGTGTGGCCTGTAGGTGTTGTGATTTTATTTTATAATAAAATCGTGTTGAGCGCCTGGTCAAAATAAGTCAAAAAGAGGGGAAAATAAAACCTTGGGGGAACCTGTTAGCCCTTTTTTACCATCGGTGCCAGTTCCTGACCCTGACCGAATGTGAAGAGGACGTGATTTCGATTTCGCCTCCTCTGAGGACACCAACTGCCTGTGCAAATTGTGCGTACCTGAACTCATGGAACTAAGTTCCTGTAAAGTATGGCAGCTGTTGCCAAAGACAGCTGCTGTCCCAACGCCTACCCTGTGCAGTGGAGCTGTTGCCAGCCCAGTGAGCCTACCTCTCTGAAGAGAGACTGAGAGGCAATACCAATCAACAACAGCGAGTAAAAAGACTGGTAAAGACAAGACAATGTCAGAAACAGAAGTGGCTGAAAAGATATCATAAAAAGCACCAACAAAAGTGTCACTAGCTGCAATTCGCCTAGTCTGCTCAGTAGATGTGTCACATCAGTTGATCATCTTAATGTTGTTTGAAAACTAAATCCAAGGGGGAAAAGTAGGTGAGGTTTACAATACTCAGGCCCTACTTTGAAAGGCTGTGTGATCCGCGCTAGGCGCCGTGACGTCATGATATTGCTCAAATAGGGCAACATCAAAGGCTGTGGCTGAGCAGAATTGCTATTTGCATGTATGCACACATAGGAGAGCTAGAATAGAGCAAAGCCTTTATGGGACAGGTAATAAAAAGTCTTGGTGTGTTGATGAATTTGTGTCTTCTGAGCCAATTATAACAAGGGGAATTCTGATTTGTGCGGTGATGTTTGATTCACGTCCAACAAATCAGTGCATATTATTCAAATATTTAAACTGTTAAATTGTCTTTGTGAATTGATTAAATATGTCATGTTAATGTTAATGATAACAGCCCAGCACAGTTCAAGTCTCCAAGGTGTAAGCACTTCTGTGGTCTTTACACTATTTAACAAATACGGGCATGAGAAACACGCTTGAACGCAAGGTATATAAGGTATTTGGACATCTTTTAGGTAGAACATACTGGAAAGGTAAGTGAAGAGGTTAGAAGTAATGCATAGCCTAATTACTTTAACTCCGCCTCTGTGGAGAAAAGAATGTCTGCTATGTGCACGTATCAATAAGCCAAAAAGATTCAGGTTGTCTTCAAAGTATTTTCTCGCAAGAATACTGAAATACCCACCAATTAATGGCCAACAGACCCAGCAAAACTCCAACAGAAAAACGAGAGAAAAGCATTGATCCCACAACGACAATAGTCCATATTCAGAACAAAGTGAATACACTCAAAGGGCCAATAAGCCAAGTAGAGATTTAAAAGCATTAGGTAACTTTGGCAGCTATATCAGACCAGTTGTTTCAGATGGTACCTTGAAACATTCTTTTTTTGCACTCCCAAGTTCAAGTTGTGACGGTGAACAGTGAATGATGGATGGAGATGAATCACCTACCTCGGTTCAGCTTTCTAAATATGTATGTGGCGTTATAAATTTGACATGCTGTTTTATACAGATTAGAAGTGCCTGTCAGACGTTGAAAACCAGGAAGTGGGAATGTACTTTCCTCAAAACAATTTCCATGAAACACCTTTTTGATCAGACACACCCAAATGAGGCCTTGGCCGCCATAGAAGGTGCTCAACTCTTAGTGCCTGTTATAAAATGACAAAAAGGAATGTACCTTAGTAATCAAAAACGCTTTACGCAATGCCCTTTTTTGTTTCATGTTAAGAACTCATGGTATTAAATTATCACACATCAGTGGCTTTATGCCAAGAAAGCCAAGCTGGCATGCTCATAAACCAATGAGAAATTTTCGCACCTCTTATAACGCATTCTGAAATGGCCACATAGGTTGCAAAGGTGTCTTCGTGGTGGCACATTTGTCAGATGGTTACGCTCTGCTGGTTCAGGAACTGGGATAGTCACTTTCCATCATTTATAGTCATTAAAGAGCACTGATAGCCTTAGTGTTGATAAGGACGCCATTCCTTTCAAGGTTCTCTGTTACACTAAATGTGGATCAAAAGGCTTCTTACAGTAACAGGAAACAGAAAACAGGTGTAGTGCCTATGGTCTCTCTATATACATCTCTATAAGTAACTTTATTTTGAACTTTAGGGACCCCACATAACCATGCTTACTTTTGCTGTTAAAAGTGTCATCAAGTAAGGATGCTAATTAACATGAAACAAAAAAATATTGCTTTTTTATTCAAGCATTTTCGTAGTTTAAAAGGGGACCATTTGAGAAGTTTTCTTTATTACTGTTTATGAATTTTATTTGATTGTTGATCATATCTTTTGGCTTACACAGAATTACTTTAGTGTCCTGGGCCCCAGAAGTCATTTGCTGCCTTCAAGATCACACTATTACATTCCATTGCATCTTATAAACCCCTAAAAATCAATGTCAAATTCAGCTCTGTGTCGAGATTGGTAAAATATCAAAAATGTTTTTGGCATCTGTTGTGTCATTGTTTTGGTTGGTTTGGGCCCTTTGAAGCACACTGCCGCTTCCAAAAATTGACGGAGTATGGTTGTGAAAAGGAAAATAAAGAGGGAAAGGGAGTGAGGGAGGGAGAGAGAAAAAGAGGGAGAAGGGGTAGACTACATGTAAACGTAATTACCCACAGTTAAGAGATATGGCATGGGCACAATGCTAATGAGGATTTCATCATGCCAGAAAAAAAAAAGAACATCCCCTCCTCAGATCTGAGGTGGCCCACTATCCCACTCTGAAATTCCAATAGAGCTATGCACAGGTTTAACCCCTTCTGCCTCTGCCAGATGGAAGGTGCCTCTGCTCCCCTCATCACTTTCAGGGCGCCAAAAACACTGATTTTTGGAGAGGTCTGACTGTAGTCCAGAAGGATGAAAAACACACTGAGCTCCAGAGTAACAGAAATGCATAATTCATTATTTATTCATTATTTTATTTTTTCTCCCCCAGCAGCATTCATCTCCATTATAACTCCTGTTTGACAGAGTAATGAATGAGTCTGTCCGTGTAGTCAGATTGGGGCATGAGACACGCCTCTCTCAGGTTCTGTTTGTTGTTCTCCAGGACACTGTGATGGATCCATGCTTGGGCAAAACAAATAAATACACTGATATTTGTCCGAAACTATACATCATGAGCTTAAGTGTTAGACTTGCCCTTCTCTTTTTCTGTTCTTTCTTTTACTTCGGAGAGTATATACCCACTGCATATTCCAAAGACTGAAACAGTGTGCTCTTCTAAAAAAATAAAAAAAATAAACCTTATTTCCCAATGGTGCTTTAAAAGCACACATTTCTTCCTATATGCTCATACAGTCAGTCTGGAGTGACGTAAAGGAGTCAGAGGCAGGGAGGCTCACGAAATGTCACAAAATGCATTTCCATGTATTTCTTTACATAAATGCCACCTCGAGTCAACAACTGTGCTAAGCTCCTGTCAGTGGAGATAGTGTAATAGGGTCACAGGAGAAGGAAAAAAGTGCTCCACTGGCAAAGATAATGTCAGTGAATACTTCAAAATATATCTGGGTGATAATTAGTGACTTGAGGTTGTCAAGAGGGTGACGTGAGGTCCAAATTCAGTTTGATAGGGGTGTGCATAAAACCAGCAATGGAGGCTGACACATCAGAAAGCAACACGCATTGAAATGTTTTTCGTGTACGCAAAATCTCATGCCGGTAGAGTAACTCAAATAAACAAAGACAGCTGTTGTGTGAGAGCTAGATTTCAACAGAAATTCCATGTCAAGAAGAGCTGGGAGATGTGTACTGTGTAGAGCAGTGCTAAAATAATGACTTGAAACACAGAACATGGTGTACGCTGTGTTGGTGGTTGGTGTTTTAGTATTTCCGCAGCCACTAATGAGTACTCTTCCCACTTCTCGTAAAACTGAACAGACAGTGGGCCCCTTGGAAATTAATCATATACTGTATAGTGCCATGAATGTGAGAAAACAGTCAGCCAAGTAAGTACTTAAATCTCCACCCTCTTCTTTAAAAGGCGTGATGAGTTGTGAAGGCTGCTTTGCTGGGCACCACAGCTGTAATTAAGACAGGCTTGTTGCCTTCTGAATAGGAGCGTGAGTGCAGGCGTGGGCTGGCCTTTCTTGGACGTACCTTTGGATCAGCAGTGAGGAGCTTGAATGCCTGGTAGACTTGATTCTCCTTCACGCCGCCCCCCAAATCCAGGAAGTTGGCAGGTTTGCCTCCGTGGAGGTCGATGATGTCACAGGTTGCCATGGCAAGGCCAGCACCATTCACTGAGGAAAAGAGCCACAATTGATTTGAGAGAGACTGTGTGACCCCCACCTCAGCTAGCGGGTCAAAAGAGAAGAATGAGTCAAATCACCCTACTACTGGGGTTCTTACCACAAAAAAACAACCTTTGCAAAGTGTGAAGGGTAACACAATATACATTCACAATTAGTATTTTAAGTATTTGCAGACATAAAGCATCACACTAACTGGATTTATGGGTTTAAAAGACTGAATGACTAAGACCATTTCATGCTTGGCGAGTGAGGGAGTGAGCATTTAATGGCATCAAAAAGGGATGTTTAATGTCACATTGCATTACTAGATGAAAAATGTAAATGGATAAAAGGAAAAACTAAGGTAACTCAGCTCTTCAATTCAGAACGAGTTACCTCGCTTTGAAAGGCTCTTCAGAGGATGTTGTTTCAGAGACGTTTTAGTCTGCCTATCAAACATTTTCACGGCTGCCGTGCTGTACGAGAGCCAAGCGAATCGTCCGCATCCGGCTAAACCCAACAAGCCTTGCTACAAACATCTCACCTCATTTGGTTTATTGGAACCGAACGGGCATCTTGGCAAGCGCCCTGAAAGAAAGTCCCGATAAAGGGAAATTCACTTTAAAAGCTGTCACTTTGCTGGCTTACAAAGCCTTTCAAGGAACTCATCTGGCCCGAGCTGTGTGTGTGTATGCGCGCGTGTGTGCGTGTGTTTTATTTTTCTTCAACAGATCCTCTGGAGCCAAAGGAGTCGCTAACCTGTGCTCCTTCTCCAGGGCTGTGCTATTTTCTCTGTCTGTTGGTATGCAGGGGAGACGTGTTGCATCACCCAAAGCGGCACTGCGCGGTACAAGAAGAGAAAAAAGGCGCTTTGATTTACAGTGTGGGACCGCTTTAATGAGAGCGCTAACAATCCTGCTCACTTGAGAATTTTGGCGGGTTCATGCTAATTAGAAGCCATTGGATACGGCAGGTTCCTTCTGGAGTTTTTAAAAAGCCGGTTATGAATGTGACTGGATTCAAGCCCACTGAGAGCTGTCTCCACTTAAGTTTGATTTGCATGACGCCCTTTGTGGAAGTGAAAGGGGAAGAAAGTTTCAAAACCAGAGGTGTGTGTTTGTGTGTGTTTGTGTGTGAATGTGAGGGAAGAAGAGCGAGCCAAAACGTGATTGTGTGTGCATGGGTGTGTATGAGAGTGATAGAGCGAGGGAGAGAGGGAGAGAATGAAGAGCAGCAGGCAAAAAAATAAATAAAAAAAACTCACCAAAGCAAGCAATGTTTCCATCTAATCCGATGTATTTGAGATCCCACTTGGCGGCCTCGGTTTCAGTGGGGTCACTTTCTGACATGTCGTCCATGGCAAAGACAGCCTTCTGTCTGAACTCAGCATTGTCATCGAAGTTTATTTTAGCATCAAAGCACACCACTATCGAAGAAAAATAGAGAGAAACAAGGAAGCATATTTTTTTCACAAAATACAAAAATTACGCATTCAGACCAGTCCAACAGAAAACACATAAGTTACATATGAATAATGCCAAGATTAGTCTGATTTGTCTTTAGTCATTACTCTTTTGTGATATTTAATTCACTAGCAGAGATGATTATACATGGCTAAATGGAGCCTACTGTATGAATACCACCTACTGCTTAACTCCTACAAGCCTAGGCTATTTTTAGCATTAGGGTATTTTTAGACTAAACGTCTAAATGAGCCATACATGCTATATTTTACTTTTTTCTGGACATTATTCTATATCATATTACTTGCATATGTTTTATATTAGCCTTCGTATTAAGGACAAATCATTTTGCACCTATTAAAGCCTAATATTTTTACACCTATAAAAAATCTCTCAAAATTGATATCAGGCAGGATATCCTTTCATATATATATATATAGACAAGAATGTCTGCAATCTGGGGATATCAGAACTATGACTTAGCAATATAAAAATATATATATGTCTATGTAAATGTAAAATAGTATACATCATGCAACATCATTGGACTTTGCTGTTGTTTCAAAATTGGATTACTCCACTATACTTTGTTGTGCAGAGTAGCAACAAGCATCATATCTGAGAGCGTGAGTCCTATTGTTCATTTTGATATAAGGCTCTAAACACCTAAACACCAACCCATTCAACTATGACGCAAAGTTGTGAAATGGGTGAGGAAGTGACCAATGATTGCTACATTTGTTGAATTTGATGAGTATTCGAAACACGATTTCTCCTACTTGCTTTGTCCTACAAACAAGTTACTAGCGTCACTGTGAAGCATAAGGGTTGCTCTACCATTTGATACACGTTTCATGTCTACACGATAACGACTTTGTGAGTGATTCAAAGAACAGTACTGTGGAGTGTGTGGAGATAAAGGCAGAAATGGAAGCAGTTTATAACAGCTGAAATTTCATGTCATTTGAAAACTGGATTATTTCACAATAGTTCGTTGCACAGACCAGCAAGTGAAAGGGTTAGTCCTGCCGTTTATTCTGACATGCGATTCACGACGAGGCAATGAATGAAAGTTCAGTTGCAAGTGCTCCTTACGTCCAAGACGAAACAATATTTGTACAATGGTCATTTGATTATTATTTAAGGACACTAGAGGCAAAAATGAATACTAACCACATTGTACATGAAGGTTATGCATAAGCATATACAAAGTGAATGAATCTTTTAAATCCTTTTCCATTCCTCCTTTATGGATAGACGAAAAGATAGCCGCAGGTAAAGTTGTGAAGATTTTCTTTTTTCTCTAAAAAAAGGCACAATGCACCTCCTCCTTGGGATTTGTACTCCAAGAAGCCTCCTCTCCTCCGTAACACCATCATTTACACGCCCGGTGACTGGAGTCTACCATCTATCAATACTGCATAACGGCCCCGAGGAAAAATGAGAGGAGATCCCGCTGGAGCTAACAGCACATTCCTGCTGTAATGGCTCATCCTTGGGATATACAGCCGGAGCTGATGGTCCCAGACATAATAAAGGCTCTGATGTACACGCTCTCCTCCCCCGATAAGGGAAGAAAAATAGCCAAGGAGTCGACGCTCTAACTCTAACTCTGGGCCGAGTCGCACGTGGACGTGTCTGCCCCGCCGCTGTGGTTCACACTCTTTTCATGCTCTTTTGTCACGGGCATTCTCCAGACTTTACCACAGACGTCTGAAAGCAATCCTTAGGTAGTCTTCTTACGTGCGAAAGGGTATGACTGTCTGCATTTGATTTGTTAAGCAGCTCTTAGGAAATTACTGTTTGGTAAGCTTCATCGAAGCGTTCACTTCAAGACAGAGTATCCATAGTAGCTAGCCTGTACTATTTTGCTGGAGCAAAGTATCTGCAGGATGGAGCCATGTTGTTTCTTGGCCATAAAACTGCATATATTTCAAAAGAGCACCTGTAGCACTCTCCAGACACTGTGTGATTGCCTTACATAAGCAACCAGGTCCAGTTCATTTCCTGTGAATCTGGTGCAGTTTTGTTTGAAGGTGAATTTTAGTTATTCCAACAGAGTTACAGCATATAGAGGTGCTGCACAAAGGACAGGGTGGTGATGCAAACCTAGTGAAATACAAGCTGCTGTTATAGTAACACTAGAAGCTCCGACCGACCGACCTCCGACGAATGTTGCGACTGCAGGAGTGCACCTATCCTTCTAATGTGCTACGCATGGGCAAAACAGGTTGCAGGTGGAGATGACAATCATTTTTAGAAGTTTGGGACTGGCCTCTCCCACTAGCAACTAATAATAATAATAATAATAATACCTTAGACTTACATAGCGCTTTTCTAAGTACCCAAAGACGCTTTCCAAAAAAACATTTAACTTAAATTGGCTGTAGTACCAGGCTGCCTTTTTCCGCCTTTAAAGCATGTATTCAAGTGATAATCGTTACAATTTCAAGACAGCTGGCTGAAGTATTGCTTTGAAGTATTGCTTAATAACCGTCAACTGTCTTCAAACTGTCTTCAAACTGTCTGTCATTAGACAACCATTAGACAACCAAAAACCTGAGACACATGACAAAAACTGAAAAGGAAGGCGATACTTACACTGAATCCATCAGGGGCTACAGAGCGACCTAATATTCATAGCTGTCCAATACTACAGTGCAGTATGTAACTATGTTACTATGGAGACTATGTAAGTCAGGACTGACGGCTGTGCCCAGTGAGGGGGCTTCATTCTACACCCTTGAAGAATCCTCTTGCCAAAAAAAAAAAAAAAACCTTCCTTAAAACAGCAACGGCACAAAAACAACACATTACCTGTAGTCAACAACATAAAAAAAACACACATACATAAAGCAGTTGAAGATGCTTTGAGGTTAGTTTTATTAGTGCTGTTACTGTATTAGTTCTGTTATCTCCTGCTGTTCTGATGGACACTCTCAGCAGTGTTAATCATGGGGTTGAAAACCACTGCGGCCTAAGGTATGCTAACTAAAGCCAGTAAAACAGAGCTTTTAACAGTGCAAAATCCTAAAGAGCCAAGAATCCCCATAATGGCCAACAGGAGATACACAGGCTTTAGAGGGCGATTTATCTTCCAGAAGACGCTCCTTTTTTTTGGCCTCTAAAAGATGGAGCGATGGAAGAGAGGAGAGTCGGTCTTAGAGCACAGTGCCCTGGAGGACCAGCTCATTATGCCAGGAGAACTGTTGTAGCACAGGAAAAGTGAATGGTGTCTGGACTTTCCCCAGCGCTGTTACCCGCTGGGCTTTTTTCGCGTATTATCTTAAAGCTACGGAGAAGGCTGCAGGACCTCGAGAGTACCCCTTTGTACGAAATCTTGCTTTTGTACCAATAACATACTATGTTCCCATCAGTTTAATTCACTACCAAATGCTTCTTTAATCTTTCGGTTTTTTTTATGTTGATCAAGCTCAGACTCTGGGTAAGGTTAATCAGAGAAAGGTAATCTGTGATTTGTGAGCAGCCACCTCTTTGCCACAGCCTAGCTCGGTTCGAGTCTATCCAAGCCCCGCTGGATTCACACTCTGACAGAGACTCAGGCAGACAGGCAGACAGACAAGAACGTTCTGCAGTGGCAAAGGCTGAGCTGAGAACTGTGAAAGAGAAACAGACAGAAAAAAAGAGTAAAAAAAATTAGGTGTTACCTTGTCCTTCGGGAGTCTCGCCCAGAGGATTGACTTCGACTTGAGTGGCGTCGACTTTCAGGAACAGATCATAGAGCCTCTTAATCTGATCCGCCGCCTGCCAGACCCACAGAGGGACAGTAATTACCCAACTATACATTGCGGAGCAGGAGGCCTCGTTGCGTCTCCGCAGCTGCGAGCGTGCATAACATAAATCGCGTTGAATCACCTTCAAGTGTCGGGCCAGATAAGAATGAGGATCAGAACGGCCAGTGTGATCTTTGACACTGAATGTGAGGGCTTGTATCTCCAATTAGCCTTTAAATGACATGCTTAACTTGAGACACTTCCTATACATTTACGTACACTTCATAATTCTAAGACAATGAAACAAAGAGAAACACTGATTTACTATTGCTAGTGCTCATGGAGAGCTGTGCAGCTGCTTTTCTTAATCACAGGGTGGAAGTGCGCTATCCAATCAATGTAAATCACTGCATTAGTCTCCAAAGTGCTGACTTTGAAAGTGAATGACATTGCAACAAAGCCCCCGAATTTCAAAGATTCAATAGTTAAAATTACATGTTTCTGTGCCCCTTCCAACAGGCGGCTCATTCGATTATACCAGCCACCTGACAGTGAACATTGTAGTGCATCTCACCTTCACACAAGGCAAGGTGTTTCTGTCACCTCAAAGCACTTCAAAAGCAGTAAAGGTATTTAAACTACATTTTTCCCCCCTCGACCAAAAGGCGCTGTAATTACCACAGACTCGAGCAGACACTCGACGCTGATGTCGCTATGACAAAGAGACAGCGTGCGTTGAAGCGAGCTGACACGGCAGGCACGTGGCAAATTATTTCCATTTCCACAGGCGGCTCCAAATCAAGCCCGTTTGTGACACAAGCACATTCAAGTGGCACAGAGAGAAATCTCTCTGACTGTTTATTTCATTGCTTTGAAAACACATTCATTAAGCTGATTTATATGTTTTGTGCATTTAACAATCTGAACTAATTCGATTTTTATGGTGCTTTGGGTACATTTATGGGATTACTGGCATGGCATAGTGCTACTAGACAACTGGCTGAGATTTTTCCCTTCTCTCTCAGGAGTCACGCAGGTACCTATTGAACAATGGTGACCATTACCATCTTTTACCTATAACAGTGACCAATTCCTAATCAAATCCCTAGAGGTCAGCTAGACTTTAGATGCCTGCTTATGTAGACTTCACCACAGAATTACAAAGAGATACATGAATATAAGTATATATTCTTATAATTTTATAATAATTCTTCCATGTTCACAAGTGCCTACTTTGCTGGTACCTCCAATGATGCTTAATGCTATGGAAACTAGTCTTCACCAAAATAACCGCACTCATGTCTGTGGTGTAGTTACCACATTCATGAAATAACTAAAAATGTGAATCGACTTCCTCTACTGTGTTTGACATAGAACATAGCTTAGATGGGTATGGCACTGTCCAATCGACTTTCCTAATTCTCTGGTCTAAGCTCTAAGCACTGCATTGTTTCGCTGCCCACAGGAGACTGAAACAGGGCTGTGGTGTTGGTGACCACAGGCTTTCCTACTCCACATATACTGTGGAGACTTCAGAGAGCAAAGTGGCTGCATATCAAGGCTCGGGTGATTACCTGTCTCTCCAGAGGTCCTTTGAAACCCAAATTAGCTGCCATGCGCAGCGCCTGGTCATCGCGTACCCCTTCAAAAATATCTATGACTTCCTGTGACAGGGGAGAGAGGGGGGGGGGAGCACAAGGCCAACATCAGCTGTAATTTGACACAAAGTGGTTGTTTATATTAAATCAGGAAAGCAGCAATTAAGTGGTGGTGATCCACACGGAGAATAGAGAACCCAGGGCCAGCCCCTGCCATGGCTTTATAATTACCCTCCCATCTCACAGAGATCAGTCATAGAGGAAACGACACTCCCAGCGACAGGAGTAAAAAAGGGAAATGGGCTTTACTGTGATCTTCCGAACAAACAGCGTTCAGTCGCAAAGAGACAGAGAGAGAGGGGTAAAGAGAAAGAGAAGGAAAGAAAAAAAAAGGTGGGAGAGGAAAGAGACTGGGGACTGGCCACATTCCCGCCCAGCGCCTGGGGCTTTGTGGTCATTGTGTGTGTGTGCTGGTGCACGGTTGAGTTGTCTCCATGACGACTGCAAACAACAACCCCTTACCTTGAAAATCAGCTCTGGCGTGTTGGCCGCCACCTCCTCGATGTCCATCCCGCCCTGCGGGCTGCCCACCATCACCGGGCCATTGCATGCGCGGTCCATGAGGATGGCGAAGTACGTCTCCCTGGTGATGTCCAGAGCCTCGGCCACCATCACCTAGCACACCGCACAGGGATGACTCAGAGGGGTAAAGAACAGGCTAAAGGTGATGCGTGGGACTTTCTATGGCTATTCACAGAAGCCTATACAGTACCAGGAAATGCCAAAGAAATACGGGAGAGCAGTGGGGCTAAATAAAAAAGCCTATAAACTATGAGGGGGATAAGAGATCAGGACAGGGGCGACTGGGAGCACAAGGGGAGAGAGAGGCTAGAAGCGACGAGGGGGGATTTATCTGTGGGTACAGCATTGGTTTATGGCAAATGCTCTTGTTCTAACTCCTTACAAATGAGAGTTAAATGAGACTGAACAAACAGCTAAAGGATGAGCCTCTCTCTCTTCCTTTCCCCATCTCTCTCTCTTTCTCTCTCTCTCTCTCTCTCTCTCCCTCCCTCCCTCCCTCTCCCTCTCTCGCTTCTGCTGTCCTGGCATGGGGAAGCGGTATGTGGAGTCTGGAGAGGATTGCGGCGGCATTGTAGAGTGAATAAAGCCACATTATACAGATCGGCTACAATGGCAGACAGACAGCTTGGCTGTGTTTTTTTTCCCTCCACTCAGGGAAACAGAGCCTGACATCGCAATTACAGCCTCTTAAGAGGGCAGATATTCAATCTCGCGTGCCATGTTGGAGTGGACGCTTTCTCTAGCCATATTTATTACCCCCGATCTGCACCCCGATCGGAAGGAGGAGGCATGGGAGCAGCAGAGAGCTGATACCTGCCAGAGAACACAATCAATTTCATAAACAGGCACCCCAGTGACTGGGGGGGGGGGGGGGGGGGGGGGGTTGTGTGTGTGTGTGTGTTTGAGTGGGGGGGCCTATGTGATTGGCTCGAACACACACATGCCTTCAGACTGGAGAGAAAACAGAAAAAAAACGGGGATGGGGGCATGAGCTAGTATTTATCATATTTCACCTCAACTGTTCTTATGTCTCAATGTGACATCTTTCTGATAGCTGGCTGCAAATCTCTGTCTTTGTCAACCTTCACTTCTTTTTCTTTTCTTTGAGTAACAAATGTGACACTCATTTGATCCCTTCCGTACACTTTGCAGCCAGGCAGGGGAGCTGCCAGCTGTCCAAGTAGCTACTGGCAAGCGAAAGCATACCTTAATGGGGAGCTCTAGGCAATATTTCACAGCAGGCAGGAAGAAAAAAAAAACACACACAAACACACAAGCTGAGGGCAAGAAGGCTTCATTACCTGAAAATGTGTTTTGTCTGCTTTTTTTGGTTTATTTGTTTTGGGAGGGAAGGCTGCAGTATGTGTGAGGAAAATGATATTCCTACTTGTTAGTGGCACATGGAAATGGCTGTTTACTCACCTCTTCGTTAAAGACGACCTGACTCGAATGCATTATTTATGGCAATGAACCGTCACACAAAACAGCATGAATACGAAAACAAATCACTGCCATAAAAACATCGACTCCTCAAAAAGATGGAAAACAAAATGATGAAGGACAATAAGACTAATACACCACTTTCCCATAATGTGGGTGGCTGCTAACTAAAAAAAAGCACCAGTGCAGTTTAGGACCAAGTGATGAGAAATTAGCCTGGAATGAGTAAGCATACCAGCACACTGGCCTTTACCGATGCTTTGTTTGGGTGGCCAGACTTACCGTCTTCACTTTGACTCCTTCCTTCGGGGTCTGTTTGGTGGTGAGGCTGTAGCCAAGCATCTTCTTAGCCAGTTCCCCCACCACTGCAGGGCTGACAAAGAAGCAGAAGGCCAAACGCAGGTTGTTATTCAAACAGTACAGCCTGCTGTGTGGAAAAAGTCTCCCCAACTTCTGCTACATAAAATGTCTCTTTGCCTTTCTAAAGTTTGTTGCTTTCTCAGAGTTTTTCTTTTTCTTTTATTTATTGTTGTTCAGCAGTCTTTGTTATAATGAAAAGGTACCTGGATAGAAGGCATCGCTTTTTGAGATTCTTCAATATGTCCACACGTCTCTTTAAATAAGTCTCTAAGAGTCTCTGCCAATCTGAGCACTGTTGGACTCATTCCATGGTCTCTCAGTTTCCCATTTTGCTGGGAATATAAATGAAGCCTCTTGGTTTTATTCTCGTCTGATAGATATCACTGTGCTGGCAAACACAACTTTAGATGTATCTGCTTTTTTTTCTCTTCCTTTTTTCAGTCTAGTTAGCCTGAATATGGAAGTAGGGTGACCGTGATGTATGACGTGGCTGTTTATCATAAATCAGGTCTTTTGCCTGACCTCTCACAGGCACCTGAACAGTACTTTGGAACACTGGACCCAAAAAAAAACACTGTCTCCATTTTGGGACTCAAACATGCTCATTAAATAGTCCATGCTTTGTCTGGGGTGTCACAGATTTCACGTAAAGGACTATGACTAAACACTTGAATATTACAGGATATTACATAGGTTGTACCTGGTCTAAATGCATCATGTTATGTGCTTTTTCTGATATAATAGGCAACCCGAATTGGACATATTATCCATGCAGTTGCAGCACATCTTCCAGAGTAGCTATGTCTAAGAGCAGGCTTAAATAACAGGGCATTTATCCTATGAGGGGAATACAGTCTACCAACTTATTACAAGTTAACACTCTGCAGGCTCCATTCCCAAATCCAACCTGCTTAGAGGAAAAGCCTATCTCAATGACTGCCTGATGAGAGACCGATGTGAATTAGATGGTGATGCAGAGATGCCTGAGGAAGAGGAACCTCTCCTGCCTTTCCAATACACTCTCTGACCAAAACGGCAAACTCGTCCACCTATCAGCCACGTGAGCTGTATAAAAATCTGAGCTGACAGAACTAAATCTCTTTACATCACTGCGGTAGGCTGTGCCGTTTGATTTGGGAGTGCTTACGGAACACCTCCGCTGAGAGGGCGAGAGCAGCCACTGGTGCACTACCACACAGGAGCCGCTAATGAGCTGGGTGCTCTCCTCAGATAAACAAAGTTCAAAAGGGTCTTTGGAGGCGAGTGGCACAACCGGGACCGGGAGTTAAAACAGGAGACGTCATGGCAGTTGCAGTACAAACAACGAGCCTCTACTGACAAACTCAGCCCTTTCTTCTAAACTACGATGTGAAAAGACTAAAATCTTTCTCCACACCAAAAGGTGGCTAATCCCTAAACAAATGCCTTTAAGACTAATATTCGGATGGAAAAACTTGAGAAAATTGGACAAGTCTCATAGATTAGGGGTGTAACTAAACCTTCCAGGATAGCAGTACACAAGGAGTAGGGCTAGGCATGTCTACCATCAATCTCTCTCTCCAAAAAATGTGGCAGTAGGCATACTTACTCTTTGGTTAGGTGCACTCCTCCCTTAAGGCCACTATCAAACAAGCCCTTCCCGCGTCCGCCTGCCAGAATCTGAGCCTTCAGAACGATCTCCTTAGCATCTGAAAGAGAGCAGAGGGACAATGCAGGAGAATGTGATCAGATGGCCTTAGATACGGGTGCAGGGAGAACAGAGAGACATCTGCAATCAGCACATCAAGAGGCGATATTACACCCCTTTCCACACTGTAAAATGTCATTCCACCATTGCCCTTAGGCTGATTTATGGCAGGTGTGTGTGTATATGTGTGTAGATGTGTGTGTGGGTGTGAGTGTGTGTTAGTATCTCAGACTGCACCATATCTCTGTGTGTGCGCGATCATGTGTATGCAGGCCTACAAGATAGCTTGAGTGTGTGCAAGCGTGCACGTGTAATGCATCTAGGTATTTGAGAGCATGAGGGAGCGTACTGAAGCATGTTTCTGTCAGAGGTGGTGTGTGAGCACAGCAGGATTGGGGGGGGGGGGGGGGGGGGGGATGCGACACGGTGTGGTGAGACGCTGTGGGGGAGGCACAGCTCTCCCCATGGAGATCGGCTGAACCTTTCCCACACGGTCCCAGTCCTCACATCACCTTCCCTCTACAGGGCCACTAATGACACGGGCTGTTCTCTCTCTCTGAGGGCACAGCTACGCATCGACAGGGAGCCAGCGAGAAGCCAGCCTCCCACAAAAATAATGACGCATAATCACTGGACCCAAACGTAATAACCTGCTTTCAGCATTCATAAAATGCTGTGGGTAGTCAAGTTTTCCGCTTCAATCCTTCACTTGTTTTATTTGTATTTTGAAATACAAATACTACTGGCCATCTCTCAGTGAGAATCTGAGTCTGGCAAAAGACTAAATCCTAAGCTCTAGCTTTCACTACCGGGGTTGCTCCAGAGGCAAAGGCACCCTTTACAAATGCTGCTCAATTAGTCAGTGAGTCAGTTAGCAAAGAAGTTGTTGCAAATGTCAACCACTCCCCCCACCCACCACACCCTCGTCTTTTACACCACCCGTTCAATGTTTGCATGTCCCCTTAAGCGTTCAATCTGTTTCTATTCAGATGTTGTATCATAATGGCGGCCGACGAGATTCTGATCCTGAACTGTCATTATCCAGATGAGGAACTTACCTTTGATTTGACACAAAGCCACGGCGGCCTTGCAGCAGGAATGAGCTGCACATACTCAGTCTTGTGTGAGCAAAAAGAGAGCAAGAGAGAGGGAGGGAGAGGGGGAGAGAGAGAGACAGAGAGAGGGAGAGGGGGAGAGAGAGAGATAGAGAGAGAGAAAGAGAGAGAGAGAGTGTGTGTAAGAACGGATATCTGTAGCTAACAAGGTGGCAAGGATTAAACCAACATCGCACTGAGGGAGAGCTTTCATTCCTCTTTCCTCCTAAGGCGAGCGAGCCGAGGAAAAAAATAAAAATAAAGGGCAGCTCACGCACGACGGTGGAGAGGTTGAGCATCATAAATGAGTGAATATGATAATAAAACACTGCTGCAGCACAAAATTAAAAAGGAGTTCAAAGCAAGATGAAATAGCATGTCCCGCGGCCATGTGCTACAACAGAGGGAATGGAAAGGAGAAAATGACTTTTTGTTTAAAGAGACGGGGAGAAAAAAAAAATGAAAATGGGGAAATAGAGGTGAAACAAGACAGTGAAAAAACAGGTTGCTGCGAACAAACAGAGCGATCTCCGAAAGGGGCCAGCGATGTGTGCAGATGGCATGATGAAAGAAAGGAAGAAAACGGCGCTGGAGAGAAATGGGAGCTGGAAAACAGGTGCTGTTGCTCACGCCGGCAGGTAAAGTGAGATTTAGCAGCATTTCATTTCAATCCATTTAAAACGGTTGATATGAGAGGAGAATGGCCACCATTGAGTGATGTCTCACAGAGACCTCAATGCTTCGTTGTGAAGCCTTTTCCACCACCTATGTCCATTTATATAGACCAGGTAGGCTTGGAAACACATTACTGTGGAGGTGATAAAAAGGCTAAATAAAAGCAGGACGGACTGTTTTAAATCTCAAAACGGAGAGTGGATAATGCTCTCTTATCTGAGCAAGGAAGAGGATAAGCACTCTCTAACCGGTGGACTTATCTCACCAGAATCAATGAACTGCAAAATTGGCCTTGATCACGCGCGCACACACACACAATAATCGACGTAAACCTTTGGCTTCAAGATTAGACCATCCAAAAAAATAAATAAACTGGATCATCTCTTTCCTCCACTGGTCTGCTTGGGTATTCCGAAAGACTGCATCCTCCGCAGATTAAACAGCAGCTCCCCCTCCCCCACACACAAACACACTTACTGGAACATCTCAGAAATCACAGCATCTGAAAAGACTCAAATAAAACTGCCTTCACCTCAGCCAGGACTGGCCGTGGATGACAAGAAGTGTTTGTATGGCCTTGTCATGTCGAAGGATGCGCTGACCTTAGGGCTTATGTGTGTGTGTGTGTGTGTGTGTGTGTGCGTCTGGATCACTCGATCTTAAGCTAATTGTCCTCGGGGGTGGTTATTGACTCATCCCCTGCATTAATGTGCCATTAACGTGGTAGAATGTTACTACTGTCCTCGTTTGAGCTATTTGTGGGACGAAAGAGGCCGATTAGCACTCCGCAATTGATCTGCCACAAAAAAAAAGTCCAGACGTTTGGCCTATAGTTTGACAGGGTATGTATGGGAACAGGTTTACATGGCATATCCACTTCATGCATTGCACAAAGAGCATAAAATAAGCTTTGTGAGAACACCTACATCCTTCAAAGCCAATCTTATGCATTATTTAAATATAACAAGAGGTGAGTCATGCCTAGTCTAGGAAACATCAGATACTCTGCGAGGATCCTGCGATCAGTCAGTGCTTGACACTGAAGAAACTGGCGTACAGGCCTGTGTGCTTTAGAGACCCAGAGACCTGGGCACAGTAGTTTCGGGATGGTGGAGAAACCTTGGACGGGTTCAGCTCCCCAGTGAGCCCAGCAAGGGGGGGGGGGGGGGGTGATACATTGCTTCAGTGTTACGACTTATGGGATTTTATCAAGAAACAATGCTCACATCAGCCACTAGCCTATAGCCTAGAGCAAAAGAAAAAACAGGTGAAGACTAGAGAAGCTTTTTTTTGTTTTTTAAGGCAAGAAAAGATGCTGATGGAATTTAAGAGCACCACACAAACTGATTGCATTGCAAGTACCCATTCCAGGCATACTTGTGAATAATAACCGCTATTCATCAATGCATCACAGGGTTTACTGGGACATAATTGCATTCTTACCAACAAACGGAGAGGTAAAGCTGCAATAGGCTTTAGAGCTGGTCATCCTGTAAATCCAAACACATAGATGATAACAAGCCCATACCATTTACCTTATGCAAAGAGCAATGGAAATCCTATATCTTAGGCCTATCTGAATTAACCTGCTGACATAAGACAATAAAGGAAGTCATAAAAACAAGATTGTCTCATTCAGCAGGAGGCCATTCGCTGGTATGTTAGCATTTTACTTTGTCAAAACATATTGATTATCTCCCGTAATAACCATCTAAAGAGCTTTGCCATATTGCTGATATAAGACTTTTAGAGTTGTTGTGTTATGAATGACTAAAGGTAAAAAGGAAAGCCATATTTTAAAATTGCAAAACACAAACTCTCATTAGGCCAACATTAGAAGCTATAAAAACGGTCCTTTTTTTGACATGGCACAAAAATAATTAATCCCCACCACAATATGTATTTTATCTCTAAGTAAAAAAACAGAAGAATGCAGTGTTACTACATCACATCAAATATAATTGGAGCAACATGGAAATCCCAAGGCAGCCAATTCCCAATTAATGAACGCAAATTAACTTGAATCTTATTTACTAACGACAGAAGTCAGCATTAGGTTGTTATTTCTGCTCAAGCGTTTCCTGCCTGTTTCTTTTTCTTTTTTTCATTTTATGTTTTTCCAGACACTTTGTCCGTTCACAGCAGTTCAGGGAGAGGTGGCCATGAGGCTTTGAGCAAAGACAGAGTTGTCTGAAACTTAAATAGGTAATAAAAACATTGCAGACAGTGAGGGACAGAGATAGAAATAAAGAGAGAGAGTGAAAGAGAGCGAGAGAGAGAACGAAAAAAAAAAAAGAGAGAGAGAGAGAGAGAGGCTTCAAGTCGATCCACAGAGACTCAGTCTTAACTTAAGAGGGAGGAAAGCTCTCTGGTGTCATTCCCATGTGAACAATTTCACGCGAGCAGAAACAGAAGAATGAAGAGAAAGAAGACAGACGGAAAACAGAGTGAACACATGCCACTATTCGGATCTAAATGTAAGTTCCATTAGATAGGACGTCCGCGTTTTAATCTCAATCTTAATTTCACATGTAGCACACAACTCTGCACATGGCAGAACAGATGGTCTTCCAGACGATCTCTGGACCTCTAGGTGTTTGATTCTCCATCTAGACTCTAGCCATCTACTCCAGATGTCTTTTGTAAGCTTGCTATGTAACCTCGCTGCTTTTTAAGGGCTAAAAACATGTGCGCACTTGCCTGAACTACATTGGAACCTTTTAACGCTCTACATGGTGGCACATGAACTGGTATGTGGTAGCCTAAAATGACTCCATTAACTTTATCTTTATCTGTCTTTCGGCTTTAAAATGCTGCTGTACGTGTATCTGTATGTTTTTTTATATTTATATGTATATCTATATGTATCTAAATGTCTTGTCTTATCTGTTGTTGTGCCTATGCACTTTATATGTTTCACCGTGGGAGAGTGGGAAATGTTTTTATCGATTCCTTGTATGTCTGACATGCAGGAAATTGACAATAAAGCTACTTTGACTTTGACTACTTTGACTTTGACTTCTTCCTTTCCTGAGAAGACCCGCTCCTCGATCAGCCAGGTACCTCACATAATAAGACATGATCTCAACCAGTGTCATTACGGTTCAATTCTAAAACGCTTCTCCATGCACAAAACAAACAAAACGTCATAGTTTTGCCTTTTAAATTTGTTTGCTGGTGAGCGAGTGCCACGTGTCTCTTCTTTGGCTTCTGCACACACTGCAGATTTACCGGACCGAATGCGGGGAGGAAATACACACACCGCTGGGCCTCAACTAATGATGCCGTCACCCTCCGAGGTCCAACAGAGGTTGATCAGTGACCCAGACCTGTGGTGGCACATCAAACTCCGACGGCAGTGTCGAGCTGACAGGTGACTCCTTGTTAGACTTGTCCACCTGGTTTCCATGCCCAGTCCCAGATAATGATTCTGAGAAGTCGACAGGAAGTGCACATGTGCGTGATGTAAAAAAAATAAATGGTGGGGAAGGTCTCGAGAGGGAGTGAAGTATTCTTCCCCTCTTAGCTGAGGTCAACTGTGAACTTTCTTTGAATGTTTCTTTCTCAGTTTTCAAAACTGTGAAATGTCTATTTTGCCATTGATGCCAAATCATTTATCTTTTATTAAAAAAAACTAATATCTGTCCATGTCAGTGATTTCCGTTTAAACTGGAAACTTCAAGATATCCTAAAATAGGACCTATGCTTAGTAAAATATAATTACATTGTATTTCAGATTTATTAATTTTAAGAGGCTGTGGTCCATTTGAACTCCCTTCATCTCAAAAGTCATCAGACTCTCTACTCATATCTACTCAAGATTTCGATTAGATTCGATTTCATTACAGCCTGCCATGGTCTAACATTATGACTGGTACACTGGCCCTAGAGTAACCATTGGTTAGTCCTTCAACATTTTTAATAATGTATCAGCCTCATTTTAACACCCTTGAAGTTACAAAGCCCATGAAATGACAAACAGTGAGCTCATGTGCAAGTGCAAGCAAGACTGTGAGAACAAGGGAGAGCGAGCCGAAGACCACAGACTAAAGAGACTGAGAGAGAGGAGGAGGAGGATAGAGACCTGAGAAGAAAGAAAAGGTTGTTTGCGCATGTCTCTGTTAATAACCTTGGGGAGAAAAAAAGAGACCGTTGCTTTGCCATGTCTCCTGCGTATGATCTTCCCAGGAGTTCATCTTTTTGGCAGGTAATGATGCCAAGAAAATTCCACACACCATCCGTCTTTTCGCATGACAGGCGAGCGTACTGATTTTCTCAGGGGGCTAAAGCTCTTCTGTCCATCACCCTGAGGCATGCTGGGAAAGGAGCAATATGAGGGGAGGTACCTGCAGGTCTGCAGAAAAACTTGCCACTCTCATTGTATCCCTCACTACCTAATCAGACTGTACTGCAAGATGACTTTCTTTTTTCCATTGTGGAATGCAAGGCTATCGTCACAGATCTATAGACAGAGCAAGAGAGTGAGGCAAGAAGAAAGCACAAAAGAGAGAGAGAGAGAAAGAGAAAGAAAAAAGGGCAAGTGTGTACAACCCCCAATCCAAATGTTTTGGCAATATTGTAGTGTTATGGTCATGAAAAGAAAAAGGAGAGAGAGAGAGAGAGAGAGAGAGAGAGAGAGAGAGAGTGTGTGTGAGAGAGAAAGTGTGAGAGAGAGAGTGAGTGTGTGAGAGAGAAAGTGTGTGTGAGAGAGAGAGAGAGAGAGAGAGAGAGAGAGAGAGAGAGAGAGAGAGATGGGTTGGGGGGGGGGGGGGGGGGCGGGGAGGGCAAAAGAAAGGAAGGAAGGAAAGAATCTGGAACTGCTGGCCTGGTTATAACCAGCCAACAAATGTAATGTGTTCAATGTATCCATTATACCTCAACATCTCTGTCAAGTGAAGGCCAAGTTTTCTAAACGCATATGAAAATAGCTACTGTGCCTTTGCGTGCAAGAGGGAGAGAAACAGACAGGGATACGGCGAGTGTGCACCAATGAAATCTCAGGTTTCAATCTCCACTCTCGGGCACCCGTAGAGGGGGCAGAAAATACCGCACATCCAACATGGCCGGGAGACCCAGCTGCAGCCTCAAAAAGGGTGGGCGCCAAATAAGACCCACGCGCCTACTGCCTTTCCCTTTCTCTCTCAT
This sequence comes from Clupea harengus, assembly GCF_900700415.2. NCBI lineage: Eukaryota > Metazoa > Chordata > Actinopteri > Clupeiformes > Clupeidae > Clupea > Clupea harengus. The sequence continues at coordinate 5,941,014 of NC_045156.1, read as the reverse complement.
TCTCTCTCTTTCTCTCCCCCTCTGGTACACTTCACTGGCTGTCAACATTCATGTCCATGTCAATCAGCCTCCCTGCTGCGCTCCCGCTATCCTGCTCCGCCTCCGTTCCCCCCTCAAAAGAGCACCGCGTCTCTCATCTCTAAACTACTTCAGACATAAGGGAGGGGGGGGGGGGGATAGGTGCTGGCAGGAGACTCGGCTCAGGAGAGGTATAGAGGCACTCAGACACTCTTCAGACCAGGGTTATTGTCGAAAGCTAAAACTAAGATTAAAACGAATGGTATTGAGATATTTTCCTGAAACTAAAATAAAATAATTTACCCAAAGAAAATGTGAAATTAAAGACAAAAAAGAATTGTTGTTATCATTTCAAGACAGCGGACATTGTATCCATACAAGGCAAAGGGTGTCACACTCCCAAAATTCAGTATACAGTGTGTAGCTATAACCAACAATGTTAAGATGGCGATTATAGCATGCCAGGGCCTACACTTGTTAACTAATGGTAGAAGCAGTAGTAATTATCAAATGTAGACATCAGATATGTCAGGGAGGAAATATTTCCTGTATGGGGACCATTTCAAATTTAATAGTGAAGGTGGTCCAAACGAATCTATGGTAAATTCAGATAACAGCATCTGTGGCATAGAAATCAAAGGGAACATTCCCCCAAATAACTTCACCTTCAAAGTCAACATCAGATATAGTGAGACAGAGCGTGAGTGACGAATGTGTCGTTTCTGGCAACCTTTAAGTTCACACAACCTTTAAGTGCTTTAGGGTTTTTTAGTTATCTATACTGGTAGGGTTGATTGTGAAAACCCACGTCATATTGTTTGCCTGAAGTAAATGGTTGAAACATTTAATCGTGTTCTTGCCTTTTATATTTATTAAAAGGACATCTGCGATTCCACTCCCACACACTTTTGGTCAATTTTTTTAAATTGTCAAAATTGCTCCTCATGTTTTGCGCAAAAAAAAACTCAGCAGTCCGTACACATTCCTGGCTCTGTAAATGGGAAACAAACATAGCTGGACCGAGTTATAAATAATCCTAGCCAATCACCATGGTGCTTCAGGTGTGTGGAATGGAGGGGTATAATTTGATTGGCTGTTGAGCAGAAATATCAACAACCTTTTGCGAAATCGATTCACAGGCTGCATCTTTCAGCCTGAAACTAACGTAGCCTATTACACATGTTAGTTAAGTCTTGGAATACTGATGAAAGTGAAAAATGGTATATAAACTGAATGCTTCAATAATAAAAAAGATAATTTTTCATGCCACACTAATCCTTGACAATTTATATCGCTAATTAAAAGAGAAACTATAATGATACCTCCAAAAACTAAAATGAGTCCATGAAATAACATCTAAACTGAAACTAATGAAATCACTGGTGAAACTAAACCTAAAAGGAAATTCAGATTGAATACAAACATATTTCCAAAATAAAAATTAATTTGAAAATGGAAACCTATAATAACTTTGCTTCAGATGCGGTGCCACTGCCAGACACCATTACACAGACATACAAACACACTCAGAAGCACACACACAGAAGCACACACACACACACACACACACGTCCATCTGAAGGTCAAGACATGTAAAGCAGTCTCATCACTCTATAACTGTGATATCAAGGGAATGATACGTTTGGGCACATCTATCTTTAACCTGTCCAGCCTGAAGAGAGAGAGACAGAGTGAGAGGGAAAGAGAGAGAGAGAGAGAGAGAGAGAGAGAGAGAGAGAGAGTGGCGTTTCCAGAGAGAAAACATATGGTATGCTACAGATGATCTTCAGCAAGAGAGTGAGAGAGAGAGAGTGAGGGAGAGAGAGAAAGAGTGAGAGAGAGAAAGAGTGAGAGAGAGTGAGAGAGAGTGAGAGAGAGAGAGTGAGAGAGAAAGAGTGAGGGAGAGTGAGCGAGAGAGAGAGAGAGAGAAAGAAAGAGTGAGAGAGAGAGAGAGAGAAAGAGTGAGAGAGAGAGAGAGAGAGAGTGAGTGAGTGAGAGAGAGAGAGTCCAGGATTGACCAGAGGACATGTTGAGGCCACACCAATCTGAGCCGCTCCCACTCTCCCACATTATCACAGGCGGGAGGAGATCTGAGCCGTGCTGCTCCTCCCCTACCTGATGCCAGGCAGAGTGAGGAGCCTGTTTGACATAAAACCCCTGAAAGCCTCTTATTGTTAGTGCGAGTGTCAGTGTTCCTCAAAAGACACAGCCTGGGTTTCAAAGGGAGACATAAAAGCAGACTTTACAGAGCCGGGGGAGCTCGAGGAGCGAGCGACGCTGCTGTGGAGGACGGGAGTTTAGATGTTGTTGATGTCCGCAACGAAAAACATGACCAACTCATCCCAAAGCACAAAGGGCAGAGGGAAGGTCACACTATCTTGATCTCTACTGTTGACCATACCATAAAACACACATACACACACACACACACACACACACACACACTGTCCTTCTTTCCCCACCACACAAAATAAGGCTCTCATACAGAACAAAGACAAAAGACATCTAGATGAACATAGCCATTAAGTGAACATTGAAATTCTGAAAACTGGTCTGGTTTTCAGTGCTTTTGTGCCACTGCTGTGAACCCTGTTACACTCCCAAATCATTTCCCATAATGGATGGCTGGGCTTTCTTTGGGAGGCAAACATAATCTTACACAGACCTGACATTATGCAGGACTGTGCCGAAGCAAACAATGAGGCCAACGTCAAATCTGCGAGAAATTCGCAGAGGGACTGGCAAAAAAAAAAATACCACTGTGTTCCTTCTTGCAAATTTACTGCTCAATGGACCATACAACAGCACTAATAAAACATTAAATTTAGTGCCAACATCGCCAAAATAATGGCATCATACCCTGGGCCTGAACAACTCCCAGGCTTCAACAGCGAGGTAGCTGGGTCTGCGGCGTGAATAACCGTAATATGCCACGCATAATATCAATACCACACAGCCGTCAGGAAGCCAAAATTGCATTTTGATTTGTGAGGTCCCCGAAACAGAGCTCATGCCCCTCCGAATGCATTTACAGGATCATTTGAGAGCAATTTCAATTGGTTTACCACTGCAACACAAATCAGAGACACAATTACACTTTATGATCCATAAACTCGCTGATTTTTGTATTGTGGGCTTATTTTTGTGTGGCGGGGGTTGTTTTCCCTCTGTGTTGTTAGAGATTCTATTAGTGATCCGAGGGCTCAGCATGTTCAGTTATTACAGCAGTCCTTTTTCCGTGTAGAACACAAGCCAAGCACACACAGGAAAACATGTCTACACGCAAACATGGGTAAAAAGAAGGCTTAAATGGTGTGAAAAAGAAGGCTTAAATAGACCAGAGAGACAAAAAAAAAACACCCCATACCCCATTACGACAACTATTCCCAACTCTCTCTTACATACCAACACTCAAACACACACACACATAGACACACACACATAAACATAAACACACACACACAAACACACACACACACACACACACCACTTTGGCAGTCAGGCTGATACAGTTGGATGGGCAAACTACATGACACCAATGGACACATTTGCATAAACGCTGAAGAATCCTTCAACAGTCTTTTATCCCACATCAGAGGAAGAGTCTCAGAACCAGCTGACAAACACCAGCTATGTGCCAGGGAGGAGCACTAAAAGCCTCAGTGTTCCTCAGCCATGCAGATTGGCGAGGGACAGCACAACACAACACAACACAACACAACACAACACAACACACACTATATACACATACAGGAGGGGGAAGAAAAAACAACAGCAGAGCGGCACTGGTGAATAAATAAATATGAAAGAGAAACATGTTCATCGTTTGCACAGAGATGTTAAACACAAACAGGCACGGGGGCAGGGGTACACAAACGCCACGCATGACTGAGGAAGCCTTCCAGAGAGAAGAGGGAAGACGAGCCAGATGGTGGGGGCTCGGTGGAGTGGCGTTTCCAGAGAGAAAACATATGGTATGCTACAGATGATCTTCAGCAAGAGAGAGAGAGAGAAAGGAAGAGACAGAGAGAGGAAAAGAGAGAGAGAGAGGAAGACAGAGAGAGACAGAAAGGAAGAGAGAGAGAGGAAGAGAGCGAGAGGAAGAGAGGAAGAGAGCGAGAGAGGAAGAGAGAGCGGGAGAGAGAGAGAGAAAGGAAGAGACAGACAGAGAGAGAGAGAGAGAGGGGGAGAGAGAGAGAAAGGAAGAGACAGAGAGAGAGAGAGGGGGGGAGAAAGAGAGAGAGAGAAAGGAAGAGACAGAGAGAGAGAGAGAGAGAGAGAGAGAGAGAGAGAGAGTACTGGTGCCCCATACAAACACAGCATCATCAGCACCTGCCTCGCATTACTTTACCATCACTACAAAATAGGCAACTCGTTAATGCTCTGATCCATTTCAGTGTATCTTCGCCATGTTAACAGCGCCCATATACAATCTATTCAAGATATATAATTATATTCTCAATGCAGTAAATCAGAGACCAGCAAGGAAGCAGGCGCGCTCAACTCCAATTAAATTGTCTTTGGGTGCAAGTTAAGAACGACTTTGATAAGGAAGAAAAGAACTGCACTCTCAAGCATACACTTCATTCTTACCAATTGATTGGGAGCATAACGAAAGGCGGACGCGTTTTGGCACCAAGCCATCCTTCATAGTCTCACAAAGAATGAGAAAGGCTGTGTTTTCTTAAAAAGCTGCAGGTGGGCCATGTGACGTCAGCTAATGAACTAGCTGAGTCCGAGAGTGCATCAGGTCAAACATAGTATGAGAATAAAGGAACACAGTGGAGAAAATCAAGGCTCTCATTCTTTGTAAGACTCTGGAGATGGCTCAGTGCCAAAACACGTCCACCTTTCTGCCAATCCATTAGTAGGAGAGAGTGCATACTTGAGAGTGTGGCCCCTCTCTTCATTAGTACATCGGAGGCCTCCATAGGTTTATCTTTTCTGAAAGTGTCTCACTGAAGAATAAAGGGGTTATCTTTCAGACTAAAGAGCTTGAGCGCTTCATGAAAAACATACCTAGAAAAACATAGATAGAGGGAACTAAATGCGTTTTTTTTTCTAAAAGACCTTGCCTGGCACCTGACCCTAGGCTGTGATTGAGATTTGTGTAATGTATGGTTTGGTTCAAGGTTTCTTTGTAACGGTCAACAAGTATTTCCTCATGGGGGGGTTCAGCCTTAGGCTCTCTAAATCACCTTGAGAGAAAGCATACTGTTATCGGAAGGGTATAAATAAATAAATAAATAAAATTGAGTAAATCATTAAAACTGAATTTAATTTGTGTGCTAATTATCTGGTACACAGAGGAGCCAATCCAGTCCTTCCAATTTAATTTCAATTAGACTAAATGATTTAAAAAAAAAATGTCCTCACACAATCTTCATTCACATTTCGTTTTTAACTAAGTCTGCATCCACAACACCGTGAATTCCTTTCCCGTAAGTAAATTCTATAATTGAAAGATTTTAGCCAAAATCGTGAGTACAACAGGCAAGAGACCTCCGTCATGTTATTGGCTCTTTTTAAGATTCTAAACATACAATCAACTGTACTTTGGAATTCATGCCTTGAAGGGGGTTCAGCACATTATAAATATTACAATAAATAAATTATAATACATTTATCACATTCAAAATAATCTAAAAGTTTAACAACCAAAATTGATTTTGTGACACGTCATCAGCAATTAACAGACAAAAAAAAAACTTTTGGAAATATAAGAACAAGTCAGTATCTGCCATGCGATAAGTGAGGTCTCCGCACCTGCCACCTATGATTGCTGAAAGGCCACAAGTGTTTAAAGATCATGCTGTGTTTTGACGTACCAAACTACCAGTTCCCCCTAATAAGCACACAGGAGACCTGACTGTCATGCATTAAACAGGACTGTTTGCTTTGAATATTCATTTCGCAGTGAAATGAATTAACATGATCACTCTCTCTAGCTAATTGTGGAGCCTGTCTTTCTGTTTACAGAGGGGGAGAAAAAAAAAGGAAGCTCCTGAATAACCATTAACAGTTGTGAGGAGGTGGAGAGCGGGGGAGTAATGAGAACGTGAGCAGGGGAAAGTGAACGCAGAGACTAGAAAGGACAAACAGCAGAGCCTACCGTCCAACTTCAGAAAACTGGAGAGTCCAACACTTTCTGACATTTCTCAATAATCATAATTTATCCTAACACACCATAAAAGAATGCGTTAATGTTTGTGAATGCTATTGAATATTAACTATGGAAAGTAAATATTGCAACATCTGATGCAGTGTGGTAAACACATCCATTACAGGGAAGGACAAAGCGTCCATTAGGCCTAGATAATATGGACACCATATGATGAGACCATATGATTTCAATTAGTAGTAGCTCAGAGCATGTGTACAGCCTGCGTGATGCATACATCCATCAAGCGCACTAAAGGTGGAAAAGATAACAGTCCCCAAGAATGTTTTACGATCGACGGCTCTTCAATCCCTGCACAGAGAAAAACACCCTGGCAGATGAAGACTGACTTGGGTGCTAGGAAACTTGGAATATTGTGATTGAAATCCATCAAGATTAGGTCATCAGATACGTGTGTCAGTAGGGATATGCTATACAAAGTGGACAAAACAATTACAGGCATATAGTAGAACATTTAGGTAGGCACTATGTCTGTCTGTGTGCGTGTGCGTGTGCGCGTGCGCGTGCGCGTGCGCGTGCGCGTGCGCGTGTGCGTGTGTGTGTGCGTGTGTGTCTTTGGAACAGGATGAGGCGGAGACCACAAGCATTTATATTCATTCCATGTCCTGCTTTCATCTCTAAAGATGGCAAGCTACCATAAGGGTTACATTGAAAGCCAGCATACAAATACAGTGTTTGAGATCACACCTCAGCTTGGCGACGGGCGCCTCTTGAATGAAATAACATTTTATGAATTTCTGATAAGGTGTTTTTTCGCCCGAGCACTTTCTTCGCTCCTCAGCACCTTTGTCAAAAAGACTGAAACCACTTTTCTGCAAGTCATTTCATCTTGATGGGTTTTCCTGCCTTTTTTTTCTCTTTTTTTTCCTCCTCTTGCTGCTTTCCCTTCGTTCATTTGCAAAGTGTATGTTTACGGCTCGGTGCGGAGAGCTTTTGCTGGATGAGGTGTAGAATGGCTGCCGCGCGCTGATTTATGATGCCCTGTGGCACACGCCGAGGAAGTTTCGCACTCCATCTTCCAATCAGCACGCGGACGCGTTATATGTGAGCCTCCCTCTTATTGTTCTCCCGTACTAGCGGCGGCAGTGGCAGGCACAGGCGCCGGCTGTATAATCTCTCACACACTCACAATATACATATCAACAGAAATACATACACTTTCTCTTTCTTTTTCGTGCCTCTCTCTATGTGCGAGGTGACTGATGAGGTCAGCATCAGGCTTGCCTCGTTGAGCGCAGGAGGGAAGTTTTTATTTTTCGGGGTGTGTTAAAATGAGCACCCCCTCAACGTCACTGTCTGGCACTGAGGCACATGGATGCCGGCCTGGACAGGTGCTGGATGGAGCAAGAGAGGGGTGGTGAGAAGAGTGTGAGAGAGAGAGAGATAATGAGAGAGAGAGAGAGAGAGAGAGAGAGAGAGGGGGGGGGGTGGTGAGAAGAGTGTGAGAGAGAGAGCGAGAGAGAGAGAGAAAAGAATGCAGTCTTTTTCATTCATTTGTCCTATCTGACTGTAGCCAGGGCGTCATGCTTACATCTGTGTTATGAATATGACGCTTTACAGCATGTGACTTCCGCTACGTATGCAAGATGTGGGAAACCAAATCCTAAAACTGTATGTGATGACTTAAGATACAACACGCTGTTTTGGGGAGAATCCATACCTGCCACAATCAATCAATGTCACCACAAGGATATCTCACCACTGCAGCATCCAGTGTTTTGTTGTGCCTTTATGTATGTATGTGTGTGTGTGTGTGTGTGTGTGTGTGTGTGTGTGTGTGTGTGTGTGTGTGTGTGTGTGTGTGTGTGTGTGTGTGTGTGTGTGTGTGTGTATGGGGTGAGATACTACGGCACACCAATTGAGCTGTCACATTCACTGCTTCATGGCTAGGTAAGCCCAATGGAGAGAACGCTGTTCCGGAGAGGCAAGGCTCACAGCCGTATCAGCGTCGCCCAGAAATCCATTTGGGTCATGCTTGGTCACCTCAAATCCCCCATCAGGCCCGGGCTACCCAGGGCTCTCGCTATGCCTGTCTCTCCAGAGAGGATGTCAGAGACTGGCTTTGCCTATAAGCCTCAGTGCAGACACAGCGCAGGCCCCGTTCCCCACAGAACCAAGGGCTATCGCAGCACAAATAAATGGTGGGGGAAATCAGAGCCCCATGCCACCGCACGGCTTCAAATGGCCCTGCTCGCACACGAGTCTGGGCAAATACGCCCAATTGCGCAAGAATGGAAATAAATGTGCAGGCAAAACAGTACACACACACACACACATACACACACACACACACACACTTACCTACCCCTCAATGCTCACATGCACACACCCCCATGCACTCGAATCTAAGAACAAATGAGGCATCAATGGCAGCTTTGAGTCGGTGAAGCTGTTTAAGCGAGAAACAGACGTGAACACACACTCACAGTTTCACACACACACACACACACACACACACACACACACACACACACACACACACACACACAGAATCACACTCACACACACACAGACACACACACACACACAAGGGCCACAGCGAATTACAGCATTCAGCGGGAGCACAAGAGGACAGTGGTGCGGCCCATTGTGCAGTGAGAGATAAGCTTGAGATTACAGCAGCCAAGGCTGGGCACAGGGAGGCCCCAGCATCTGGACCAGCTCCAGGCTACACCCCCTCACACACACACACACCACACGACACCACTTACACCCCCCAACCCCCTTCCACCACCACTGCCCCATGCTCAGCCCCTCTTCTCTGAGCGAAGGGGAGTGCAAGTGGGGGTGCCGTGGTGTGTTTATCTTGGCATTGCATCCGGCGACGGCCGCCGCTGTTAAAACACTGGAGATAGACCGAGACACATCTCAGCCAAGGCTCGCAGCAGGTTCCTTCTTGAGAAAGGTGGCACATTTCTTGGAAAGCAAAGGTAAGCATGGAGAGAGGGGGAGAGGGAGAGAGAGTGGGAGAGGGAGAGGGAGAGAGAGTGGGAGAGGGAGAGAGAGAGAAGCTGGAGTGGATTGTATGAATTAAATATTCAGAGGGGTGTGAAAGTTTGTGTGGATGTGTCAATGAGGGGGTATTACTGTGTGAGACCAAAAACAGCAAGATGGCAACAAAGAAAGAGAGAGATTTTGAGAGAGAGAGAAAGAAAGGAAGAGAGAGAAAAGAAAAGAAAGGAGTGAGATAATTGATGCCATAAATTACCAACATCAAAATCTCTGACTACCTCTGAACATGGGCACCCTTCCACACACACAGAAACCCCAACAAAGAGGCACGCATGCTGACTGTTATAACACATCAGCTGTTGTTGTTGGCCGCCACGCAGACTCATCTGCACACACAGGGCCCTCTCCAGTCAAACCCGGGGCTCCCTAACGCGCAGGCGCTACTCACTTAGCCTCTTGGCGGCCTCCAGGGCTGCGGGGGCAGTGTCCGCCACGAAGAAGCGCTGCACCGTTACCCCGCTCTCCTGCATCAGCTTCTTGCTCTGGTATTCCTGCAAATTCAGCCATCGCCTGGAGCTCACTCGCGCCAACTGCAGAGGGAAAACAAGAATGAGAATTAGCCTAAAGAGAGAGAGAGAGAGAGAGAGAGAGAGAGAAAGACAGAGAAGAGAGCCACAGGAACAAAGATACAAAGACACAAAGACAAAGACAGCGAGGGATCCATATGCCATAACCATCAAACAGGACTGTTTGAGCATTTAATTGAGACAGGAGATCGGGAATTAATGGCAACGAACGAAAGTGACTTTCATTAAACACACTAAAAGCTAAAAACACACTAAAAGCGAAAAGTCCCATCACAGCTGCACGGCACTTCAAACACTGACCTTCTTTTTTATTCTTAATTTCTTTGCCCTTCAACGGTAATGGTTCACAGAGGTGCTCAGAGCCAGCGCCTGTACATTAAACCTGCCAGACATTAAACTGTAGCCAGCATGAGGTCAATGGAACTGCTGTAAAATGGCAGACTGGAACTAAACTTCTGTGATTATTGATTAGACGATGGCTGCAGGGGGAATTTCATTGATTCATCTTTCCTGTGTGAAGCTCTGAACCTGGGCGAGACGGGGAGACAGGAAATCTGAACAACACCGGTTGGCTCTGCCGCGTTTCGTACCTCAGTAATAGCCTACACGATTCCCTGCACCTCAAAAACAAGCTTTTAATTGCTTCCATTAATGAGCGGCCTTTTTTAATCAAGTGCCGGCATTGCTATTGGTGAACTGGTTACTTGCGAATGGCAAAAGCCGTAGCACCACAGAACCTAAACTGAAATAAGTTTAAATTAAGTGACACAACTGTGTTCTAGTTACTGAAAAGTGCTGTGAAGTGTGTCAACTGCATGGAAAAATGGAAGTTCATCAACAAAAACAACAACAACAACAACAACAAGATGTTCATGGCTACAACTACAGGACTGCGAGTTCACAGCTCATTTACACTGACCACAGTGTTATTTATTAATAAACCACAGAATGCAGTTCTTGTCCCTTCTGGTGAGGACATCACATAAACTTGTTACATCTACTAAATTTGCCACACTGCAAATGAATGCTCTTTAGTGCTTGGATATAAACTGAGGGTGGGCTTCAAACACAGGATGTGGCGTGGTGTATGAAGTGAAGCAGACTTGATAAAGTTGAACTTCTGAACCACCCATCTTGGCACACAGTGCGCCCCCCCAAGCCTCTCTCATCTTTGTCTTTCAATACCCTCTGAGAATACAGACGGGGTCAGACAGGTGTCATCTAGGCACAATCTGTTTGCTCAGCAAACCAGCCTACCGCTGACTCCAGCTGCTGTTGTGATTAAAAAGACATCGGACCCAATATGAAATGCATGGCAGTAAGGTTAATTTTTCCTTTTGTTCCGTCAGGGGGGGCCCCATTATCCCAATGGTGTGGAACAACAAAGCCAACTTCATAAGGGAGAACAAAGCCATTGAACTAAAAGTGAGAAAAGGACGCGGAATGAAAAATAAGCCTCGGGCTGTCCTTCAGACCTCCCTAACTTAATCATTCTTGGCTCTGTGGTAAGAAGCTAACATGCAAATACAGAGGCTATCTTCCCCGGATTCCTGACGTTAGCATGGGCCCAAGCAACAAAACCCCTTACACTGGAGTTTTCAGAGTTGCAAAGGTTCAGGCTGTTTTTTTTGGAGAAAGAAAACCCTCCATAGCCATGGTTTCTTAATGATCTGTGACAATACATTCCCTTGGCAAAACCATGCAGCTGTTGTAGAAACACTTAGTGTCAAGTTGACAGTGAACCGTATTCCTGCATCAGAGGAGTTACATAACAAACTCACGGGCTCGGAAAGAACAGCAGATGAAATCATGCATCAAAAGGACTTCAGGTTATTTGAGTAATTTAAAATAATTTCTTCCCTGCTCCAGTGTCTGTGTTTCTAATGACTCCTGTGAGCATCATCCCCACCACAAAAAAAAAAAATCCAACTACAAGCACAGCTGATAAATAATTCAATGTTCTTCAAGTACAACAAAGTCTACGGAGCAGATCAAACAAGGAACCTTTCTTTGGGAGTCTTTTTAAAAAATGGATTTTGACAGGAGGAGGAATGACTAAGGGGCACTTTAAAAAATAAAATAAAGGGGGGGGGGGGGGGGGGGTCGGTGCCATTTGACATGGTGGTTGTAGAGGGCTGACAAGGCCACAGCGTGACTTTTAAATGAAGCTTCCTGCATCTCCATCATTCATGAGTGTGGGAGAGGGGGAGACGTGGCGAACGCGGTCTCTCCTCGCATGAGCAAGAGAGCACGGGGAGGTAGCACACAACCCCCACACACCCACCCACCCATTTCATTCAACAATACAGACACACTCTTACAGACCCTCCGCAAACCTCCTAATTATTCAACTAGTCAACAAAAGTAGATCCAGAGCGTTTGACTCCACTGAAAGAGAAAAGTTGGGGTGGGGCCCAACTTAGACTAAGCCCTTCACGTTTTTGACAACCTATCTTTCAAAAAAGGGGAAGCTACATGGTCTGATAAATCTGCATAGAATATGCTTAAAGAACATTTCAATGCTACATTTCTAAAACCGTATGGTTTGTTAAGAGTCAGTACACTGTAGTCCATGAAGTGTCAATGTCCACTGTCCATCAATCAAAAGTCAGTTACTGTGTTACTAAGTAGCCAGTAGCCTACACTGACGCCTATGGGACATAATATGAGCATATGGGCAAGGTTTAGGTTTGCAGATCTCTGCAATAAAACATTGAGATCCTGGTTAACTCCTTGTGTTTGGTCGTGTGTTTTAGTCATTTCTGCAACAACTGGACACCTTTATGGGGGATCACAATATGGCTGACAATGGCTTTCATTCCGATTCAGTTTTCACATTACAGCCAAATTGTGAATTACATCTGAAGGATTTATCACAAAATATTCCCAAATATTACAAAAATATGTTTACGGTGTCCAGGAATTAAGGTAAAGGTATGCAAAGGTAAAAATGTCTTCAAAGATATATTATTTGCCTGGGTGAAATAGCCATTCTATAGCTTCACTACAGCGAGAAAGTAAAACCTAAAAGTAAGTTGATCAAGCTCAGTTGTCCCCAGTGAAGCCCCCTTCCCAAGAAAGCTTGTGAATGCCTTTGTTTTCTTGGTAAGTTCATTATTTGTAGACTAGATCTCCATCTCCCCTTGCTTCAGTCACCTGAAGGAGACGATACTGGGGCTAATCAGAGAAGCGTCTAGAGAGCCAGAGTCGCCTCATTTTATTTCCTCCCAGGCCTACGAGGCACAGCGAGCTCGTTGTCCGCATCTGCCACCTCGCTCTCATTATCAGCCTCACAGCTTTGTAAAGGGTTCAGTGGCGGGACACAAGGTATTAAAAAACAGCCACACAAAGGCATATAAAATGAACTGCTCCACTCACCTAGCCTTATTGAAAATTTCCAGCCGTCCCACTTAATACGTCGGCAGTCTAAACGCAGCATTTATCTTCGTATTAAGTGCCAGACTGTAGCAGTCATTGAGAGGCCTCCACAACTCTCTCCCTTTTTAGCGCTGGCCTCGTTGAGTACAGAAGGACAGGGCTTTTTTTTTTTTTTTTAGATACAAAAGCCTTGAGCCTGATTGTAATGAATTCATTGCCGCTTTCGCGGGCAAGGCTCAGAAAAGAATAGTATGCACACACTGTTTCAAAGCTTGGTCTAAGAGGGTGTACGTCGATTCGACTCGCAGTGTGTATGTCCATGTCAAGTTTCACCCCCAGGGCCTTGACTGTATGCAAAAAAAAATAAAATACAAGTTTACTGAAGAGGATAACTTGATGAGCATCACTGCATACCAATTAAAATGGTATGTCGATAAATAAAAAAATAAAAAAGGACTTTCATTAAAAGATAATGAACACAACAAAACAACCCAGCAGTCTGGGAACAGACTGATAAAGACCAACAACAGGCACTGGGTCCAAAATACTTGGAAGGATGTCCACTATGCACAAAAAAAAGCCTAAGCAAGTCTGAGTGGATAATTAACAGTGCGAGGCCTTCAAAATGGGGAGAAAGATGTTAATGTGACCCGACAAGTACAGAAACATACTGCTCCGCAGATTTGCTCCTTCCTGTCAAGTGGGAACTCACCCTTAATAACACCCTAACTTAGTCTTCACAATACCTGCAGAGTGGTTGGAGAGGGAGCTGACGACACATTTTAAACCAATCAGAGGAGAACCTACTGTCGCCAGAAGAAAAAGGAAGGTAGAGAGAAACAAAGAGAGAGGGGGAGAGGGACAGCGGGAGAGAGAGAGAGAAATTCCCTAAAATAGCAGATGCTGAGTGAGAAATGGGTCTGCTGGCGTCCCTTCTGGCACTGTCAGTTACCTTGGGGCACAGCAAAACAGAGGCAACACATGAAAAGCACTTTATTTTTGTCCGCTGACACCTACGGGATACCAGGAGGTAAGTGTAGCTGGGACTGAAACCAGTGCAATTCTCCTCCATCATAAAGACATCAGCCATTTTCCGCCCCTGGTGGCTTTTCTGTTATCAATTTTACAAGGGAAATTCATAAGTTTCACTCCATCGGAATTGCTACCAGTGTCCACATCTTATTCAGTGTTTCCATTTTTAATACAGCTGTAAAAGCTGCTTAATCTCAGTAGCAATCCATAAACACCAGTGTCATCTGTTCATGGTGGTATCCGTTTTAGTCAGAGGAAAACGTGCCAATATAAACAACTATTTGAAACATTACTCGACACCTCAGGGAAGGGGAGTCTTTAAGGGGGTCAAACTCGTAATTCCTCAATGCTCCGGAGTAGTTTGCATTTGTAGGTTACTGGTTTATTGAAAGGGAATGCTTGGCCAGGGAGCACCTGGAGAAGAGGGATGGGGCAGGTCCCAGAAGACTGGAGGACGGCACGTGTGGCAGACAGTAGCTGTCCCTCGGGACACTCATTCCACAGTAATTATCTTCATCAGTGCTCAGGAGACAATCTAAATACAAGCTATGAATACACACACATACACCAACCACCCATCCACCCAGCAGCCTACTTAAAAAAGTACAGTCAGCTGAGAGGGAGAGAGAGAGAGAGAGAGAGAGAGAGAGGTAAACAGTTCCTCTGGCTGCCCAGTTTATCACAGCCTGCCATGACCTGATAGACAGCGAGTGGTATCACCATTTACGGTTTGATCTGGCTCATTTGGTCTGTAGAATTTGAATCCGCACTTATGCGTTTATACGTTTGTGTGTTCCTTCCCAGTTAGGTTTGCATGTATTTGTTGATAACTCCATTTCATTCTTAAACCTTGTTTTTTGTCCCATTTTCAGTGTTTTTTTTACTTTATAATACACCATACTTTGGCAGCACCGTACATAAGCAGCCATGCTAATACAGCTACTTGAATTTGAATTAGAGAGAAAGAGAAGAATATAAGCTGAGGGAGAAAAGCCTATCAAGGACAAAAAGCTTCCAGACATTCTGGCAATGGGAGAGAGCGACAGACAGTGAATGTTCTTTCGCAGTGAAATCATAAAACATAAAAAGCAATAACTCAGCCCCTGCTTGGAAGGAAATTAGAAATGGAGGAGTTGGCCTCCACAGGTATGCATGAGTGCGCACAAGACTCACTTGCTCACTCTCTTTCTCTCTCGAACACTGTGCCAGTCTCGCATAGGACACAACAGGGAAACCTTCAACACTGATTACCGCACCATCTCTATGGGCCAACCCCGCAAACATCGCTCATTTCCAGGGCAGCTTTGTATCCGGGGCAAACTGACCGGGGGCAAAATGATGCATTCAGATTAGCGACTTGTGAGGGGGAATACGAAACGCCCCGTCTTGAACACACCATCTTGAGTATCTGCTCTTGCATATGCAAAATGGTGTTCATCCTTAAAATATAACGCTGAATGTAAAAAAATAAAAGATTCTGGCTAAACACAATGCTTCTGCTACACCCAGCGTCACTGATGATTACTCAGCATTGTCAATGCTGTCACACTCCAAAAACAAAATCCTCATATTGTCCATTATCACTTGACACTTAAGAGTCAATTATCTGACTGAACTCGCACAACAAAGGAAAAACCAGTTAACAAAGCCAAAATGGTCTTGAGCTACATGAAACTAAAGATGATTACAAGGAAAGTGTGGGGGAAGTAAGACATAAGCCATAATAATTACTCCTAGCATAAAAACATTTATCAGCGTTTGCCTGCGGGCCATGCCTCCAAATTGCATGAGGGGGGAGTGCTTCTCTGCACGTGAGGATCGTGCTAAGTCCCATCACACATGCACTGTGGTACAGTAGCTTTATCATACTGCACCATACTGCCTATTAATGTGTGTGAATAGTTTTTTATAAATAGTTAATTAGTGAAATACCCTACAACTAACACAGATTGCAAACAGATTCACATCAATTACGTTGAAAAAAGAAAACTAAATTGGGGGAAAAAAACAAGACGACATCCACCCATCTCAACTCAGGAAAAAAAAATCATGATAACCATGAATAGTAAATTTCATAAAACGTGTCATGGCCCAACGCGCTCACAGTGGGATGTGACTTTGTGCTCGTCCAAGACAAGGGCAGCGGAGAGTTGAGGCAGCACTCGCATCCCATTCTGCACTGAGGGAGCAGATGGCAGAGGTGCTTCACCCACGGCCCCAAAGTCATAACGCCACCCTCTCACTGCACCAAAGTCAACCTGCGGCGCCCTCACTTACAAAACGCCAGTGTGTAAATGACATGGCATACGCTATGGCTTTAATTCCTTTGAGAACGCATTAACACCACGGAGAGATGCATAGTCTATAGGTATAAACCTGGAGTGTTGTTTGTAAGCGTTGTGTGAGGCTTAGGGTTGGGTGTTAAGCTTAAGAGAGGTGCTCTTGATTGTAGCGAACACAGTGCTTAGCCCTCTTCTTTTGCAGTAAGTGGACTACAATGTCATAAGCTCCTTCCCACACACTGATGGAGAGGCGTCTTCTAATTCTTAGGGATTTATTGGGGTAATAAGTGCTCCATTTGAAGAGAAGGTCAGAGCCTGGCTCCCGACACTCAGCCAACCAATAAACAGCCTCGACAAGACTGCTCGACTGAGCCAGAGTGTGGCTAACGAAGTGTGTGTCATTGCCAATGCTGTTATTAATCTAATCTGTCACTCACAAAGTAGATCTAAAAAAAATCGAAGCAGAGTGACTACCGCAAGAAAAAAAAAATGTGTCATGCGGTTTAATGACTCCCTTAACTTGTTAAAAAGGCCTGCCATCACATGTTATTGGAATTATGAAAAATACGAGTTAGAGGTCTGTGAGGGATGGATTTTTCAGTCGCCCTCCTGTATAGATCCTGTCCCGCTCCCACCAATCTAGGTAATATTTTGTCCCGCTCCTGCCTGTAAAATTCCGCAGGTGGACATTTACACATGATGGATTTTTCAGTTCCGCTCGTGCCCACTCCCATAAATTTGTGCCGTGCATAAAAATACACCAATCCTGTTAATGTAAAGCATGGGTTATTTTGTGCTGCTCTCCTGCAAATGTTAATAACATTTCTACAATTCTGTAGTTTAAGATACTTTTTATGTCATTTTATACATATATATATTTTGCGGGACTCCTGTGAGTCATGTCTTTCTCCCACTCCCACTTCAATTTCTTCCCACCCGCACCCACACTCCGCATTCCAAATAAGTCCCACTCTGGACCCACGGTACTCCTGCAGAAGTGCAGGCCTCTGATAGAGTTGCCCATTTGGAAGTTGCACATGAACACCCCCTCAAGTAGTCATTTCGAGTGGGAACACACTTGGACTGTTTCACGGTATTACGGTATACCGGGGTATTTAGAAATCCCAAAGGTATGATTTTCAATACCATCAAAAATACAGACGCTCCTCTTTCTATTAGATGTTGTATTGAGGTGATGTATTGTAGTCCACAACAGGCGCCACCAAAGGTGAGAGAGTGAACACTTGTACGATATATAATTCACAGCGCTCTCGTCCGTGTTCTTATATGCCTACTGTTACTCTACAATTAAATCCAAGTATTTTTACCGTCTTCAACGATTTGAGCCAACGTCTATGGCACTATGGGTTACAAGCATGACTTTTCTATCCTTAGCAACTGTTGCCACTAGTAAACAAACTAACATTAGCCATCTTAGCAAGTACTTAGCTAGCTAGTTAGCAACATTAACGTTAGCTAATGCTAGAATGAAGAGTAAAGGGTATTTAGCATAAAATTAAGGCAATATTTCACCAAGTATACACAATGTCAGGACACTAATCCATCCTGAAAGTGTCCAGTTTAGCTAGGTATGGTAGTTTCTCATCAGGTGTTATATTGTTGATGCAGATTCTTTGTGGATGAGAAGTCCCTTTGAACTCCATGGCTATGGCTTCTGTGGGATTTTCCTTCCACGCCAAAACAGAGACAGTAAGTTAACACTGAAAAATACTGACATAGAAAAAAAGCGTAAAAATAAAATCCTGCACTGTAAAAGGCTGACCTGAAGAAACAAAGAAAACATATTTTCAGTGCCCAAAGATAATTTCAATACAAGTGTTCCAATGGCAATGTTCAATTTTTCTTTTTTTTTTCAATGCCAAACTCCAAACTCTGTTTTAGCTCCATACTGTACCGCCACCCGTTGTTTTTGTGCCTTTGCATTTGCAACTCCTACTAGCATCAACATCTGTACCTTGTACAAGCGGAAAATCAACATCTGATCCACAAATGACATGGATGCTGTGTACTTGTAGGATTGGTGAGTAAAGAAAAAAGTATGGAAATGGCCTCCCTAATGTATAGTACTTCATGCTAATATGAGGAGGCTATAATCATTAGCCTGTCTCAGAGGTTGAAAGAAAGCATCTCCATTAAAACGGCAGCGAGAGGAAAACTCAATATGTCAATAGAGCATCGACTCCTAAGAGTCCTTGTGAGGTAGAGGATAAAAAAGCTTATGCTTCTCCACCATAGGGAAAAACTTTTTTCATATTCATGAGAGGTTATTTACAAATCTGTATTGACCTGCTAAAGTCTTTCTTTGGGAATCGGAAGTGGGGGCTTACGGATGTTCAATAGGAAGCTTTTCCAAGGAAGAGGTTTGAAGTGATGAAACCTCTCAAGGACTTCCCAGAGGTTTGAAGAAGGCACATTGGCAGTATAAGAGAATATGGAGTCACTAGACCGCTATCTTGGGTCTAACAACTACTCACGGAACTCTTCAGCTGTGGTTTTCCTCAAAGTTCAATTTTGAGTCCAGTTTTCTTGTCCTTCCAAAGTTTACCATAAGTACACAATGTACTGGCAAAGGCTTTTGGCTGTTGCAAATTCTTGGTTATAGTATCTATGGTTATAGTATCCGTAGTCTCTGGAACAGCTGTTCACTTCATTTGTTGTCCACTGCTGTGTCACTTTCATCAAATCCCACCTCAAAACCTTTTTTCCATTTTATTACCATTCATCTTACTTTTATTACTGCCTTACTTTTACTAACCTTTTTGTCCACCTCCACATTCTACAATTTGTATTTATTATCTTGCTCTGGTCTCCTTTTAACATTTATATTTACCATTTGCATTTTAACATTAATATTTGACATTCCATTCATTGAGAAACCATTCTTAAAAAGTCGCTCACGAGCCAGCACTGAAAAAGTTAAGCATTAGGGCAATAATGAAGTCTGCATCCTTTTGTTTCACTTTATTTAAGACTTTCACTAATTCTAATGGTCTGCTGCATCAGCACACATGTGTGCACACACAAACACGCAATCTTTGAAAAAACAATATAATCAGCTAAACTTTTTATTCTGAATAGCTGTGGTCCACAGCATGTGACTCCTACCATTTTGTATTTGACCAAGTTATTATGGATTAGAATGGCTCTTAAAGAAAATCTGTCAAGTGCCCTGGATCAATCCTATACAGTAACAGTTTACTGCATCTCTGGGGATAGAATCCTCATTACCAGCATCTCAGCTAAGCCCTGAACCTTTGAAACAGCTCTCCTTAATTAGCAACTCTGAATGGCCTCCAAGTTAATTAACAGGAATGATCCTTACGGGACATTTTTCTTCGAAAATTAAAGAAATTAATGTATTTTCATGTGGGTGATTGTGCATAATTGATTTGTTCAGTCCACATGTGTGTGTAATCTGAAAGGCGAATTCCTATTACACAACTTTGTTTCACTGCAAGTGCCATTTAATCATCTATCTGTTCATTTATGCACCTAATGATTTACAGATTTATTGACATCAAAACCTACAAATTGGTGATTTCCATAATTTTGTAGCAAATAATTATCGGCTACCCTGAAGCCTTGCTTCTTGAAAAACAATATGACTAAGCTTGTCTCATTGAGACAGTCAGACATGGCAACACTATTAAAGGCGGAACTGTTTGAAATGCTTAAAACATCTTTCAACCAAAACAGAAACTTTTAATTTGGTACATGGAAGTTCCACAACTAGCAACTAGCAGGATGTCATCACTAGGGAGCGGGAAAAATCATGATGTCCCTGCCAATTAGCTCTAACATTTCACTTGGTTCACAAGTTACAAGGTCATATAATATTAATGCAACATCTCTGGCTGTAAGCAGCTACTGGTACAACAGGCAGGGAAGAGATGTGCAGGTACTGCAGGATTTAGATCACTGCGATCTGCATCCTTGAGAAGTCGGAGCGAGGCCTAATCTAACAGAGCCAGGGAGGGTCTCGAAGCAAAGCAGCTCTCCTCGGATTACAATTTGAGCAATTAGCATACCTAACGAGGAATATCATTAGGAGATGATTTTGTGGGATTCAAATGGGGTTGATGAGTGACGAAAAGGTGCTAAGACCCAGAAATAAACCAAACACTGCTAAAGGAAGCACATGGGGAAAAGAATCCACTCCTTACAGATGTTGTATAATATCTGGCCATGTAAAGGCTATTGTAGGCTAAAGCACCGACACACAGATGACGAGCTGTGACCTGACTGCTATTGCTGTTTTCCCATCCGTTGTGACTCAAAACGGAGGCGGCACACAAGCAATTACACTGCACAGAATGTAAAGGCATACTGTTTCTGTCAAGTGACGAAAATAGACTTGGAGTGTGAAAACTATGCTTTGTACACGCATGGCCAATGCTGCACAGCTGTCCAAGCAGGGCTGCTGGGAAAACCAACTACACAATACTGAGTAACATAGGAGCTGGAAGCTGTAGAGCAGGCGTTGCTTCCATGGTTCACCCAGTGGAAGATGTGCCTAATCGAGTTTACTTACCACATTCCTTTCCTCAATGTTTAATTGTGCTCAGATGTCCTTGACAGAGCATCTTCAGAGTGTGTCTAAAAATCGCTCTCATCACCCTGAAAAACATACTTTCTAACACCAGAGTCCCTGTAGGGTATAGTTGCACTGCACTGGAGCCTGCCAAAATATTCTGAATGATCGCGGGCCTTCTAAATTATTGAAAAATTCTAAACACCTCTTATGAGTAACAGAAATGGCTATTAACCTTGGCGAAATGATATTCAAATCCAGTTACAGCAAACTTGGTCTACTGTATCCCTTGCGGGTAGGAAATGTAAATGTGTTCATGCAGTAGACAGATGGGGAAGCCGACCGCCGTTTGAAGTTCCAGGCACCAGAGGAGTCACCCCCCTCTCCCCCCACGTCCGCCCCCCACCCCCGCCCAAGCCCCCACTAAAATATTCAAGACAGAGATTCATTCGGTCGACTCCACTGTTTCAACACAGCACCAACTGCTGCAGCAATATGAGGTGAAGGGCTGCTTTGACACTTTCAAACTTTGCAAGTGATTTCCAAAATGCAGCGCAGTGCAGCACTCCTATTAGCAGAGAGTGGGAGGGGGGATAAAAAAGAGGCGGATAACCTGAGGATTATCTGACACTCCAGACTTGCAGTCCAGAGGATTTGATTTATCAGCTTCCCTTCCTCCGAACCATCTTTCCTCCAAAAAAAAGAAAAAAAATGTTGTAATCTCTTTTGCATTGTTATTGACAAACCGTCTCAAATTGAATTCCTTGTGGAATGGGCTGTCATCGCCCAATGGGCTGGATCATAGTGATAGCTAGCTGTCAGTCATGCGGCATGAACTGCTGGCCAAGGGACTGGATGTTCTTAGATCATTACTCTTATCTTGTCAGCAAGACCAGAGGAGAAAAACTTGTACTCCAGCCAAAAAACTTATGGGACCTGGCTAAGGTGGACATGCCGGGACTAACAGCACAGGAGTGGCTGAGAGCGATCTTCCTGATCATTGTTTTGGGGGGAAATGTCCAAGCCTCACTGAAGTGATGCTCAACATCAGCTTCTTAGCTAGGCTAAAATTGCTAATTTCATACTTTTGGTATTTCCCCTTAACGGTTAAAACGGACAAAGTCTTTACAAAATACACACTAAATCACAACTGATCAAGTACTACAATCTGCAGTTCCTCACAAGAAAGGTAGCATACGAATTTAAGCAAGTGTTGGCAAACACTTTTCAATAAAGACGTGCACTGTAATATGACTTGGCACTGTGTACTTTCTCATTATCTAAAGCCTTCTTCCAGACAGATGAGGTCGGTCCCCTGTTACCACAGCTACGTCTCATTATACCAACAAGATGAAAATATATGCTGACTAAGCAGTACAGAATACAAAACTAGACTGGATCTTCCTGCCGTGTAAGTCTGTGTATTTGGCTTGAGAGGAGGGAGAGAGAGAGAAGAGATGGTCTTGGCAGAAGATTTCTAAAGCACTGCAAGTAGGAGGAAAAGAGCAAGACTCCCACATACATATCAGGCAGCTTCTGAATGTTTCATTTTTTAACTTAACCATCCTACACGACCTGCTAAGAAGAGCCAAAGAAGAAACACACCTGTACTCTGAGTCTATACAACTCATGAATAGCCGCAACAACTAGCCTCATCGCCCCTCGATACACAAATACACCAGAACCAGGATGGCAAGAGCTTTGCACTGTTTATTAAACATTGACACTAGCAGATTCATTTATAAATTATCTGTAAAGTCGGAACCAAGGCAAAAGCTCTGGGAAAAAGAGCATCAACTGCAGCTGGATCTCAACTGCAATGCTGCACTGAGTTCCGCATCAGAGAGCAGTAAACGCATCATGGAAGGATGGACATCAAGTAAAGACTATTCCTTTTTTTTTTTCGTCCTTCCCCTGCCAAAGAAAAACACATCCTCCTCCATAAAGACAACAAACCCAGTTAGAACTCGGTCCTCAGAAGAGAGTGAGCTGGTCCACTGGCATCCTTCCCCTGTAGTGTTTACAGTAAACAGCTGTCTTCCCTGCCAAAATGACAGCTTAAACCTAATTATGCAGACATAAACAGGGGTTTAACAGGGGTGACCTTACTCTTTCACATAAATGCCCCCTTGGCATGACACAGCCTCAGGTTTCAATATAAAGCAAGGCATCCCTGCTATTGGGATGTCATAATACATTATTTGACAGAGGCTTTTACAAATACCTAGTTTTACATATCCTTGAAGAATTTGTAAGATGTGTACCATTCTTTAAAGAAAACCTGAGTGATCAGGCAAAACACATTTATTATAGTTTTAGTGGGATTCGAATTAAACCCTAAGGCATCACAGAATAGCAATCATTAAACAAATCATAGCAATGAAAAAAATGATGAGATGGTCCCCATTCAAAAGTTTAAATACCCTTAGTTCCGAATACTTTGTAAGACCCAATTTATCATCAATGCCAATGCCTTGCTGCCTTTTGCGATAGTTGTGGATGAGGCCCTCTATTCTGTCAAGTGGTAAAGCGTCCATGTCCCTAAGTTCTTGGGATGTTTGAGATCTCTCCAAAGTGGCTCAATGATACTGAGTTCAGGAGACTGTGATGGCCACTCCAGAACCGTGACCTTTTTTCTTCTGCTGTAGCCACTGAAGGGTTGACCTGGCCTTGTGTTTTGGATCATTGTCATGTTAAAAAAGTCCAAGTGCATCTCATGCGCAGCTTCCGGGCTGATAAATGCAAATTGCCCTTAAACAGTTTCGGATAACATGCATGCTGCATTACCATCAATTTTGACTAAATGACCTGTGGCGCTGTAGTTTACACAGCCCCGAAACATCAGAATTCCACCTGCATAGGCCTTGTTGACTCCTCTCCAAACACAGTATTTATTTATTATGACCATAAAGTTCAATTTTGGTCTCCTCACTCCAAATGACTTTGTTCCAGATGTTTTGTTTTGGAAGCTCGTTTAGGTGCCGTTTGGCATACTGTAAGTGGGCTGTTTTGTGGCGTTGGCACAGTAACGGCCTTTTTTCTGGCAACTCAACTGTGTAGCCCATTTTTGTTCAAGTATCTCCTTATTGTGTATCTTGTAACGGAACACACCACTTGTTTTTTCGAGAAGCCCGTATTTCAGCTGAAGTTGCTTGTGGGTTTCTTTTTGCATCCAAAACATTTTTCCTGGCAGTTAGGGCTTAAATCTGTTGGCCTACCTGACTGTGGCTTGGTATCAACAGAACCCTTCATTTCCCACTTCTTTATCAGAGTTTGAACACTACTGATTGGCATTTTCATCTTTTTCTATATCTTGTTATATCCTCTTCCTGATTTATAAAGTTCAACTGCCTTTTCTCGCAGGTTCTTCAACAGTTATTTTGCTTTCCCCATGACTCAGTATCCAGCAAAGTCAGTGAATCCCTGGATGAAATGTGTAGGGGTCTCTCCTAAGAAACTCAATGACTATCTATACAGGCACTAATTACAATCAATAGTGTGATTAAAAAAATTGCTTCACCTGACCACTATCCCCAAATACAAGACATTTTTTCTACAATGAAAAATGACCAATATTTTACAAATTGAACTTATGAGCACAACTGTATACAATGAGTAGGTTTACTGTAGCCAGTAGGCAAAATGGACAATTAGCCTAGGTCTACTATTAATCATCAATACAACAAAATCAAATATTTTACATGCACTGCTTTTTGATATATACAATGACAAGACATTGATTACTTGAGTGTCTGTGCCTAACCCTACTTCCTAACCTGAGAGTCTGCTTGCAAGCCTCATCAGGCTGGACTAGCTATGTCACATTAATGAGATACAGTGTTAATGATATGGTCAATGTATTTGGCTTATGACATTAGCATCAGTCAAAAGTCTTGATACAGAATGCTGTGAGGTACTTTGTTGTTTAATGAGCTCAAACAGAACCTATCCAGCAACTCGCTAAATACTGCACATACATCCAGTCATCATTTTCATATCGGCTACTGTCAATACAGAGTGTAGTGTATTTAAAATAGCCATGTCACTTCATGAAAAAACTGAAACAATTATTACTTTAACATGAAGAATTGTGTTTTTACTCTCCAGATCCACATACTGGAGTGTGCCTTCAGGAATTATGGCTATTTAACATCTTACAAATACACATAAATCAATAAATAGGATTGACAAATGGCAGAACAGGACACACAATTTGCCGTACAGGACACACAAAACTAGTTTCTATGTTCTACAAACATCTGTAACACTGAGCTTTGACTAAATTGTGGTTCTTGCATGTCAATTTGATTAGAAGTTTAGAATAGTTAACTAGATAACTAAATATCTGATTAGTCTGATGCAACCTCCTACCATTCGTTCCCACAGAGATCCTTAATCTCAGGCTTTCAGACTCAGTGTGTTTACATGATGGTATAATTCGAATCTTTGCTTAGTCGGACTATGCTTTCTTTCGAGGGTAGGTGCTATTATCCCAATATACATGGCAGTGAATAAATCGAATCATTGGCCGAAAGCATGTCATATCCGATACGATAGGTGGCGCTGTTTTTATTACAACTAGTGGTGATACAGCCCTTTCCGCTTGACCTCTTCACCACTACCAATAACAACAACAGTTGATTGAGCATGAATCGCGTCTGTTCATCGGTCCAGAAATGCGTGTTGCCTCTTGGGTTGTTTGTTTGTTTGTTTGTTTGTTTCTGCCAGGCCGATGTGTTTATAAGTTACATTATTCAAAGGTGAAAGATAAAAGGCGAGAGAAACGCATGCACATTCACACACACACGCGCGCAAATAATGGGTTACAGCCAAAACGCATTGCCCTTCTGCCAGTTGCATCAAATTGCTTAAGTACTTCTTCGCTGTCGATTTCCAAATCTGTGTGAATATTCATAAGAGCAAGTCCAGTCAGTCTTTTGTCAGTCATCGTACTTCGTAAGATATGTCTTAAGACGTCCCATTGTACTGAATGACCGCTCAGCAGACGCTGTGGAAACGGGCAAATGTGCCGAACTTTCCAGGGCTTGATAAAGCTCACTGCATTTGGGCTGTAGCTCATTTAGCTGTTTCCAGCTCTATATCTGCATCGTCAACGCTGGGCATTAGTTGTCCGTACTCCGATTTTATAGTTTCCCCATCGTAATAAATATGCATTCATGATATTTTTCTATGACCGAGTTTGACAGGTATTGGTCAGGTAGAATATTATAACGTGCCGGCATAGTCGCCCCGTAATGCCGTGCAGCGGGCGCATACTGTTATACTTTATGTTATGCATGACGTTCCCTAGGCTATATGTTCCTTACCGTTCTAATTACATGTCGTTGTTCTGTGTTGGGACAGAGCTTATACAGGTGGGTGACGGTAGCACAGTCTGTTCGTGGGCATAAAGCCCGTGCCATTGTGACAGTGTGTTGTGTTTAATAAAAAGCCATAACAAATATACCACGCTTCCGTGATTTGTTACAATATAATGGTCTTGCTTCTATAATGTATAAACACGTAGGTTACAGGGTGGGTGTGGCAGAGAGAGAGAGGGAGAGCGATGATGCACACGGATATATCAGATTTAGCGACCGGAGCAAAGTTATGTTGCTGTAACGTTGAACTCTTTGCAATCAATAAATACAGTACTTAATAGGCTAATTGATACAATATCTCCTCGTTTGAGTGTGGTTGTTTGAGTGCAATGGGAGTGTATGATCGATGTTGTCTATAAAGGTATTTAGGTAAAGGTATTTACGGGAAAATATCTCGATCCACCTGTCACGTCTCTGTCTTTAGAGGGCAGCGCCAGATAACTGAACACAACTAAAGTCAGGCGTGCCTCGCGGGCACAATACCAAATTTCATCATATTTGATAGAATGAAGGACATATTAGTTGTGAATAGTATCACCGAGTTTGATAGGTATTGGTCAGGTAATAGCCGAGTGACAGCTGATTTGCTTTCTGATTTGACAGTACCTTTTCGTGGTTTTTTTCAGCGCCAGATAACTGAACACAACTAAAGTCAGGCGTGCCTCGCGGGCACAATACCAAATTTCATCATATTTGATAAAATGAAGGACAAATTAGTTGTGAATAGTATCACCAAGTTTGACAGGTATTGGTCAGGGGAGACGGCCCAGTGTTCTGAAAGCCCGATATTCCGAAATCTCAATATTCCGAAAAATAGTCCCCCTGGCAAAATTTAGAAATATTTTAAGTGGCACAAAACACTCAAAGCATTTCGTTTGCACAGCAGAGCGGAGACGCTCACCGGGCTATCACGCATATAACTTTTCCTAGGCAATATTTGTTAACTTAGCCTACTCTGGTTTTGAATATGGGGTAGGCTACCACTCATGCGAAGGAAATCACTGGCAGATTGTCGCAGGACATTACGCAGATCTTGTCAAGCACTGACAAAGCATGCATGCGTTGGCAATCATACAAATATTTTTGTATCATCGCGATGCAAATGCATGTGTGTATAATAATATTCTGAATTCAAGTTAATGCTTGTGAAATAAAGGCATTTAAATGTTTATGATTGTGTGATTCATTGGGATGTGCATGTGGGCAATAGTGGTTCACGTTGCTGTACTCACAATTTCGGAACAGCGGGCTGTCGGAAAAATGGGCTTTCGGAACATTGCCATGGAACCTTGGTCAGGTAATAGCCGAGTGACAGCTGATTTGACAGTACTGCTGTTGTTTTAAGCAAATAAAATGTGGAACGTCCTTATACGTGTTTAAGGAGGGGTTGTAAAGGTGCTCATATCTTCGGTCCTCTTCTGTTATGTTTGTTCATAATCAACAAGAATAAGCTTGTGAGACAGTCTGCAGGATATTCATAAAAAACCGTGTCATTAGTATGAACATTTGAGACAACTTATCCCTCTTTCGTCTTCCGGGTCACGACCTGGCAGGGAGAGAGGGAGCATGCGCAAAGACGCAAAGTCCAGTTCCTTATCCAATTCACCGTTACATGCCGCAATAGTCGAACTATCAACTGGATCGGATCGAGTTATCCAGGGGTGTTAGTCCGACTATGTGCGGTCCGACTACGATCCGACTAAGGTGCTTACATGAAACGGATAATGCGATTTCAGTCCGACTAAGGCAGTTATTCGAATCCATGTAACCACGGTCACTAATAACCTAACCATAAATTGGTACCAAAGGGCAAACGTCTACTGGCAGTATGATGGCCATTTAAAATGACCATTTATCACAAATCCACAGCACATTAAATGCCATCTAGTCTGTAGAATGCATTGGTGAGGAAGATGGAGAATGATTCTTAATTATAATTCTTAATCATCAACGATTTATAGAAGACTCTTAAATAAACACAGTAGCTAACATGCTTGTTCTGAGCAACAAACCACACCAATACTGATAATGTCACAATGTCTCTTATCAAGAATACATTTCAAAGTCTGATAACACAGTTACCCTTTACACTGTTGCCAAAGGTTGAGAGCCCAGTCACCAACTACAAGTAAACATAAATGTGTGTCAGCTCAGTGCAAAGGTTGTCCAGTCCAAAGATCTATGCAAAGTTAGGCAAAGCAAGCTAAAATAGCCTATCTGAATCTAGGAACATCGTTCATACAAAGAGGGCGGTCATTTAAAAATGTTGGATCTGACACTTTTTACTGACAATTTGACTGACAATTAAACCAATCAATGAAGCTATCCATAAATCAAACAATCCCACGTTGTTCCTCACAGCAATTGTCATTCTTCATAGAAGTCTCTAACTACATTGTAGTAACATACGACATTATCAGCGATGTTTTAATAATATCTTCCCTGCATCCACTCAATAGCTTAGAAAAGCAGTTGTGCAAGATTCCTTGGACTCGTAGATCCACCAACTAAAGACGAACCTGAGTACACCATATTGAACAGTCATATACTGCACTATGTTCAGGAAAGCGTGTCTTTGCGTTGATGTGAGCAGTTACAAGCTCCACATCGTGAATTGCATTATAAAACGCTCCAAACCACTCAAACTTTAGTTAATCAATTTGGCTAGTTAACTGTCACACTGTTGCTAGTAGAAGAGAGGGCAAGGACAGGTAAATCATGATGGAGTTTTGTGCTATAGCTTGATTCTCTCAAGGTCATTTCCTTTCTCCACATCGTCATTGGTCCTGCAGTTTATGGTTTATTACTTGATCTGACATTGACTGGTAACCTCAAGTTAAGGTTGCCTGTGTAACTTAGCAAACGTTGCCCAAGTAAGTTAGCTAACTAATAGCTCGGTTGCTAACGAACTACCCTGCAAGTATACGCACTGCAAAACATTCTTGCATTAGCTTTTTTATTTTCTTTCTATCGTGGTGGACGCTGAGTTATGTGATATTATAACTTAAATGTTCCGATGGGTTAAACTTTCAACATGAACCCTATGAACCAGCTGATAGCACAGCTTGCAATGGCATTTATTTAAGTGACACTCGGAAGACTAGTCAGACTTTCGAGTACGAACCGCAGTTATAATGAGAATAGAAAGTAATTAAGCATTACCTTGTTTTTATTAAGAAACAAGCAACTGGCACTTGCTCCACGTAGACCTTTTGCAACAGCCTGACAAGCCATGGATGCCGCCATGATGAGCCGGAAGTGTGTACAGAAAAGGCGCACGTGCGTACAATCCTGGAACAAAGTGAAACGCTGATAGGGGGGCTCACTGAAGAGGGCGTAACCTAAGACGTCCATACAGTGCAGGTTGGCTAAACTATTTTATCAAGTAGACTTACAGGCTGACATCGTTTTACAGTTCAAATCCTGATTCAAATACAGACCCTCAGGTTTCGATAACATAATGACGACAGGGCTAGGAATCATAATTGCAGTTGCAATTCGTGGTGACATTCGTGCGTATGTGTGTTTTCTTTGATGTTACACCTTGCTTTGCAACACCGTACATGAACGGTCATGCCATTACAGCTATTTGAATTTGAGGTGGAGAGAATCTAGGAGAGGAATCTAACCCATCTATGCCAATACGCAAGCAAGCAGTAGCCTTCATTGCAACAGTGGAATATTTGACATATTTGACACTCCTCAGGGCGGTCATATAGTGATTGTCAAAGTTTTTTTGGTTTT
This sequence comes from Clupea harengus, assembly GCF_900700415.2. NCBI lineage: Eukaryota > Metazoa > Chordata > Actinopteri > Clupeiformes > Clupeidae > Clupea > Clupea harengus. The sequence continues at coordinate 5,910,907 of NC_045156.1, read as the reverse complement.
CTTTTGTTTTTCTGTTTTTTTCTTCACAGATTTTTGGTCCACGAGATCATATACTTATACTGCACTAATCCACATGAAACTTGGCATGATTGTTGGCCCACATGGCTGATACAGAATGTAAGGTTTGTGTCCCTAGGTGGGCATGTCCATTCGTGCTAGCGCCCCATGAAGTGGGGTAGGAGCAAAGCACTTTTTTGGGCAATAGCTCGATAATTAAAACATTATAATTTTTTGGCTAACATTGAGAGTGTCAGTTTTTACAAGGTTAAGGGGCGGCAGTGGTACAGGAGGTAAAGAAGTCGTTTAGTAACAGAAGGTTGCTAGTTCGATTCCCTGTCGAAGTGTCCTTGAGCAAGGCACTGAACCCCTAATTGCTCCTGATGTGCAGTGTGCCATCAGTGTAAATGTAAAATGTGTATACATTGTAAGTCGCACATATGTAAGTCGCCTTGGATAAAAGCGTCTGCTAAATGACTAAATGTAAAATAATATTGGTTAATATTGTTTTCAATATCTTTTTTAAATTTAGTATTTTCACTTAATTCTTACTCATTATCTCATGCAGCGATCATGTAATGCACCCTATGTCTAGTTTTGACCGCTGCTACTCATAGGAAGTCATGGTCAACGTTTTTTTATTCTTCCATTTTTTTCACCCATTTTTGGTCGACCATATAGTTTACTTAGACTTCATCAATCCACATGAAACTTGGTATGCTCGAAAATCGAAAACCATTTTGCCAGGAATGATTAAATTACTTCCATTTGACTTAACAAAATGGCCATCGACAGCTAACCAATACATGCCTGTGTTAATGGCCAGTTTTGACGACATTTTGTAGGCTCATTTACAATAGTAGGCTATATAGGACCTACTTGCCCAATTTCAAACAAATCAGCCATGTCACTACAATATGTTTTCTTCTGTTCCCCTGACATGGTTCGGTCTATCTTTTAAATGTATTTTTTCTTTAAATCCTCAAGTAACATTTTGAAAATCAAATAATTCAAAAGCGGTCAAATCATTCAACCTGTTGCTACTTGGGGCAGTTTGCACAGCTGCTTGGACCCTGTTGATCGCTGCTTGCGGCTACATTTCAACTTATTATTATGATAGTGTATGCCCCTGTCCTGTTATAAATGTTAATACTACATTAAGCATTGTTTTAAAACATATGCCTTCAACTAATAATCGTACATTTTACGATATGTAACAAAACGTATACTTAAGTTGTTATATAATAAATGGCAAGTAGGGTCATGCAGTGTAGTAAATGATGCCTGCTTTCCTCTGTTAAAAAAGACTAGTCTTCAAAGACATATTGCAAAATGTTTCAGTAACCATAAGTCAAATACTACAAATATGCACATTTTAAGAGGGCTTGAATAAATTCCTGTCCATATTATTAACTATTATTGTCCATAATCTAAAGCTTTATAATTTGTTCTTACAACCAACACCGATTCCTGGTATAGGCTACACAGGTAATATTCAGTGGTTGGGTCATAGTGTTACAAAGGGTACCTCCCAACTCAATTTCAACAAGTGCCCTAAGTGAATAAGGACCACTACTGCTATGAATTTCATGTAATGCTTCAATATGAGTGTCAGCATGACTAAATGGAAAAACCTTGAAATTATTGTTTGAGTCAAGTGGCAGTTCACAATAGCAATTCAGCAGTGTGGATGTTAGTGAGGAAATCCAAAATATTTCTTTGAAGGAAAAGCCTACCTTTTTTCTGACAGAAGGTTGCTCAAAATACTTGCAGAATCTCTGCTCCTCTTCAGCAGACCAAACAGAAGTTAAAAAGATGTCAAATACGAAAAAAAAAAAGACGAATTTCCTTCAGCAAAAAGAGTGGCCTGACCAAACTGGAAGCTTTGCCATATGACATGTTGAAAAGAGACTGTTGAAGAGACCGTGGAGGCTTGAAAGGCTTACAATACATGAACGATATAGGTGGATTGAATCAGCTCTTTCTGTCACAAATACATTTCCAATTATTTTAGGTCGGTACCACAGAAGCATGTGGACAACACATAGCTAGATACAGAATGTTGTGTTATCCTTGAAGCCTACAATTGATGATATAGTAGAGCACTTCTGCTGTGTGGTGTGCTGTGTATTGTTGGAGCTGGAGAGAAGAGAACATACATTGCAAGCCAAAGCTTTTGATATTAGCTAATACATATGGCTCAGTATCCTCATTGTTCACCTTTGACCTTGCACGCATGCAGGCATGCCTCAGTCCTCTGTGTAGGGGGCACGACTGAGTGGGATGTGAGCTCCACTGAATAAGTAAATAACCCACTCGACCAATCCTCTAAAGCTCTCATTACCCTGACATCTTCAAAGGGCAGAGAGGGCAAAGTGATCATAAAAGAGGAGATTATGACAGAAAGAGTAAGAGAGAGAGTGTGTGTGTGTGCACGCGTGTGTGTGTGTGTGTGTGAGAGAGAGAGAGAGAGAGAGAGAGATTTGCTTCAAAATTATCAGTGTCAGCAAAAGGCACTTGGAACTGAGACAGAGAAGGAGGTGTTATGGATCATTGACATTAGACAGTTCATGTAGTTCTCCTTCTCCTACCCTTTTGATCTTCCTGTCCATATGCTCAGTTGTGTTTCTCTTCTTGTGGTTTAGGAGTAAATACATTTGTCCTTTTGACATCAACTGTTCATAGCAATACACAGACTTATAGAGACAATAGCAGTCATATTTTTTTGTGGTCTTTTTAGAATATCTTATACATGCACTGGATCAAAAAATGTTAATAGCATATTAAATACAGTAATCTCTGAATAACTGCTGGAGCAAAGTGGAGAGTGGAACTGCAGCGAAGTGACAGCCTGATGAATGTCAATCCGTCAATCTTCTGTTTTACCTTTTGATATTGGGACACGGATCACACACTGCACACTAACAGTAATATAATAGCAAAATTCACCAGGTTGACTTTGACATCTGTAAGCTTAGTTTAGTCAGTCTTTATAAATGGAAGGAAAATATTGCAGCTATTGAAGATGTTTCAGTAGAGTGATGTTTTAATAATAACAGAGTGCCAGAGGTCACATCTGTTTTTCTTACGGATGTCATGGAAAACTCTTAAGTTGCATTTAGTTACAGATGAGTCTTTTACTTGAAATTTGAGCTGACTGAGTCCTGGTTTATGACAGAAAGGTATCAATGGATCAGAATGTTTTAAATAAAACATTTCTGACAGAACTCATTAGACAGAACTATTAATCTACTGGCTCATCAAACCTTCTCTCACCAAGACTGTGTAAGAGCAACAGCTATTATTCTAAAAGCTCATTAAATAGCCTTTAGAAACTAACTACCTGGAGGTCTTTTAACTTTGATGTGGGGACACTGTAAGTACTTTCTTTTTCAGCACTGGTTCTAGAATACACTTACTGGGAAACAAAACTGTTTTTGGCTTATTGTTGTAATTCCACCTACCATTCTCTAGTACCAACGCTCGGTTAAAGGCAGAGTGACTTTTTTTTCTTGTTTTCTTTTTTATAACCTACAGTCAATTTCTCCTCAGCAGGCGATGTGCACCAAGAGCACTGGAGTGACAGATCTTTCATGATGGTGTGGTGGTCTTGCTCTCAGCCCAGTAGGAAGCTAGACTATCGACCCTGAGAGTTTACCGCATGGGCGTGGGTTTGCCAGGAGGACCTCGACACGTCCTCTGATCAACTTGTTTAACCTCGCTCCTCCGGCACCAGCGTGAGCCCATAGACTAGACCCTGTAGCCACAGACCCCCTTCCTCAGAAGTCAATGAAACATTGACAGCAAGGAGGTAGCCGTCTCATTAGCTAGCTTCCCTAGCATAGCATGGTGCAGAAGAAAGACAGGGCCCTAATCCTATTGCCTTTTCCTGTAGACTGACTCACAAAACAAGCCCTCAGCCTAGGGGTATCCCCGGCAAAGCCTGTCTATCCTGCAAGGAGCTCAGTATTGGCGGCCCTTCCTATCTCTCGTGTTAAAGATCTCTCAGTGCTTCATGCGAGTAGATTTGTTTCAGTGTTCTTGGCTCTGCACTCACTCACTTCACAATAGGTTTTTTTGATGGACAGTTTTCAAGTCATTGCTTCATGGATGGCGGACAGCATGTGATCATCACATTGTACATCGCACAAGGTGAGCCATGTGGGCCTTGTTACAAAGACCATTATCCACATCAAAGCAATGGATTCAAGTTCAATCTTATTATATGTTTGCTTGCAGATTTGTGTGGTATTAGGCAGTCACTAGAAGGTGTTGTTGTCTATCCAGAGGAATATGAAATAACTCAGCAGCTGGGAAATTAATACACTTAACTGCTGAGTCAACAACCTGGGAATCCCAGAGCTTAGTTGCACAGAGAGCAAACTTGCTGCCTAGAGGGAAAATTAAAATGGAAGAAAAGATACTATTAAGACCCCTGATAGAGGTATCACAAACTTTGCATATGTCATCATACTGCATACACAACGATGGAGATTTGAGTCTTATTGGCCTTCAACACAGCTGAATAATTTTGGTTGTGTTTACAGGGAATGTAATGGAATTTAGAAAACACTGTACAAAAAAATGTTGGGGAAATGAAAGTGCTACCACACAGACACACACATACACACACACACACGGCAAAAGCTTAGGAGAGAAGCTGCAGCTAATTTCATTGGAGATTGAATTGTCGTTCAGCTCGCTGCTTGAACAACCCTCAAATCAATACCCTGCATCTTTCAGATGTCTTTCAGTGGATGAGAAAACAAGGTATGGTCTCTTGTACTTGTGCAACTTCTCAAAGTGAATTTCTTGACTGCAGGACTCTGTTTCCTTTTAGATTCTCTCTGCTTTGCCACACTATGCTGCGTGAGATGTATGGGCTAATATAAAACACAACATCTGCCGCTTCTGCACCCTCCATGGACAAGTACACAGAGGGGGAATGTGTGGTGGGCTGCTTAAATGTGCATATGAGGCTGCACCTCATGCAGCAAAACCCACTTCTCATGCCCCTCCATCGCTTGCCATGCCACCACCCCGGGGGCAGAGAGGGTCACACTTTAAACATTATTTATCTCCCAGTGCTTGTCTGGTTGGGTTGGGCGGTCATAATAAACCTGTTCTCAGTACCCTCCGTGACCGTAGCTGGAATCCTGTCGTCTTTCAGTGTGCCAGGGGGGAAAATCACCCTTTAACATGGAGCTGAAAGATAGAGAAGACAACCCCCCCCCCCTGCTCTGCTCAAAGCGTTAGCATTAAAGGTAATGGCACCATGTAAAACCGTTGAGCAAATGCTTTAGGAGGAATCTTTATTATTATGATTACTATATGCGAGCTGTGTTGTCCCAGGGCAGAAATGAAAAATGCATGGGCCGCACAAGTCCATAGGATCTGGGGAGATGTCAATAAAGGTATCAGAGCAGTCAGAAAGGTGGTTAGGGGGATATTGGTGTGATAAATCATGAAATTTCTAACGCGCCGGGTCTCTGGATGGGAGGCAGGATGCATGCTGGGAGGCACGGAGTCACATGACATCCACTGCTGTGACCATGAGTGCACTGGAACTGCAGAAAATGGGCCTTGTATGGAGTGTGATTTCAAGAGTGAATTTTACTGCTGAGAAATACATTAGAGTGTAAATGTTTGTTTTTCTTTAAGGAGCAAAGGCAAGTGAAGCCTCTGTGGTGCTCTTGAAGAAAGAACATTACATTTTTCAAGCCAGCACAGACACAATGAAAATACAAATGGATTTTTTTGTATTTTCTACAATTTCATGAGGATCAGTGCTTTCGCACACTTAGTTACTTCAACAATGTTTTTTTATCCCCAGTGGTTAAAATAAAATAATATACATTTGCTTTCTGCATCCACAAAGCTTGGTACAACCCATTTCTATGTCCAGTAATTCCCAGAAGAAGCAACATATATACATGATCATGGGAAAGCAAGTTTGATGTTGAGGACCCATTCACCTTGTTCTGAAGCCTTGTGTGATGGCACCTCATTGGCTATCTTATGCGAACATCAGTTAAGGAACCTCAGGAGATCTGCAAATAATTAACCTTGTAGAGACACCCCCTGTTGCTGGCGAATGGGGAGAGAATATTAAGGAACTGTTTGGAGGGCCATTAGCTGGAAGATTAAGACATCTAACTTCCAAGTGGCTTTTTGACACAAAACCGATACTTGTCCGAACTCTCACTATTGCCTTTCTGTCTCTCTTGAATCCTGAGTGACAGTCTCGTTGTTCTTGTTGAAACAACATAAATCGTAAAGCTATTTTTGAGCTAATTCATTACAGTGTTGCATGTTGCGTTTGTGATCTGTGAGTGTCATGGTGATTTGGTACGGTCTTCATCACGTCCTCATCTTGAATGACATTTTGTGCATTCCTTATAAGCAGAATATTAAATACATATAGTACAGGTCACCACATGTGTTAGCATTCGGTGCAGACTGCTTGTCCACAGTGTGCTCTCCGTGTTGATATAAATTATTGGCTGTCTGTGCAAAAGACTACCATGGTGCACCCTCATGGGCAGCCTCTTTTCAATTTTTTAATCAGGAACAACCATCTAAGTGAATTCTCTGCTGGAATGAAAGCACCATTTATGTGTCACTGTGTTTCCTGGCCTTTCTCTCTCCATCTTGACATATCTGCAGAATGCACCCGGCTTATACTTTCAAAATAGCCTATTCATGTCCCCTTCATGAATTTTCTCCCTTTTTTTCCTCAGGAACCTCTTGCAGAAAGGGATGGATTTTCAATGTCCATCTTTGATGCTTCAAAAGAATCATAAACACGAACATGAACATAACAGAAGTTTACCTGAGAGAGGTTAAATTCAGAAGTGGCAGCTGTTGCAGTAGTTGCAGACTCACCTTCTAATTACATGTTAATTGCTTTACTTTGATGTGGGTTAAATGTATTGAATATGATCCGTAAAGGATGGATTGGTGACATTGCATCAGGGAGCAGGGTGACAGCATTGAGCGCGCTCAAAGACCTTCTGGGCCTCATGCATAATGCTCTTTGTGCCTTCACTAAGGAGATGGCCTAGCTGACAAGAGCAGCACACTGCTTCAGAATCACAAAAGGGTTGCTTGCATCTTTGGGGGGGTGGGGGGGGTGGGAGGTGGAGCCATGAGGTGGGATGTTGGGGGGGCAATTTAATTACTGTACCTCTGGCGGCATCAGATGCGAAGGTGTTTTTGCCCCCTGGACGCGCACAGTTTCATATTTACCCTGATGTCTCCTTTAATTTTCTTGCAAGATATTGTGAAGTTGTTTCATCCAACGTTAATCAAATAAAATATCTCCAGTCAGGGCAGAGGCAGGCAGGAGTCGGCTGTATCTGACGATCTGTGTCTGTTAACACTGAACACAACATCCCATCTTTAAATGAAACGCAAGGTTTTGCAGGGTAGAACAAAACGTCAAATTCTGAATAACTCACTGGCTATTCAAAACCACCCTTCTGTCTGTCTGGAGAGCTGGACTGCTTTAAGTCAGCGTTAAGCACTCCGTTTTTAAAGAGGTCCAAAGGAAGATTATTCTTGCTCCCCAGAAGAGGGTGTAAAGTCTTTGCCAAGCCGTGTGTAGAAATAAGTCTGTATCTCATTAGTGAGGCTTGGCTTCTATAATGGGCAATAAAATATGCTTAAATATCATTACACTCTATTTTATTACATAATGCCACATAGCCTATTAGCCCGTGTGCCCACATTTACAACCACATGAATTATGAATCATTTCCCTTTCATCACAGCAGGAGACTTCTCCCTGATGTGCAAATTACATGAGAGAAAACAAGAGAGTCCACCAAAACACCGGCCCATGCAGTCAAGCCAACAGAGCCCACTGAGAACCATCTACACAGAGGAGACTGCGAGGAAGGGAAGGGCCAGGGTGCTCCTAAAGGTGGGTCCTATCCACCCCTCAACCCCTGCAGCACAGTAATGGGGGGAGAGGGGACAAGACCGGCCAAGGTCTTGGCACACCCGGTCCTAACCCCCCCCCCCCCCGTTTCGGAGAGAACGGATCCCTGTTGTGTCGTGCAAGGGACACATACCAATAGGGCTCTTACCTACCGTGCCTCTGCAAGGTATAAGCACTTGATGAGCATCCTTCGTGAAGATTAGCGAAACATAAATTACAGGAATATGAAAGTCAGCAGCCCCTGGTGTAAATCACAGGCCATTATGAATTCAGGAGCGCTGGCACAGAAATGGAAAAAAAAAAGGCGAAGTGGGAAATGTGACTTATTGCCTGAGTGGATGTTAGGAGAGAATTTGTGGTGGAAAAGCACAAGTGTCCTCATACCTCAGATGGTTGTTGAGTCCTGATTTCAAAGCAGTCCTTTTAGGTTCCTGCCTTTGTTTTCACAATGGCAAATGTAGACAATTATAAATACTTTTTTTTTTAAGTACAAAATAAAGATGGTAAGGCTTAAAAAAAAAAACATAGGTAGTCAATTTGTGTCTTGTGTGCTTTCTGTCTGTAACCTATCCACATGGAAAGTCTTCAGTGTCCTAATCATCACGCAGAGGCTCACTGGTCTCATTTGGATTTCTGCTTTCAGCATGAGGGTAAACATGATTCAATTCCCACCAGCAGCCCGAGTCTTTCAAAATGGCCTCATTATTCTCACTCAGTTTGGATTCCAGTTCAAGGGCATCATTTTGAGGTCTCTGTTTACATGTGATGCAACCTTTCACAATTCCTTAACCATTCCCATGTAATTACATTTCAAACTTTCAACGTTACTTATTTATATGATATGATCACACTTTATTTGGAGATTTTAATTAACATTTTTATCTGTGGTACATCTATAGACAAAGCAAAACAGCTAAATTGTTGAATATCAACTAATAAACTGTTGAAATGTTACAAATACTCTGTCTACGCTCTGCAGGCAGACTCTCCAAATAAAGTGTTATCAAAATCAATTATTCTGAACATTCTGTCAAGGCACTGCACAGGGTCTGCGGTCGCACCTCCTGAGAGCAAGCACATGGTGACTGTGAAGAAAAAAAGTAGAATTACAAAGAGAAGGGAAAAAATGAAAAAAAAAGAGAAACAGGAAGCAGGAATACAAATTACTTTTTGTATCTCCAGATGACTCCTACATTATATTTGTTACATATGTATGTAATTATGCATATAAAAAACATACTTATTCACATTCATTTTCTAAGTGTGGTTGTAAGTGAAGTTTATAATCCATGTGACTAAACAGATTACAAGGTTACAAACTGCTACGTTTTTTTTTATTTCCAAGCTTGCTGATTGGACCATAACTCACAGAACTCTGATTTAATAAGCAGCACCCAAGACTCCTCTCCCACAGTCACCCTCATCTCCTCACCTGACTCTACCCTACACTTGATGGAAGTGCTCACTTAAAAGTTCATCACATTTGTTCTTCCTAGCACTAACACTAGCACTACCACATGTTGGCACATAGCACACAGTGTTCACTCCATACTTCCATGCACCGCACCAGAGAACCTCAGGCTCACTGGAGACATGCTCGCTCCCTCTTTCGACCTTTGCTTTGAGCAAATTCCGATGGAGCTCGTCCCGCGAGCCTTTTCGAGGACCATGCATGTGGGAGTCACAGTGTGTCCAAACCTGGATGCACCACCATGGTGTGGGCTTTTACCCTAATGTGATCACATAAGTGTGGCCCATTCATTTTTCAGCGCTCATGAATATATTCCATCAGAGTCTGCGGCGTGCCGAAAGAAACTCTGATTGCATTTGTTAATGGAAACGGTGAGCAGCACAATAAAACAGTGAGTCATTTCTGGACGAGAACCCTCCTCCCCCCAGGGGTAGAAGCCTTGAGAGTTGAGACCCACTGCACTGGGTTTTATCACTTCATTTTAAAACAATGTAATGAGAAAACAGTCGGTTCACCACCCTGAATCACATGCATGCACACATCTGTGCATATTGCATTGGTATTGCGTCATTTCCATGCAGCTGATGCTGATATTGTGTTTGTTTTCCCTTGCAGAGGCCAGAGAGATTTCCACCACCAGATGCAACCGAACAAATACCGAAGAAAGACAAATCCCCCCATTTGTCTGTGGGAGGTGTGTTGAAATGCCGCTGTGTAAATGCACCTGCGACACAATCATCCTTCACCCGCCTCAGTGTGTATGTATAAAGTCATGTCATCACAATGCTTTTATAAGCACAGAGTCAGAGTGGAAAGGTGTATTGGCCTCATATATGAGGCCCCATTGTTTTCAGGAAAAAGCACCTGGAGCAAGAAATAACTGATTTACTCCGGAGTCTCTGGGAAACGAGCCGGGCATATTGTCAGCTCCTCACCATCCCCAGCACTGCCCTCTTAGATGTGGGAAGGAGCACATTCCTCCCGACCTTGCACCTCCAGATGAGAAAGACATGTCAGAACAGAAGAAGACCAAAGGGACTGGTTGTATTTTCTTCTTCTTCTTAAGAACAGGAAATGGAGGACACAACATCCATGTTAAAAAAAAAAGAGAACCAGCTGTACCAAAGTGGCCCATATGGTTATGCATGTGTGTTTGGATGTCAAATTCTAGACATTTAAAAAATCAATATTATGTTTTTTTCATGTATAACCCTTAAGGTATCAATCTATTTACTTTGACCCATATTGCTATCCTTAATCATGTTACACGTGCATGACATTTGGTGTGCCCCAGTGGGAAAGCACAGATGCTTATACCATAATAACTGCCCATTCTGTGCTGTAATGACATAAATGAATGGAGTTAAATGAAATTCTGCAGCGATTGCTTTGAGGCTGCGTATCATTTTTGTGTGGGTTTGAATGCATGCCTTGTCAGTTTCTCTTTTTCTTCGAGGCTTCATTTTTTCCAATTTAGATTCTTCAGGAGTCTCATTGCATTTAATTAGTGTTTACTGATTGGTAGCTGCAAGTTCCTCAGGTGTGTAATTGACATTCTTTTTCTTTCAACACATCAGATGGAGAGTTTGAAGTTGAAGGTAATACATTACTTGCTTGGCAAAAAAAAAGTCTGAAATATTTGATAGTCCTTCTGTTTAATTCTTCAAAATCGAAAGTCATTTCTGGTGACAGCAATCCTTTATTTTCCCCACTGAAGCATGTAAGGCCCTTGTTCTGCATAGCTACATCTTTTGGTCTGTGTAGCATACCTTCTTTTCTCCGATTTTTGGGTGTCTCTTTGTAAAGGAGGCCTTCGTCTATTCCTTCAGTGTGTTTATGGCAGAAATCCTCTGAGGACAGGTACTCATTTTAGTGCCTTGGATTGAGAGGGGGAAGAAGAATTTCACCTCCAAACGACCTCCATAGGCCAAGGTACGCTCCATTATTGTAACACGACCAGGGTACCGCAAGGAATCCTACACTGAAGCTACTGTACCATAATATTTGTCTTCTTACTCTTTCTGTCTAGTTCTGTCACTCTCTGTATGTGTGTGTGTGTGTGTGTGTGTGTGTGTGTGTGTGTGTGTGTGTGTGTGTGTGTGTGTGTCTGTCTGTCTGTCTGTCTGTCTGTCTGTCTGTCTGTCTGTCTGTCTGTCTGTCTGTCTGTCTGTCTGTCTGTCTGTCTGTCTTATTTATTTATTTATTTATTTATTTATTTATTTTATTTGTAATGCACCCTTCATTCAAAATAATCTCAGAGTGCCAACATATTAAAAACGAACTATAATAATACAATAAAATAAAAATGAATTAACTTAAGCATAATAGAAAACTTTTTAACATTTTAACATACGATTTAACACAAGGCCAGAAATGCCTTCCTGAATAAAAATGTTTTTAGTCCAGCTTTAAAGGAGTCCAGCGTCTGCGTTGCCCTTAGGTGGTCAGGGAGGCTGTTCCATAAGCGTGGCGCTGCCGAGCTGTCTGTCTGTCTGTCTGTCTGTCTGTCTGTCTGAGTGCCTTCTTGTCTACAAGAGCATGGTGTGCATGGGTGATGACATGTCTGTCCGTGTTCGTGTTAATCCATGCCCTCATACATGATGTGAGAGGAAGGTAATGATAGACCTCAGACACACAGACACACTTCTGGATCCACAGGGAAGCTCTTGCAGTAAATATTCGAAATCACAGCAATATCTTGTTTTTGCTTACGCCAAGACAAGTCCATGCAGAGTTGAAACAATGAGATGGGTGAGAGAGAGCGCTCAGTGAAAGGGTGTTGAAGCTAACAGTTACAGATTGCCAAGGCAGAGTGTTCAGTGAGTAACCAAGGTCATCAAAACCTGTTGGCCACAGAGGAAAGAAAAAGGTTGTGTCATTCGTAATAGCCTATTGTTGAGGCATAACTCAGGACCTCTATTCTTCTGAGGTTAAAACTCATTCCTCTAAAATCAATGCCTTGTTTGGTTTTAACTGACAGGGTCTCTGATTGAGTTCAAGCCTGGTGGTTTTGGTTGCATCAGGAAAGTATTCTTCTCCTTTATACGTGAACGGCTGAAACCTTACATTTATGAGCAAGATTTGAAAATCAAATTGTTAGTCCATTCGTTCTGACTCTCACACTCATTGTTTCAAGTTTCAAGTCTTTTATTGTCAGATGCACAGAACAACACAGAGTCAGACTGGGCACTGAAATTCTTAAGACAAGACAGCGCAAAGCAACCTAACATAACATATCATAACATATCATAATATAACATAACATAACATTTAAGTACTCTGGACATAAATTACACTTATGATAAACATCTATTAAACCTACTAAATATACAAAATATATATACACAATACAATATGCTAAACATAAATACACATATAATAACCTATACTAACCTAATAAACCTATACTAACCTAAAGACAAATCAAGTGTGGGAGTAACAGGTAGTGCAATTTTACTGGTAGTGCAAACAGTAGTTGAAAGTGGCAGTGTGTAAAGTGACGAGTGAGAAAGTGGCGAGAGTGTATCATTGTCCATTTAGAAGCCTGATGGCCCTTGGAAAGAAATTGTTCTCCAGTCTCCGGGTACGAGACCGAATGCTTCGGTAACGCCTACCAGAAGGCAACGGGGTAAAAAGTCTGAAGGATGGGTGGTAGCAGTCTTTTAAAATCCTGCCAGCTTTCCTGAGGCATCGTGTATGGTAGGTATCCTGCAGGGCTGGGAGCTCCCTGCCGATGATGAACTCAGCAGTCCTGACCACACTGGGTAGGACCTTGCGGTCCTTGGCTGTGCAGCTCCCATACCACCCTGTGATGCAACCAGTCCAGATGCTCTCTATTGTGCATCTATAGAAGTTAGTGAGGATGACTGAGTCCTTTGTAAAGTAATGTAAGAACTTGATTGTTTATTGCCAATTGAACCATTCATTCATTCAGTCTTTCATTTAGCAGAAATCCCACATAATTGCATAGGCTGACAAAATATGTACTTTTTTAAATTTATCAGCCATTTTGAGTAAAATTGTCCATTGCTTTTCCCCTTCCTGTATGTCTTTTGCATGGGCATCAGGGACAATGCCTACGGTATCTACGATAGCCTGATATTTGTGTTACATCAAAGTGGAGATTTCAAAGAAGCCTCAAGAGAAATCTGACACGGACGGGCCATGTTGTGACAGATGTATGCCAAACACAGCATGGCGCCCCCCTTACTTCAAAACCACAACGCGCTGGTTGCGCACGTGAGCGCAGGTGTGTGCTGCACATATGCAAGATGAGTTAAAAAAGAATATCGAGTGAACTCCATGAATCTTCCTGGAAGCATCAAATGCCAGCAGGCTCTGCTTGTGGTCACTTGAAATCCCATAGGGATTGTTCCTCTGTTCCTGTACCATCAGTAGAACATGTGCTGAGCCTGTGCGCTTATGTACAAGATTATCTGAGTAGAGGGGGTTGCCACCGAAACACACACACACACACACCTACACACGCACACACCTACACACACACACACACACACACACACACACACACACGCACACACACACGCACACACACATGCAGACATTGAATGTACAGCTTTTACAATCTGACAGATGTGAGCACACCCATGTTAAATCTGTACGTACATAATGTAGTACCTATGTAAGAAATCTGAGACATTATTCTATTTTAAAGAAGATTATCTCAGTGATCTCTACCTATCGCATGGCATTTATGTGGTGGGCTTTCACACTGAATGACTCATTATGATTGCAAAGCTGTGTGTGTAGTTTTGAGAAACTGCTCATGGCAAACATCAATATTTTAATTCCACATGTGAAAGAGGGCAGACTGAATGAGAGATGTGCGTGTCAGGGTAAATTGTCCTCAGGTCTGACTTAATATGCAATGATACAATTAAGCCACCTTCATTTTTCAGATTGATTGAACTCTTTCCACATGCACACCAGACACAATATTTACTGCCACAGCCTGCTCTTTTTCTACCTCCCGTCTGAACTCTAATAGACTTCTCGTCACAATATCGGGATGAGGACTAGATGTCGCTTCCTTCTATGTATCTATTAATTTCCTGTGTTGAGAGGCTAACACGTAGGCTCAGTTAACATGTACTCAGGGGTCTTCACATAAAAAGGTGAAGTACAGGCAGCCATAGAGATGACAGCTACTCCAGGGATCATAAATAGATTTGGAGTAAATGGCAGGTGCTTTTCCTTCTTGGCTGAATGTATTTACAGCGAGGTAAAATTCCTCCAGAGAGAAATGGACCAGGATGGTGATGTATAGCAGAAATAATCAGAACGATATGGCCAGCTAGTCACCCTTGACAACAGCCTCTCTATTGCCAGTTCAATTAAGGGACGAGACAGTCGTTGTTGGGCCGACTCGGGGATAAGAGCTACTGAGTGTCTGCAGTGGATGTAATTTCATGAAGAGGACAGCCATGTCTTTTTATTCAGCTAACCTGATTACCACCATTTCCCAGCTCATACAAGCGCACAATGTAATCTAAAAGTAACACCTGTGTCTCATCGTAGCGCAAATGAATGGAGTGCTATGGCACTGGCGTCCCACCAATAGGATTTTCTGGATGTGGCGTTGGCTCTGTTGTGACCTCTGGGAATTCCAGGGCACTAGCTCTCTGTTCACTGTGGCATCATATTGTTTCTGTTTCATGTGACTAACAACGGAACAGGATGAAGAGGGGTTGTGAATTGGCTGGTTTTAGGGTGGATAAAAAAGGAAGGAGGTGACAAATGAAGTCACAGTTTTGGAGAGAACTGAAGATAGAAGGTGAGAGAGAGAGGGGGATAGACAGACCGAAAGAAATTTGAATAAAAAGGAAGGGAGGGAAAGAATGAGGATAGAGGGAGCATAAGTGGTAATTCAGTGTCAGAGAAGAGAAAGAAGAGAGAAAGTTAGGGAGATAGAGAGAGAGAGATATGAAAAAGAGAGAGGGAGAGAAAGGAGAGGGATAAAGAGAGTGGAGAAGAGGTAAACATGTTCAGAGGGAGCAAGAGAGGAGCAAGAAGAGAGGGAGGGAGAGAGAGAGAGTGGGAAGAGAATAGCAGGGCACTGCAGCCACAGCTAGATTCGGGTGATCAGCAGTCTCAGCCCTCCACAGCGTCTCCTCAGCCTGTTAATGAGGGAGAGGCGCCTGTGTCTCCGGAGAGAGCCCAGGATCAGGTAGCTGCAGGCCAGGTCTGGGCCATCCGATCCTGGCCAGTCAGGCTAATTTCCCCGGCTCTATAGGACATCTATGAGAGAGAGAGAGAGAGAGAGAGAAATAGAGAGAGAGAGAGAGAGAGAGAGAGAGTAAGAGAGAGAGAGAGAGAGACACACACACAGAGAGTCTGGTTAGAAAGAGAGAGACATTACTATGTGCCATTATGACTTGAAAAAAAGACTCATTGCTTTCCAGCCTCTTCTTAGCCTCACACTTGTACTCCCCAAAGCTGTCTGTGGGTGAAGAGTTACGCTCGGTCCCGGGGAGGTGCACTTTGTCAAGCTGATGAAAAGAGGAAAAAGAGGCCAGACAGCAATGTGCCATAAACGTGTTTTATCACATGGCGGGCAGGCACTTCAGTGGAGTGCATGCATTTAATTAATGACCCTCTGCGCTTTGAGGCCCACACATAGCCAAGGACCCCCCCCCCCCCGGTCTCCCCGAACTGCCCTGGACATATTATATATTCTCTAACCTACCTTTAGTTTACTGTGAAATCAGACAAGGGCAAGTTGGCCACTTGTTGGCCTTTGTCCTTTCTTCCAGTTATGTTTATGTATTCCATCCATGTTTAGACATATTCTCTTGAAATGAATGTATATTGGACATTCAATGAGTCCGTGAATTTGAACTACATACAAAACAGTTTTTGAAGTATTAATAAACATCTATTTTTACTTTAGTGAAGACAAAGTCTTTCTTGACTATAGTGGAAAAAACTGCCCAGTGGTGACCTAAAATCTTCTGAGAAAAATGGAGGTTTGGGAAAAATGAAAAATACATAGGATTCAGGTAGTAGATGTGCCAGCAGACTTCAAAGGCATCACACAAAGACAAGAGGACAGCAGATCATGCAATTTTGATGAGGCACTTTAAAACTTAGATTAAAGAAAGTGGAGAAGAAAACCAAAAGAATCTTTTAGACGGATAACTCCTTTTAGGTAAGCAAAGCTATCGTCTTGCAAGGACAAAAAGCTGAAATATACATCACAATTTCACTGCAATCAAAAAGTGCCATTGTTTTCATCCCTCCTAACAAAGTGCCGTCTTTTACAATCGCAACTACTAAATTATGAATGGTTGAACACGGCAAGTGTAAAGGCAATGGTTTTCAGTCCTGTTGATTAATTTTTGAACATGTGGTCATGGCCTGATGGTCAAAAATCTATTTGCTGACTGGAAGAAACCACAGCTACTAGATTCCTTTTACAGTTGCCTCAGGGTGAGGGGTACTTGCGGGATATCCGTATCTGGATGGTGTCAAAGGCAATGGATTTTCACCTGCGTGTGATGCTGCAAAGCTTCCCCAACAATTAAGGTGAGGAGTCATCGACTGAGACAGAGGGTGCCTTGGTCCATGTTAGTTTAAGCTTTACTAGTGCCAAGGGGACATTTCTTGAAGGCCTTAGACATTTTGGTGCCGTAATTTGAACCTTCTTTTAATCAGCACTAAACCCAGAGAGTGAGGCATTCACGGACAGCTTTCAAGTAAGAGTCTTCATCTGAATGGAATGTGGGTATATACTTTGCTTCATGTAGATACAATCATAGAATGTAAAGTTTGCAGCATGCACATAAATGCAGATATAGATGTGTTAAGAAATTAATTGTGTTATGCATTTATTTGACTAACTTATTGCAATTATTTCTTGTCATTAGACAAGACAAACAGTTAATTATGACCAAAATGAAAAAGAAAAATCCAAATCAAAGTTGTAAAAGTCGAGCAAATCTGTTGGTAAACAGCTCACTGTAATTAGTTTGTGGAAGAAGTATTATACCCAATGTGTATGCAAATCTGGTCTTACAAACCGTTTATGATGGCAAGTTTTAATTTCCATTTGAAGAGCAGAGTAAAGCTGTGATCTGACATCCCTAAAGCCACGAATCTCATCATGCATATTTAATAAGGAGGTGGTAAGATTAGAAGTCATGGGGATAAATATCTCAGGGATGTTTTGTTCGGCTAAGAGCCACCAATGGAATGTACAAACGTTCCAGGTGATGGTGTAAGTAGACCTATGATCACGGAGTCTGCATTTGACTTCTGATCATAAGCTGTCTCTGACAAGAGACCCCAATGCTCCGGATGCAAGGAATCTATTGACCTATGCATACTGCCCTTCCTTGCCCAACTGGTGGTTTGACCAAGGGCTAGTAACTTGTAAAGATTTGAACAAACACGTTTTATAGTGTGATTCTGACCAATATTGCCTCACCTGCAGCACAAAATGTTTGTGACAGACTCTTTTTTCTTAACATTTTTTTTTCACTTTTTGACAACATTGCTCTGAAGAAAAAAACAGAACATTAGCATGCCACTCTTTCAGCAGTGTGTCTTTAGAAGAAGTGTTCCCCTCATCTTTTTGAAAAGTATCAATCAGTCTTGAAAGGGCCAGTGGACATGGATGAGAGTGCTGGATCAAAGGGCACTTCTCCCTTTTGTACTGTATGGCACTGCGCTGCTCTAATGATGGTTTCATCTGTAGAGCTATCGCTGAAATAATGAAAAAGGTTGGTCAAGTGATTGGTGTGCTATTCTTATGTGCTTTATGTAAACTCGCAAGAATCATTCTCCATACATCTCCCTCTCTCTCTTTCTTTTATCCTTTACAGTGTCATTCTTGTAGTATTACTGGCTGTGTCTTGTGAGGGACGGACGAGTGTGTGCTGGGTAGTGTGTCTGCGCATTGGTTTGTGTAAGCCGTTGTGTCCGTTTATGTGAATTTGGGAGTCAACAAACTATAGGCTGGGTGTTTTTAGTGATGACAAAAGGCAAAGCGTCAGAGAAAACATAATGTGTCTTGGCCCGTTTGAGTTGATTCTTGGCTTGCATTATGGCTCAAAGCATTATTTGGATTTTGTCAATCCAAATTAAAGCACTCAAATGTGTGTGTTTATGGATGTGTACGTGTGAGTGTGAGTGTGTGTGTGTGTGTGTGTGTGTGTGTGTGTGTGTGTGTGTGTGTGTGTGTGTGTGTGTGTGTGTGTGTGTGTGTGTGTGTGTGTGTGTGTGTGTGTGTGTGTGTAAGCAGCAGCAATGAGTTTCTGGCTCCCTCTATTCATGTGAGGGTTTAGATCAGAGCTTTGAATCCTCGGTACAGCAGACCCTTAAACCATGAAGTGCTCTGCAGCCTGAGCTACAAAAGCACTGTTTCATCCCTGCCAGGATGTGTTTGCTTTGTCTGTTCCAGTGGCTCATTGATGTAAATGACAGTGGATTTGCCCTGTGGGCTATCAGCAATGGCAAATGTTTCATTCATGCCTCTTTTTAACATGGACTTAATCTTTGTGTCCAGATGGGGTTGACAATCCCAGTTCGCTGTTTTCCTGGAACCATATTGGGCAACCATCCAAACGTCAGCTATATGGATTTTCTGAATAGAAGGATAATGTGGTGTTTTTAAAATATGAAAAAAAAAACAATATCATAATACATACATGACACAATATCATTATACATACTGTCACATGCCAACATTCCTTGGAAGCCTTGTAGTACTAACCATACTGCAGTGAATAACAGTTAATTGAATGTATAGTTAGTTGTTAATTTGCTGCTAAATTGATCGCAGTACATTTAAAAGGTGAAACTGAACGTGTGAAATGTCTTGCCAATTATCACAGAACAGTTCGTGACACTTTCATCCAGTGGGTGACTGCTAAGTGAGGGAAGTCAACGTGAATAAAGTGCCGTGTGAATAAACAACAAGGGAAAATATTATTTTTAGGAGATGCATTTGTGCAGTTGTTTCAGTGTCTTGTAACAGTCTGATAACAATGACAGTTGCATTTTAAAACTCATAAGTGCTGTGGTCTATATTGTATTAATGGCAATACAGTTGAAGAATACACTTGGTGAGCAGTTCACTTTGAAAACAAATGTTTGTTAAAAGAAATTCTAGTGGTAGAAATGGCACTAATAATTTATTTCTCTGTATAATCAGTCATGTCCATCGTGTCTAGTACTACTAGAGGTACAGTCACACTGGAAAATGTAAACAGCCCTGCAGTTGTTTTTTTACAGTCAAAGGATTTGACGTAAGAAACACACGGCATCATACAAGATCAGTTCTGATGTCATATTTCACAAGGGAAGTCTCAGGGTTATTGTACTTGATACTCTTTTACGGAAGGAATACTGGCACGCCAAAGGATGAAGTATGGGTTAGTATTCTAGCACGCTAAAGGAGGAAGTATGGGTTAGTATTCTAGCACGCTAAAGGAGGAAGTATGGGTTAGTATTCTAGCACGCTAAAGGATGAAGTATGGGTTAGTATTCTAAATGTCAGGTGAAAATCTGGGTCTGGATCATGAAGAATTTCACAAACTAAAACATTGCTTGGCTTTAAATATTCACTTAAATAGCATACGACTGACATAAAAGCTTAAATAGCATACGACTAAGTTAAAAGCAAAGTTTGACTTCCAGAGAATCCCTCCCTGCTGTATTCAGTCCAGCCGACTGTTTGTGTTTGATTTCGATAAACTCTGTTTATGAGGATACATGCAATGACCTGTGAGACTGTGAAAATAGATGGGTCCGGGCCCTTTTGGGGGTGTTTTACAAGAAAATGTCTCCGATGTTGTCTTTTCATTAACATCAGAATATACTATACTGTGCACATTGGTCTTCCAACATTTGTCCTACTGTTCTCTCTGGAGAAGTTAGATGCATTATTGATGCCCATTTGTAAATACCAAGACATTCGGTTAGACTTCCCTCACTATTTGATCTGTGAATAAAATCAACATTAAAACAGGTAAATGATTCAAATGTCTCTGAGTTACCGGACTGAACCTGTAATGTCACACTGTGGCCTGCTTACATGTTAATATGATATTTCAGAAGTGAGTGAACTGTTTCACTGACATTAGCCATGCTTGCTGGGAAGTCAGATAAAAAAATCTGTATGCAGATCATTATAAATTTCAATGATTCCTGTGCCTGTTTACTGGGCTTGAAAGCAGCAGATAAACTATGATGATCAAGCAGCACATTTTAAGGGGGCAATATAATACGCTTCCCATAATATGCCTGACACATACCAATGAGTCCAGATGGGGGAGGGAAAATCATTATGATTAACCAATCATTTATGTCATGTTACTGATGCACATTACTGGAAAACATGCCAGAAGACCCATTGATTACATCCTTCCCGGGCCAAAATATCTCTATTATATTTCAGCCACGCCGCTCCCAGATATTACAATATTGACAGAAGATACGAGTATCATGGGACTGCTGCTGACCTACCCTCGCCACTTCCTAACATAAATACCAGGTCAGGAGCCTGCGCTCTACAACAGCTGTCTCTGGGTACTTGGTGAAACACGATGCAACTCGACGTGTGTGTGCAGACCTGTGGGTTTTCTGCCTGCGTATGAACACATGACAAAACATTCAAGTAACACCATCGGAGATGAGAGAGAGAGAGAGAGAGAGAGAGAGAGAGAGAGAGAGAGAGAGAGAAACAGCAGTCGGGAAGAGAGAGAAAGCTTGTGTGGAGTGTGTGTGAGTGTGTGTGTGTGTGTGTGTGTGCGTGTGTGTGTGTATGTGTGTGTGTGTCTGGTGAGATGGAGAGAGAGAGAGAAGGAGAGAGCGAATAGATGTTTTATTTCAACTCATCCAGATATATCTTTACCAAGCTTTGCCAAATGCGTGAGACCTATTTATGTCAGTGTACATTAGTGCAGCCTACGTACAGCCTGCAAGAGCTGCATGAGTGGCTCAACAAAGGCTGCTATCTGTAGCCCGCACAGAAACCAACTATAACAGACAAAGATGCTCCGCTAAAACCATCTCACTTCACTCCCTCGCTGACAGGATATGCATATTTCAATATGTGAACAATATTTCAAGTGAGCGCCTTTAATGGCTTCAAACGGCCCCTTGCTGGCTACAACATGCATGGATGAATCGATTTAAGATGAAATTGTTGTGTGCTAATACTGTTAGCGATCCAAACTCATTTCAATGTATGGAGAGTGTGGAGAGATGGTGAGATTGAAAAAATAAATAAAACAAATTTGAACAGGAAGCTTGTAAAGTAAATGGGAATTCATCACATTCATCATAATTCATCACAAGCGCCCACATCGAGATGAAATTGCAATTGAGTCGTGGAGAGGCGAGAGGCAATCCCTGAAGGAGCCGGAACACAGAACACAGAACACAGAACACAGAACACAGAACCTCCACATAAATCAATGCTGCTGTGAGGGGCAGACCAAAAGCAACAAAGGGAAACTCTTTTGGCGGCTAAGGACCTCTGATTCAAATCTGTGCTGTCAATGAGGAGCAGCTGGCTCCGCCCACACCTCCTGCTCGGCAAGCCGTTACCCAGAGGAACTAGCGATTGAAATGTAAATAGAACACGGAGTGCAAGTCTTCGCAGTTGTTCGGAAATTGGCTGTGTGGATCATGGCAGGTCATTAACCATGTATTGCAATTACATTGCCGTAGTGTTTCGGTGTGAGGCGACGCCATAAAATGACTAATTCTATGTGTGGTCCCTGAGAAAGCCCCCTGCAAAATCCGCTGACGTTCATTTTTCCTTTCACATTATGTTTTTCACCCTCTCAGCAGTACTTAAGTGTATTGTGCTTCACAGCTTGTTTCATGAGATATTAATAAGTACATATTTCACCATGAAACCTCAGAACAACGTGAGAATTCAGCCATATATGAGCCTCACGTACACTTTGAAAGTGGCTGTTAAGGCATAATTCAGTGCTGATATTTCAATGCCCTTTTGTTTAATGTACTAATGTGCAAGAAGACTGTTGCCTGCAACTGCATGGAGTACAGACCTCACCAGTTGAGTATGATATGTTTAGTAATCCTTTCCTTAGTTTATGAAAGAACTAAATATTAATGTGCTGTTACTCATAAATGTCTCACTCTATTTAGATAGTGTACACTGCAATAACTGTGCAATACAATGCTATGACTGTATTACAATGACAATACATGCACATCTAAAACTGCTTCTGTTTTCATGGATAGATCTGCAGGTTATACGGTACCGTCTGTACTATCTATATTGATTACCATTGATATAGTGCTACAGTGCTTTTGGAGGATTTTCACTATTCAGCTTTCATTGTCAGATTTCATTTTTCATATTTGCTCTGTGGGGCAGAAAGGAAGTATAAATCTTCACACGCTGTGAAGGATTCTGCAGTCAGTAAGAGGCCAAAAGATCGACCATGCTGTAGTCGTGGTTCGACATGATTCATTGACTTGCTGCATCAAAAGGTCATTAATCCGGGGTGCCGCTCTTCTTTGTCAAAACACCAATACCCCTTCGCCGAGGAGGTGGGATGCAAATCCCTGCTGTGAGACTTTGTCATTTGTGTTTGTGTCGCTTTTACACGCAAGACCAAACAAAAGCCCCTCCTCAGAAAGGTCACTTCTCATGCACGTCTGGTTCAACCACGGAGGAGAAGGAAAAAGGAGAGGCAGACTGGTGCGTGGATTGGGGAAGCAGCCGGAGGAGCGTGTGCTGGTGGCACAGGTGGGCCCCGCGACCTTGAGCCTGTCTCCTCCACTCACACTTTATGGAGCCGTCATTAGTGGGCTCATTATGAGTCACTGTGTATCAGAAGCCATAAAACATGATGTGCTTTATGGGGCTCTGAGGGGAGGGATGGTCCGAGATGATCTTTTTCTTCCTCCCCCTCTCACAGGAGAGGAAGGGAGGCTGCTGAAGAGGGCTACTTAGGACTTATCTAGAGGCACGTGTGGGATTAGGAGGACGCCTTCCTCCTGGCACGACTACAACAGACATTGTCTGGAAAAGTACAAAGTTGACAGTTGACGAATATGAGTGTCTGATGTTTTGTTTGTCTTATTTGTTCATACAATGGTAAATAGTCATCGTGAAACCAAAACTGGAACCTTCAGGAATAAATTCATTTTAATGCTCCAGATGAAATGAGTCTAACAAATTATCCATCTCTGTGTATTTTTAGCTCTATGTTGGCATCCCAATGTTCCATTAATACTTACATGCTGGCAGTTTGTTAATTGGAGCGAAAAGTCTTCTGCAGTCACATGTCATAGAGGCCAAGAGAGTGTGGATTGCAGCAGCACCTAATGTAGACAATCATAGAATGCAACACAAATAGCAGACCAAACAGGCAAACTACACAGAAACCACAATCACCACAAAGTCATACCTGTGAAAGTCTATTTCATTTATGTGTCTGTGTGTTCTCATGAGCTGAGGGGCCTTGGTCATTGCGTGTTTTTTGTTCATCACACAACTCTAAACTAGCTCATTTTAAGTTTTTCAGAAGGAACTTAGGCAATGGGGAGGTTTGCATTAGACACCAGTTCATAGTCTTCCACCCAGCACATCACAAACTTTGAGACAGTACAGTGTGTGTTGTTGTGTTGATGTGTTGTTGTTTGTTGTTTGCACCAGATTATGAATCAAGTTGTGACATGATAGCTTTGCTTTCCCTTGCATAGAATGAGGTCAGAGGTATGAGAGCAAAATTATAGTCAGATGCAAAAACTGCATTTGGTACTGTGTCATTACCTAGCTGTTACCTTTATAGTGACTTACAGAGGTGGTAAAAAAAAAGATTGTGACAAAGATAAAGAGACTAGTTGATATCTAAGGGATGTCCCAATACAATGAGGAGTCACAATCAAGTCAGTGATATTACATGGCTTTGCTTTCAGGTAAGTTAATAAATGAAAAGCTTTCAGAAATGAAATTGACTTAACAACCCTTTGGTCCTGTCAGGGTACAGGAGCTTAATTGTTACCCTCTGACCTCTGGGTGCAAAGACAAACTACGTCGCAAAGGCTTCAGTTAACCGCAGAACACTGTTGTTCCAGTCTACTACTGCCAAAATCTAATGCCTCGGAAAATGGTGGGGTTGCCTCCTTGGCACATGTTGCCTGATTGTTGTGTTTTACTGCATAACATACAGTATAATGTAACATTGCATCTGTGACACAAAACTTGGACATTTTCAATCACTTTTATCAGCTACCGGGCCTGTAATATGTCCGGTCACGTGTTCTGGTATATTTTTGTCTGTTGTCACACTCCCCCAAATTGTGAAGAACTAGCCATTGATATTTACAGGTGCAAAATGGAAAACTGCAAGGAGATGACCCGAGGCAAATTATACTGCATTTGGTGCTCAACTTCCCAGAGGTGTCCACCATCAGTTGAGCCAGAAATAATTACACTCCCTAGTCACCTCGCTGAACTTAAACCTCATAATTAAAAGCTTCTATAAGAGATAGCTCCCCTTTGTCCTGTGATGGGTTAGGGCCTAGGATCAATCACATTTAAACAGGCAGAGCATGGAGTAGGAAGGAGCTGAGAGTACTGGACCTTATCTAATGGCACCAGCCAACGCAGAGTCATCAGTCCAGCTTTGACATGTCACCTTCAGGATTATCAGATGCAGCTGACCAAGGCCTGACAGCCACTACACCAGTGTCATCAGTCTTCGTCCAGAGTTCCAAAATAGTGGAACGGATTTCATTGCAACATTTTATTCCCCAGTGTCATTTTGAGTTGAGAGGTTTTAGTAATGATAGGATGATCGGAATGTAATAGGAATAGTTACGTAATGTAATGGTATGAATTTAATGTAATGATTTTACATTAATGTCTGATTTTTACCATACAGATGATATCAAATGAAATAACTAGACATAAATGAAAGAGAGAGAATAGGCAAGAGAGAAATGCTAAGTTGAGGCTTTGCTACTGCTAGGCCAGGACATTTCATGATAGATTGATTCTTTAGACAACAAATCTTTGCAACAAGATAAATCACAATAAACAATAGAACACCCCTTCCCTACTTCCATTAGGGACTGAAAACACAGGATGCACCTTCATGAAGGAGGTTTGAAAGATGTTTGTCTCTATTCCAAAAGAGGAGCTAATTAACAACTAGGGAGTGTAGAGGCAAGAAAAAAAGAGCAGGTATCATTACAAAAACTGTTGTTCTATCTGAAAGACAGGTTAATGTAGCAAATGTGTCTTCAAAGTGTGAAGGCTGTCAGCATTAGTAGCGTTGGTGTGTGTCATGAAAGGTCATTGGAGCTAAGTGGAAGAAATAAACATGGGGCTATAACTTAACTTAAATGGTCTCTTAAAACACTTAAACCAGAAACACAGGAGGTTTTTAACTGGAGCAGTCTCTGATCCTGTGTTGGCATGTGTTGCTCCCACTGTTCCAGTACAACAACCTGCTGTCCCCATACGAGGAAGGATTGGTGGTGAGGACACACCTCATGACTATCATTTCTCAAACATTTCCGAACTGCCAAGCAAATTAAACTAAAGATAAAAGATCAAAGATGTAACAAAGGATCATTTTTTTTTCACATTCATTCTTAGTATCAGAGTTAGCTGAATCATGAAATGAAGCCTTGCTATTGTTTAAGCCTATTCTAAGCCAGAGACTAGAGGAAGTTGATTGGACAATTCTGCAAATAAGGGATCGTGAGATCTTCTCAGAGCACACCATAGCCTTGTGTACCTATGCCTCCTCTTGACTTATCAGATATGCTAACCTGATAGACAGCACAAGCACAAACTACATACAAAATGCAAACACCCTGTCAAGCAGGATCCGGTTGCTAGCCGTAAATTCTGTTTGACAGCTCAGGAGAGGTGTGCTACAGACTGTGCTGAGACTGTGCTGTGCCGAGACCTAATTGAGAGCAGGGGGGTCATGTTTTTTTTTCTTTTCTGGCAGGGGGCCAACATCAACTCAGTTCCATCCGGCTGAGCGTCTCCATGAGGCCCGACCCCCTGCTGACCTCAGTCGGTCACAGAGACTGAGTCCTACCTCTGAGGTTGTACCACTGTTCTTTATTTATACCACCAAATGCCTACTGCAAAAGTCTTGTGTCAGACACAAGATGTGCAGAGAATCCTGTGTCAGACCCTGTTCTCAGCCAATAAAATCTGTGCTTTTTTAATTTATTAAAATGTGAGCTATCATAGCAACGCAAATGAAGATGTGCAGAGAATCCTGTGTGAAATTCTATGACGGAAATAAAAAAATGTGTTTTAATGTGTTAAAGTATGAGCAATTACAAAAAACATATATTATCCATTTTAAGATTATTGCTAAGACTTAGTTTGAATCCTTGGAAGGGGTCATCATCACAGATAGCAAAGCCCTAAAATGATAGACTCTATTATTAGCATGAAAAATTGGTGCTCTCTCTAAATAGGTTGTTAGGCACTGAGATTGTAAACACATTGATCCAAAAATGTAACACCTTGTGGTGCCTTTTTTTATTGCCACGCATTGATTGTCTGACCTTCATTTATACAAATGGAGAAGTCTTGCAAATGGAGAGGAAATTGATTATTTCCACTTATATCTGCAAGTTTGAGCTCTCAACCTGTCCCACCCTGTCAATCAATACACAAAACTCCAGCTAAGATTCTTCGATCCACATCAGAAAGAATAAACGATGATTAAGTGCAGAGGTGTCCAAAAGTAGGAGCCAACACACACATACACACACACACACACACACATACACACACACACACACACACACACACACACACACACACACACACACACATACACACACACACACACACACACACACACACACACACACACACACACAGGGGGGGACCTAATTTAATTGACTGGCATCTGGCAATGAGCATAGCAATGAGCAAAGTCCACCGCACATGAACTTAAACTAATTTAATAACATTAAATAATATTTTTGCAAATTCAATACCATGAGCAAGATCCTAAGCTCAAACCTGGATAGGTCAGCGCAATGCTCCCACATGCCACACGATAGCTTCAGTTCATGTGTGGCTGACTTTGCTCGTTGCTATGCTTGTTGCTTGTTTGTGAGAAAGTTTCTGTGAAAGTGAGAAAGTGAGAAAGAGTGAGAGCAAGAGTCCATTATTACTGCAATTATGAGTAGTGTATGCAATGAACCTTGCTTGCTAAGTCTCAAAACTAATTATCTCCAATTCTAACTAATTTACTGTGCATGTGTATCAGTGCTTAACAGTCACGTCTGTGGTATTTAGAGATTTTTTCTTCAACTCAGTGATGGGGGACCAAAGTGCATTAATCAGGACCACTCTCTAATCACAAATAAGATCATCAGTACCGTACATCAAAACTGTTATATTCTGAAATTCACTGGGCATTCACATTCACAGGTTCTGTTTTACAGAACTGACGGCAATAATAATTGAGTTTTTGAGGTTTAGTCACAGGGTACCACCATTCCCATTTACCATCTCTATGTTAATGCATCAAGTCATTCTGTTGTTTCCTCCTATATGTCCTCACATGTTGTCGTTCTATAATGAAATCGTTTATTTATGATACTATTATATTTGGGTGCAATCTTACAGAAACAAGAGCCACGGAATGTAATTTAACTAAGTGGTGGCAGCTTAACCATAGCGCGATGAAAAATGAGTCTGACTTGAGGATGACAGCAAGATTTACTGGGTGAGATCCGGAAGAACGCTCCGCTCCATCACTGCCCAGATCAGGCCCAAGAAACTGGAAGGAGACAGAAGTTTGTTTGTGAACTCGCAAAGCTCCAACTAGGTCAGAACTATTCCTGGTCTCTCGCCATATGCTAAAAGGTACATAGGGGGGGGGGGGGGGGGGGGGGGGGTACCCGGTGTGTTAGTAACCTATAACTGAAATTAAGGGAGGGAAATGAGCAATCCAGTGGTGAAGAATTCAGCAGGAGGTATATGACTTAGTTTCAGTTTCAGGGGCTCTGGGATTTTCCCACTTTCAGTGAGCTCATCTTTATAGGCGACGGGAGGGGGTACACCCACTGTTCATGCAGTGGTTGATGGGAAATGTAATTCATGTTTGCACGAAAATGAGCAAGAAGAGAGAAAAAGAGCGTCCTCGGAGCATGCATTTAGTAATGATGATCTTTAACACATCTTACATTCCCTCCTAAAACCTTGCCAGCTTTGTTATTTACCCATTGGTGATGTTATGTCTGAAGTGGGATTTATGCTTCAGTGTGAGTTCATCATTCTAAGCTTCGCTGAAAAACTTATATTTTTATCATGTACAACTTTGAGGGAAATACTGTGGATATAACTCTTCTTATCTGAGCATACCAAGTGAATAAGACATTATTGTTATTATTTGTATTATTATTATGAAAATGCTTTAAATTTAGACTATTAGGAATATTTAAGCAATAGTCAACACCTCTCTCACCACCAAGTAATAAACCTGCTTGTTCAGGAACTTTGTGGGACTTGTGTGCATTGTGTGCGTCTGATGTGGCAGGCAAAAGTGTCAAATTAGTCCTCTGACATTTCAGCTCAAATGATACAGAAATGATGAGCGACCACAGAGGCAGAAGTCTGTTAAAAGGCCTTGATACATTAGAGATGAGCCAAAGGGACCCGTGGAGAGGTATTTCACTATGCTGTCATACTCCTTCCAACGGCAATGGAATCAGTTAAGTGTCTTGTGAGTGTGTGAGGGTACTTGTTTTTTTTCCCCATAATAATGAGGTACTGTACACAAAACTACACTGTAAACTGTACACTGTTAACAACTGAAAATGTCCCAGATTAAATGAAAGCGTTGTCTATTGATCATATTCATCACATTTTGTTCTTTCACCATTTTACAACTTATGTCTCAACATTTTCTATAAATAAACAGGGTCAGGATACATGCAAGTATTTTGTGTGTTGGGGGGGAGTTACACCAGCGGATTTCTTCATTTAATGCAAATCCATGCAGTTCAATGCAGTACATTTTTGCCATCAAATATCTTCAAGAAATCAAATAGTTCATGTTTGTCCAAGAACCATACTGTTGGCATACAGAAACAGGGTACACACTGGTCATTTACGCAGGGATCTCCATAATGTACCCATATTCACTAATGTGTAAATGCTAATCAAATATGCAAACCAAAGGTCACACTCTACAACCCCCAAAAGAAAAAAAACACAAATACAAAAAAAAACTGCAGAATAAAGCTATGCTAATGTTCATTCCATTACCTTGCTCCAGAGCAGTGGACTGCAGGATTTCATTTCAGTCCTAATCAAACACACCTGATTACAATTCTGCTAATGACATAAAAACCACCAAATTAGCTACTGCAGTCTTCTTCTGGTCTTACCAACCACATCACACGCGCGACCAACGCTCACTGCTCTTATGGCTAGAAAGAACTGAAGACATCTCTTTCAACCCCGGTTTCGAGGAGTCTTCCAAATCTAGTCTGTATATGTATGTGTATCAGTGTTAGAGCTTCCAGCAGTTTCCATGCTTGAGCATGAGGTTCATGGGAAATCATACGAAAAATGGATATCTATTTCTTATTTAGTGACACATTTAGGCAGCATTGTGCATGGCTGGAGGGGTGCATTGTAGAGTGTCCTTACTGGAAAACATGCCTTTGATGAAGGTCTTTGAATGGTAGCAACCCTGAGAGTATAGATGAAGATGTTGCATATGAATGGTGTCTACGTGCAGGAATATCTGACCGAAAATAGAACAGTGCCCAATGTCAAGTAGCGTAGGAGGGCCCGGCTAAAGTTATTCTTCAGAAGACACATACCTGTGAGGGCTGAAGCTCTTTGATTTGAAATAGTGCTGCAGTTTTTATGGCTCTAAGATCTGTCAAGCCATCCTGTACAGTTGGTGATACAGCAGCACACAGCTGTAAATTAAAAAAAAACATCAGCTTGTCAGTATTCAAGTCTCACATCTCTTTGTGATTATGTGTATTTATCAATGTAAATTGTGTAAATTGTGACTGGCTCCTTCTGCACGTGTTCCTTCAAAAGCAAGAGAAAACTGAATTCAGATCATTTTTACAAAGAAGTAAGCTTTGGAGGCTCTGAATAAGGTAATTATAGGTTGACACATAGTAATGAACAGTTCAATAGACAAGTGAGTCATTAAAGCCGCTAAAAACATAGTTTTAGAGACATTTATCCCATGGCTTATGATCATAGCACTTGATATGAATCAGCTACAACAGTCAATCTTGTAAATTCTCAGTGAAAAGTAACTGTCATGTGTCATGCTTGGCAGGATGTTGTCATTTATCCGTCAGTCGTCCTCTATTCCATCATCACTTTCCCTTTGGGAAATATTCAAATTTCTAAAGCTCTTTAAGCTATAGATGTCACATTCAACAACAGTTTCTTCCAATATCACTTTCTCTCGCTATGTTATCTCTTTTGGTATTCCTGTTTTTTTGTGCTTTTTGGTGCAGCAAAGCATTTTAAAACAAAATTCCGCTGTTTGTATTTTTAATCCATTTTAATTTGACTCTTCAGATCAGGTACTGTACTATGCTAATGAACCAGTGCTCAGTGGGGCATACATTACTTTGATCACCAAAGGTTCTGTACCCGTGAAAACAATTAAAAAAAATAAAAAATGTCCTTTACTTGCTGAAAATCATGTTAATATCATTATCAGTCCTAATTATTAATAATTGATGATTCATTGGTACCTGTTGGTGTTTTATGAGTTTAAGTACAGGTATCAAATGAATGGTACGAGTATGAACTGAAGAATACCACCTCATTCTAGGTAAGACTGCTATAGGCAGGGTTGAGTAAGAAGTGTTTGAAATGTGTCTGGTTGAAACCTGCACAAGAAAAGGTGAGAGGTTGCCTTACAAAGTGTCAGTGTAATAGGATCGGACAGCATTTGGAGCTTATGTCTGTGGAAGATTTCAACTCAACATTAGGAGTATTAGGTTATATAACATATCAATGTGACATACAATTTCAATTACCCATTCAGTCTTCAGACTATCACATTGAGAGTAATCCTCCAAATGGAAAGTCAAGGTCTGAGGCTCACAGGCATTCTTTTAAGACGCTCTCACAGAAAGTGCCCTTAGGAGCACATAGCACTGAACTGAAAAATACTGAACCCTAGGCTCTTTGTGGCTGAGAGAGGTTAGTGGGTTTGTGCACACAGTTGCAGTACAGCACAGACCACACTCTTCTTACAGTCACACAGAACTTCAGCACCAGGGACCTCAGCACCATGGACAGCGGCACCACCCACCACATCAGGCTCATTATATCTCTCCAGCTGAGGGCAAAAGCCAGATGCCTTCAACAACATGAAATCATCTTCAATCTTTCTCCAGTATGGATGATTGTCACTCTGTTGCAAAAAACTGAACCACAATAAGGAAGTGCCTATTTTCAACAATCGGTTGTACGTCCTTCCGGTCAGCTTGTTCTCGTATTGTTGTGTGTAACAGTTTGAGCTCCGATCAGCACGTCACAATTACCACTTTTTATCTTTTGAAAATCATGAAAAAAAAGTGACATTGTATTTACCATTTGGAAAAACACTAAAAACAATGGTGGAATAAAAGTTCTTTTAAAATCTTAATTTTAATATTTTGCTGCTGTGATGGCATTTATCCCTTTTCACTTAAAAACAATCACAAAATGTCAGAATGTAATTTACCCAGTGGTGCCCAGACATTTGCATACGACTGTACTGAACTTCCCTCTGGATCCCAACAGTCCCTTCTCTCCAGCTGTGTAGCAACATACTGCCCGAGTGCAGCTGACAGGATAAAACACAACAGAACATTTTGTCCCTTATCACACCGGCATGGTGCTTGGAGTAGGATTATCTGGTGTCTATTACTGTTCCCAATATTGGAGTTCAAAGAGGTGAGATATAGCAAGGGAGAGCGATCTATACTGTTAGAAAGCATAGCAAAGCAAAAGCGGAGCGAGAGACAGAAGTCCTTGTGGCTCTTTTGAGGACACTCACCGTGTGTTGTATCAAGGGTGCTGAAACATTGTGCAGACAAAAGCACAACAAAGAAATGCTGCATGACTCAAGTGGGTTAACAATGTCTCAAAACTACCAAAAGCCTTGAGACAGAGACATGGCCTCGATGGATTCACCAGTGGATTTTGTGCTCTGATACGACACAATACATATTTTAAATGGTTATGGGATAAAAGGGTGTAATTTTTCATTATGTAGGCCGAATGGGCTGTGTGCATACAGCAGGACAATATCAGCTGACCGAATCTGATGGTGCGGATGTGGTGTGAAATTCAATGCTGTGAAATGTGCCTATTAGAATAACTGTATGTCTTCTTCCAAAGGGAGAGCAGTGTAGTGGTTAGGTGTTACAGCAGATCATCTTGTAAAGGATATTCAGTGAGATATGAGACAGTGCTGTATCATCTGCACACGTATACATAAATACACATATAGCCTGACACAGAAAAACATACTCACACTAAGACACAGCCATGCAAACACAAACACACACACACACACACACACACACACACACACACACACACACACACACACACACACACACACACACACACACACACACACACACACACACACACACACACACACACACACACACACATCCATGCATGCATCCATACTCAAACACAAAAAGAGAAAAAATGACAAAGCGCAGAACCACAGGAGATGTAGCTCATTCAGGAAATTGACGAGGTGTGAACGACAAAGTTAAATGTCTGTTGAAGGGGTGGTCTAAAATCCCACTCCTTTGTGCCCTGTAAGACACTGATGAAAACCCTTGCCTTGGCCCTCTTCTGAGACCTGGCTAATATCTTCCATCTCCTGATGAGAGAGCTTTTCTTGTCGTTGTGAGCAACCAGCAGCAGCCTGCTGAATCCCGTTAAGAGGCTTCCCACGCAGTCACAAAGGAGGGTTTTCTGGAAGGACAGTGCACACCCTATTAATAAAACATGCAAGCGCTAAGATGACATATTAACATCCCAGTTCGACGAGAACTTGTGGATAAGTATACATACGTGTGCCATACCTCAGAGGCACATGGCTTACCATGGAGCAATGACCTGGCAGATTCTACAATATAGGCTTCTGTTGTAGGAGTGAGCGCATCACTGAATCACGCACTATGTCCGCGTGGCATTCGTATATGTGTTGGTTTTTGGTTTTATTTGCAGAGCATTGATGTTGTCCTTGGCCCCGATGCTTCCTCTCTGACCTCAGATGACACCTCTGGTGCATCTCTGAAAACTCAGAGAGGAGGGTTTTGGTACTGAGGAGAGCGGACAGCCTTGAGAGGATTGTCAACACGCATCGGCAGAATTAAGTGAAAGCCAGTGACGCGTGGAGAGAGGCAGTGTTTATGGCTGAGGGAATGTAATTAATTAAAGCGCTTGTAATGTCCTTGCCTGGGCTCATAATGGCTAAAGTGATATTCCGAAGGTGGGTAATCTGAGGAGGCCATCTCCAGGAAACAACAATGAGAGACAGAGAGAGAGAGAGACAGAGACAGAGAGAGAGACAGACACAGAGAGAGACACAGAGACACAGAGAGAGAGACAGACAGAGACATACAGAGAGACAGAGAGAGAGAGAGAGAGAGAGAGAGAGAGAGAGAGAGAGAGCGATGGGACCTGACTATGGCCTTGTTCTGTCCATTTGCTTAGACGATGCTTAATTGAGTCTTCAGCCACGAAACGGAGAGCACACACTCACCACGTTAGCATCACTCTGACCATTTGCACAGTGAAAATGAGCAGGAGCTGTGTTTGGATAGAGAAAAAAAATGTAAACCATGTCTAAGTGCACGTAAGCTGGACAGAAATGTGCACACAGTGCATTATAAAGATGTATATTAAAGCTTCATTCTCTCATAATACATTAGTCCGCTCTACAGTATTTACACTGTCCTGTGAACACAGGTTGTCTTTCCTTTCACTTGATCGGTCACGCAGGCAGTTGATTTCATTCAAGGGCGTCCATTAATTTTTCCCTTCTCTTCTGGGCACAGCAGTTCATTAAATCACCATTGTAATATTTCACAAGCACAAATTCCCTCCATTTGTCAACATGTTCATATGGCGGCAGCGCTGATGGCTTCTAGAAACTCTGAGCAGCATGAATAGCCATCCGGCCCCGCTCTGTCTTGGTTCAGCGGTGACGTGGGTCAATCTTGAGCAATAGAACTTGTTCAAAAACCCTGATGTCACACAGGAAAAGATTGACATTCTGAAGGTTCTCACCTCAGAAAATGTTGGACCCGCCCTCCCCGCAATCCATTAGCCCACGGTAGGAGCTTTCCATGGAACTAGAGAGAGAGAGAGAGAGAGAGAGAAAGAGAAAGAGAAAGAAAGGCTTGGATAAGATCGCAGAAGTCTTTCAGGTGTGTGGGGTGTTCAGTCATTGCTGCTGTGATACAGTGTGGAAAACACAGATGCTTCAGCGGGAACCTTCTGTTTACTCCTCATTGTCTTTTCAGTTTTATTCTTCCCATTTCTTTAGTGTGGAAGAAACTGAATTTGCTTCGCTCTGGATTAGAAATAGAGATTGAATTTATAAAATTGACAATGAACCGTTACAATACAGATGATTATATTTCTTGTTCTGTCATGTTTTTTTTATTATAGTTCGGTTTGATTCCCAATTCTGTTCATTAGAGAAGTAGTTTATGAAATGATCTATATTTCAACAGTATTTCGCACATTCATGCCCTATTCATCAACTACACCAAACATTTAGCTAGTCACGAATACATCAGTAATATACATTAATTGGCATCTACAATATATTATAACTTGGTCAGATTGTGTATAGTGGTGATTCTTTATTTATTACAGGCTCACACAACTGTTTTCACAAGAAAATATATTGCTTGGTGCCCACATGCTGACTTCAAACCGTCTAACTCTAAGTTAAAATGTTGACCACCAGGGCTATGATGGGACTTTTGAAAATAAAATTGAAAACATTTTCCATTCTAGGACAATTACGTGTGCATTACTGTGTACAACATACCTCCTTCAAATCAAATTTCCCCAAGAACACTATTGCCCGCATTAAACCAGCCGAAATAAATACTGTAGACCTTGGCAAGAGTAATTTAATCGCTCATCTCAGGCCACTTCTCCTTAATTGGAACATTCATAACTTGATCGTCCTCCTCTTGAACATGATCCCAAAGTGGCTCTATTTTAAGCGGCGAGCAGTGAGAACATCAGGGCTGTGGGAGTGGCGCTGTAAGTGATGGGCAGACAGCTGGACTGCATGGTCAGGTATCCTTTTTCTAGACTGGCAGAGAGCTTGGTCGCTGAGATCCCATTGCCACAGAATTTATGTGTACATTTGCTGGGGCCATTTGGGCTGTTTGTCTTCATTATTGTGCTCTGATATACTGTTGCTGTAGTTGTTTTGCTGTAGTTAATGCATTTAAGTGAAGCCAAAATGTTACCGCGTCCGTGGCACCACTGTACATTAGCAATAATGCTTCTCAAGCACATTGAAAGATTTAAGGTCTTGCTTGTTGAATTACCTTATTGAAAGACAAGAAAGCCTACTATTGTTGAATTGATTTTGTGTTTTTGCCTTTGAAAGCTTCACCCCCCCCCCTCCCTCTCTGAAAGCAAAGCACATGTATAGCCTACCAGCTATAGCTACAGTAACATAATACGTGAAAAACAAATGATTTATATGCTGATCCCATACATTTACTTGCTCTAGCAAGGAACAAAATCATACAAGGCAGACTGGATGAAAATGACACATTTCCACAGAGTATTAATGAAATTAGCCTAATAGTGGCTATCGTGGACACCTCCTCCCTCGTCTAGACCTAACAGTGGGATTTTTCTGTTCCCGTTTTCA
Organism: Clupea harengus; assembly: GCF_900700415.2. Classification (NCBI taxonomy): domain Eukaryota; kingdom Metazoa; phylum Chordata; class Actinopteri; order Clupeiformes; family Clupeidae; genus Clupea; species Clupea harengus. The sequence goes on along the minus strand of NC_045156.1, from coordinate 5,874,585 downwards.
GTGTTGGCTCAGAGCTTTGGTAACTACCCGCTGCTACTTTGAACTAAAGAAAGAGACATCCAGATGTCTCCAATCTATTCCTGAGACTAATTTAATGGTCCCGCAGTCACATTTCTCTCTCAGCGCTGGGAGGAAGTGAACTCTCTCAGCAGGTTTGTTGGATCACTGATCACTGATCTGCAGACACTAAGCAGAGATGTCCAACTACCTGACCAGTGATTCAAAGACTAAGAAAGGCTAGTTACCTCTCTGATTCCAGAATCTCGAGGATGATAATTTGTGTGCATTCAAGTATAAGAGTACAGACTGTTTCTGTTGTTGTTGTTGTTGTTGTTGTTGTTGCTGTTGTTACTGGTGGCATAGCTTTTGGTCTAATTAATATGTTTTACCTTCCTGTCATTTCATGTCAATTATCAGATTAGATTTCAAGTGGTATGCCAGCCATCAGGCGAAAACTCAATTACCTCTTTTCCGTTAAACGCTGATTAACAATAACACAAAATATAATTTACCAACTAAATGATCAAATTCCATCCTAACCCCCAGGTTTGACATTGGCATCAAATCATTGGCATGAACATTCTGCACTTGTGCTTCATAGGACTCCACCCATGACAGCTTTCCACCTAGCTGATAATCAGAGGAATTCAATAACAAACAAGTACTGGATACTTAAATCTGCCTCTCTCTCTCTCTCTCTCTCTCTCTCTCTATATATATATATATATATATATATATATATATATATATATCTCCCTCTCACCTCAATAAGACTGGGTTATAATGGAGACTCATGGTGCTGTGGAGATGAGTGGACTGTGGACAGGCCTCCTACAGTCTAGTGCTTCTAATGGGTTCAGCCCCACTGGATCCAATCACGTCCTGCTGATCCTCTCTCCAGAGGATGCAAATTGTCAATCAGTTTCTCACTATCTGCCCTTCACTACCTCCCTCTGTTGCCTTCTCTGTTCTACCTTTTTTTTGTGTTTCCACTCTAACCAGCTGTGTTGGCTATTTTTCATTTTCTTTGTTATATGTATTTGAATCCCTAATCATTATTCTCCTGTAGATTTTTTGTTGTTGTATTTTTTAGGATGGAGGATATTAAAGAGTTCAGCTTTCTAGTAATCAATTCATTGCACCAAGTGTTTAAAATGTATCAATAAAGAGGAGGAGCATAAAAAAACATGCCACCAACAAAGGTGAAAAGGAAACTGCTATCATGTGTTCACATCTCTGAACGTTTGTTTCAAGCTTAATGATTTCTTTCTTTTTTTGGTGAGCATTTATGAATCTTTTCAAAGCTGTTAGAATGGTGGAATGACAACAAAGGCACCATTAATAGAGGCACACATAATTCCCCACTCTTTGTACCCAACCTACGAAGCCATTAAAAAACCCAGCAGAGGTGAGATTGCTAACTAGATTTGCTCCCTGGTTTCATAAGCAAAATCAGTTCTGTTGTTTCATTCAAATGAAATGCCCAGCAGCTTGGTGGAACAAGTATTTTCATTTTCATAAAGGTTAAAGCATTTATGGTTTCATTCCATGCTGTAGTGCCCCATGCCAATTTTTTAAGTGGATGTAATACCTTTCACATTATAAATACATTCAAAATGTTTCAGTCACGAGAAAAGTAATCCTAACCTAGTAACAGCTAACTGCTAATTAAAGCTGCAAATGGCTAAATAATATGTCCATGTATGTCCGGATCTTACATCCGAGGCTCGCCACAGGTTCATTCTGGGGTCACTAGAGTCCTTGTACTTTCTGATCATTACTCCTTGATGGAAATCAATGGCAATCTTACTATCTGTAACAGGTACTGTACATCAAGATTAAATGGTTTATCAGTCCAGCCACAGTGGATTTCAGAACATGTTAGAGCATGCATGCGCATCCTTCAGATGACAACCCTGTGCACAGCTAAACAGCTGCCTTCAGCCTAAACAAGCCTCTCCTAAAGTTAGATCACAAATAGTAATTGAAATCTGCAATTGGGTTGGATATTAAGGTATTTTTATGGTATAAACACCAGTAGCATTTTTCTCACTGTCTCACTTAAAGATCACTCACTGCATACATGTGACCTTCTTTTCATGTAACAAATCAAACATCCAAATATTTTACCAGAGATGGGGACCATGTCAACAATGTCTGAATCATTCTTCACAACTCTTCTCTATTTAAACTTAATTTTTCCTTCAGTTAAAAAACAAACAAAAAAAAAACCCCTGATGAGAAATACAGTGGGACTCGGTTCAATGGCACTGCAGCGCTTTGGCAATTAGGAATGATAAATAGACACACTCCCGGATATGTCGTGAATAATTGATTTAAAAAAGAAACATCAGAAGAGGCATTCCAAAAACCCGGACCATCAGTGTCAGGGCGTGATGTATGAGAGAGGAGCTCAGAGTCCATTTCCCCCCCCCCGGTGTCTAGAACAGCACACAGACAAGCGCTGGGAAACAATCATTGTGCAGTTCAGAGAAGGTCAGAGAGTAGAGCCGGTCTCTCCTCTGTTTATATCTCAAATGATCTTCCTCCAACTCTGATTCTTTATTAATTGATGTTAAAAACATGTAAAAACGGGTTGTCTGTTTGTGGACTTGCCTCATCACTCATCAGTGCTACGCTGATGTTCAGTGTCTCCGGAGGATCTCAGATAGACTCTTTTTTGATGCTGCCGACTAGCATAAAGCCTCGTTTGTCAATCTCTGTCTATGAAACAGCAACCACGTTACATAATATACTTAACATAATAGTCATAATAAATTCAAAGATAAAGGAAATTCGCTTCCTTACTGAGTTTTCAAAACGACCTCTGTATCGTCTTGTCTTGCTTTCTTTTCCTTTCTTTTCTTTTCTTCTCTTCTCCTTTCTTTACCTCTCTATTCTTCTGTCTTCAAAATAGTCATGTCCCACAGCTTCAGTTCTGTTTCAACACTGAGTGACCTGCTCTTAACACGTATTGCCTGAAGGCAAAATATATGCATCCATCCTATGGATTGTGTGCATCCACTGTTAAATATGGCTTCCGTGCAACACGGGCTCCCGTCTTTGACCCAAGAACATGCTTATAAGTGCAGAGACAGGTGCCATAAACGTGTGTGTTTGGTTGTTATTCATGTTCTGCTCTCTGGGTGAGTCAGACACTGAACCATTCTCCTCAGCTCCTGTATTCAGTGAGTCATGTCCATTACCTTTCGTACAATGGTGACAGCATGTAAGCTGCAGTTATGAGCCAGACATTTCGAAGGACGGAGCCTGGACGAGCAGAGGGTGCACGGGGCCTGCACAAAAGGGCCCTGACCCCTAGTCATCGCTCCTCCGTCGCTGGGAACATTAAACGCCCTACCCATCAGAAATGTGTCATTGTGTGATTCATGCCAGCCCTCTCAGTGCTGGTTTGTGTGTGTGAGTGGTGGTGTGTGTGTGTGGGAGGGAGGGAGTATGGGGGGGTAAGAAGTGAACTTTTTGTGGCAAGTTGGTTGATTGCCACTTCTGGTCCAGGTTCGCTCTGACTCTGCCCCTCTCTGTCTTTCAGTTCCTGTCCAAATGCCTCTGTCCCCGTCTCAAGGCTCAGACTCCTGGTCTCTCTTCTGTGCCTCAGAGCTCTTTTGGCAAGCCGACTTATTGATTATTACTTCTGTCAGGTTCAGCTGTCGACTCTGCCCCGTCCGCCTGGGTCTTGCAGTCTTCCATACGCCCCCTGTCCCTGTCTCTCAGTCTCAGTCTCTCATCGGTGGCTTCTCCGCCCCGTCCTGAGTGACAGGTGTCATCAGCCACCTCCCCTCTGAGGAGGCCAAGGAGAGGGACAGAGGTCAGGTAAGCGAATAAGCCATTTATGAAATGCCGTGGCTGCATTGCTATTGAACTCTGGAAGGTCAGATTAACCACAAAGCCCTGGCCCTGCCCTCGGCAAGACGCGCCCAGACACCATTCCATTCACTCGTCCCTTCAGAGCCGAACAGAAAAAAGGGCTTAACGTGCTGGAATTGGCTCGACACAATGTTGCAGGAAACAGAATGTATGGGGGTTTTGAAAGAAGAGGGCTCTGAATGCCTTCTTGCACTTTCTCGCTCTCTTTTGGTGTTTACGGTCTCTGTGTTGTTCCACTATGTGAGCAAGAACTGAAGACAACGTGTGTGTGTGTGTGTGTGTGCTAGTGTTGTTTTGTGGGTCTGACACAGGCAGCTTAAATGAGTGAGGAGGCTTTTTTTTGCTATTGGGTTCCTTTGTCCAGGTCAACATCACTTTGAAAAGTGTTCTTTTTTGAAACTCATACACTTTCTGGTCTTATGTAGCACAGCAACAGCTGAGCAAACTAATTTTGTTTGTTGCTCTTCCTCCTTTAGGTCTCAGTATTCCTTGGTAAATAATCCTTGCCCTGTTTAGAGCTTTGTCCTGTTTTCTAGGATTGTCTGTGAGCTCTATTCATCCCTGACAAGTCAAGTGAAAACACAACTTGTTTTTTTTTGTAGAGTCTTGAAATAGACAGCTATATTCCTGAACATCAGACAACACAGCTTGGTGAGTCTGAGTAGGTTTTCACATCTGCAGTAACCTTCAAGACATGACAATCTAAAGATAGCCTGAAAGCCACATTCAATCAAAACGGGACCAGAATAAACAATACAAAGGTAAAGATACTTAAGACAATACACCACTGAAGTCAGCACAATGCTGACTGACTTAACTGTTTCACGCTCACTCCCAAAAGGGTAGAAATATAGACTATGTGATTTAAAGTAACACATACAGTATTTGACCATAAAACCGTCATTCAGAATAGTTTTGAATTCCGTCAATGAGTTTTATTTCACAGAGCAAAGTTTGACAGCTATTGGTAGTCATTTTGTTGACGTTTGTTTGTTGACGTGTCTTGGTGTAGGCTACTTTTTTCATCCGGCTCTTTAACTGTAATCTTGTTTTAAGACATCTACGGCCATCATGTGTATAATACTTGTTCTGGACATCAAAAACCTGTCCTTCTCTGACAGTGATGATTTGGTCTGTTTCATGTTGCCACTCTTGTTACTCATATTTTAAAACAGAAGTCCTCCACAGGTGTCTTAGCCTGGCCCACTGTGCACTTCGTTCCCAGTCCAATTATCCCAAAAAGGAGTGTGCATTCTTTATGGCTCTGCTCAGATACAATTCTACATCAAGGGTCGCCGTGAGAATATTCCTATACGGCTCAATTACTTCCGAGAGCCGGGCAGGTCCCAGCGCATTACACACACAATCTGACTGACCCAGTTCCCACTTGTGCACAGCGATAGAATATTGGCGCTGTGAGGAGTTTGTGTCTGCAGCAGGCTGCTCCTCCAGAGGCTCACCGACCTCTCACATCACCCCCTGACCTCCCTGCCAGGGACCTCCTCATCAGGAGCCAAGGCGAGGGACCCACAATGTAAACACACCGATAAAACAAACATCTCTTTATCTCTGTCCACAAATGCATAGTTATAGAGGCAACCGTTACGAAACATTAAAGATGCCGTCTGTGATTACATTTTTGCAGAAGGTTGGTGAAATTTGCACTTAACAGCCAATCAAATTACACCCCTTCCTTCCGTGTTCCTGAGGCACATGTGTTGGTTGGCTGGGATTGTTTACGGCTCAGTCTGAGCCACTATGTTTGTTTGCCAAACAAAGCCAGGACTGTGTACGAACACCAGAGTTTTTTTTACCGCAAACACTGAACGGACAGCTAGAAGTCTGTGACGAGCCATTTGCTGAATTTGTCAAAAAGTGTATGGGATTTGTGATGGCCCAGCCGGTGAGCAGTGCCCCACATGGCTGAGTACAGCCAAACGAAGGCAATTAAGAGGCATGGTGTTGGATGGGCGGTACTACCCCAGAGGATTCTCATAGGGAACTCCTCCCCACCCAGGTGTCTCTGGTTGTACCTCCCAGGTGCACTAAATCAATCAGGCAATCAGGAGCCTTTTTAAACTCAACCAGAGGATTACGGAAGCCAGACTGTCTTGAGCTACTGAGGAGTGAGAACCAGACGCCTTCCAAGACAGTCTCAGGGTAAGAGGCCCGTGGCCTGCCTTTTGTATTCCTGAAGAGGATTAATCGTTGTTTCTGTATCTCTTGCCTCAGGAAGAGCCAGACGGAGCCCCTGATGCCGACTGCCAGTCCGGTGAAGCTTTTTGAGTTACCTTTGTGCGCCCCCTCCCTTTTCCCCCTCAGTTTGTAAAATAAACTCCTGAGTTGCATTCACCGCAACCCCTGTTTCTGACTGCTCTTTTCCAGTTTGTGTACCCACTGTTTACCCTTGTAAGGCCAGGCTCCCACAGATTACAATAGTGGACTGCATCTTTAAGGCCCTGGATTGATCTGTCTGAGCACACACACATAGGCTGCTGGAAGTATAGATGGACCCCTGCAATGAAAACCACTTCACATGAATATACCTGCCCTTAAAAGTCTGTGTTGACGTTTGTAGTGAACATTGGTTACCTCACTTATTTGGCGCTGTAGCGATGTTGCCCATGCAGCCTCAAGCTGTGTTGGAGACTTGTCTAACAATGGCAGCAGCCTGCGGGAGGTGGGAATGTGCTATGGTTCCGCTCTCTTTGGCGCAGGTAGGGAGTCTAGATCAGGTGTCTGGTGGCCTCTGGCTGTGGTCAGGGAGCTTTGGTTGGTAGGTTGGTTGGTTGGTTGGATGGCGCAGGTTTCAATGTTAAGTGTTTCAGACATGTCGGACAATATCAGCAGGGTCCGTACAATTCTTTTTGGGCAGGGAGTAGTTCCGTGTGGGCCCTGCATTGTCAGTGTGAGAGGTGCAGTGGAGGGCAGTGTGAGTTGCACATTTCAAATGCTACATTAGCTAGCTGATCAATGACTAATTTAAATTTGACTAAAGACAACATTGAGTTTTAACTCATCTATCACTCACTAGGTCCGTATTAGAATAATGGTGTTTTTTTTCCAAATGTTGCCAATTGTCCTTTTCAGAAATTCTTTCCTTGTGTCTGTGGTGTGTGTGTGTACATGAAAAATGCTGTGTAGTACGAGTGATGTGTTCCTATGCTGTCCTTTGCTGATGGCCAGGTCAGAGAGCTGTCAGATTGACAGCTTGCTTCAGTGACTTGTCCTGAGTGCACATCATTCCAAAGCATATCCCTCAATTAACAGCGAACTGAAGACAAGAGAAATTTAGATTTTTATTATGGTACATTACACACTATAGGACGCACAAGGAAAATTAAACATTGGGATAATTTATTGGTGTCTGAGTGTTAACAGCTTTGCTGTTGCGAAAAGCAAAAACAAAACTAAAAACTAGTCAGATCAAGACATCAAGACCGAGGGTCTATATCCACTGATGCCATCTAGTTATGTTCAAGGCTAGCAACATAAATAAATCCACAGATGATGTATCCATCCCATCTAAATGTACTATGTTTGTTTCAAATTCTTACTCCAAAGATGAAGGCAGTTAAATGAACACAGCATGTGATGACAAGCAACCAAACATGCATTACTTTGAGACACACACACACCAACACTCTCTCACTCAAACACACTGTAACCTGGTCTTTTAGAACATTATCATGTAGAACAACTCTTTCAACAATAAAATGCATGTTAAAGCAATTCATGTGTGTGGTCTAGTGTAGGAGGCAGGAGGCTGACTGTGATAATAGCTGTCTTGTGGACACTGTGAAGAGGTGTCCACACGAAAAAAGGGTCTCATGTGGACATGTTAAGCAGGGCCTCCTGGATCCAGTTCTGAGAGGTAGATTAAAGCTTGGGAGTGTGTGTGTGTGTGTGTGTGTGGGGTAGGGGTTGGGGGGGGGGGTAAGGGGTTCAGTGGGGGAACACAGGCATTGGAGCCAGCTAAAGCTGGCCGCTGTTAAACAGAGCAGCTCAGGCACAAACACATGACTCTTATGGATGGGGGCACTCGGATTCATCCTGGCACAGCTAGCGGTGACAGCTGCTTGGAAATGATGGCAGCCCCAAAGATGAGGGACAGAAGGAGCGAGTAAACAAACGAGATTGTCATGCAGAAAATAGTGTTAAAATACAATCACCCCTACACACACACACACACACACAAAGTGCCCTACTTTCATTGATGGGCAACATGGCTGGTGACATGCAAAGTCCACCTAAAGCAGACATATGATCTAAAGCTAATTTAATAACTTTACTAAATCAAATTTCATAACATGAACAAGATCCTAAGCGCAAACATGGGTGGGTCAGTGCAATTCTGGGGTGTTTCCCACAGACATGGGAGTTCCATGTATAAATTAGTTCTTCAAAGCAACACCCTTTTCTGTGAAACTTGTAAATAACTTCTTGGTGAGGCAGACCTCCCGCAAAAGAACCTCCGTCTCCTCTTGTGTAAACCGCTCCGTTTGTGTAAATTCGTTTATTTGCTCTGATGTGGAGCTCTGTGTGAGCGTTAAAAGGGTATGATTGAATCACTGTGACTGGCCGATAAAAAATGACTTCATTGCCACATCCACTAATTACACAGCCCATGTATGCTTGATTGTGCCCTGCTTTGTGTCAATACAATTAGCCAATATAGGTGTCCCCGCACTTGCTGATGTGCGAAGCCCGTTTGCGCTGCTCATTGCCCTATGAAATTAGGGCCCACTGTTTGCGAAAACATCAACAACACAAGGAAAAAAGACAACCAGAATGGCACAACAATGCAGGAAAAAAAGAGTGAAGTACTACTTCCAAACATTGCCATGCAGTAAGAAACATCTAATTGGATGCTTTCTTTGGTTAGGTGCACCTCTAAGAAATGGTTTATTGTTTGTTTTTTAAGACGGCATCAGAAAGAACAATTACGACAAGGTTTCACAAGAAACCAGAGTAAACAGAAAGAGACCACAGATGTTTTCTGCAAACTAACAGTTGCAAACGAATCCATCTTAATCAGAAGTGTACTATGCATAATAATAGCTTTGGTCCATAACTGAATACCCACTTGGCTAAAAGTACTGTAAGAGAAATACAATCTGACACATAATTACAGTAAGGACATACATGGTTACAGTATGTAGACATGGTGGCACTCATAGAGACTAACATTCATCTGTTTGTCTTTCATTGTGTTATAGCAACAATATCTAGCCTTCATGCACTCTATCCAGCCCTATCAGATTTAACTGTCAGTACATGAGCTTTCTGTCACAACACAGAGAAGAATAATGTGCCATTTTGCAGCACAGTGTGTTTCACAAGATATTTCCACTGTTCCCTGTCATCATGCCTGCCCTATTTGCAAGTCACCCTGCATAGAGTAACACACACACACACACACACACACACACACGCTCCCACGCACGCACGCACACACACACACACACACACACGCACACACACACACACACACCAACAGTGTAGTGACACAATATCCACAAAAAGAGAGAGCTAAAGTATATGTCCATCCATAGCACACATATTCAGCACTGTTGTTGTGTTTGCTAATCTCTATGAAAAGTCACAATGAAATCAACTGTGCCAGAGACAGATTGAGAAAAGGGGAGGGGGGTGTGTGTGTGTGAGGGCCCATGTACTGTATGTGTATGTGACTGTGTTGATATGCATTGGTGTGAGTGTGCATATACGTATGTGTGTTTGAGAGTGTGGGGCCGAATGGGGGGCTGTTGAATTTGCATGTATATGTGTGTGTGTGTGTGTGTGTGTGTGTGTGTCTACTTGTAATGATGGGGGGAGTACTGCCAGAGGTAATGAACAGCTGAAAGTCTAGATCAGGAATCAATTTGGTTTCCTTCTCACCCTCTCTCCTGCGCCACAGTCCTAATGCCCTGTTAGTTTTGTAGTCCTCCACAACTACACACAATACTTAATTCACAAGGCAACATCTTCAGCCTGTCAACGGACATCAAGAGAACGTTTGTCCTTTAACGCCAACCGTGGCAGCTGCAACTTCATTTTGAAGGCGTGAGGCAAATCTAAGTGCTGGACACCGAACAAAAGCGCCATTGGCAGTGGTGAAAAAAACGGCTACGACACAGCAGCCATCCTTGGATAATGTGGTGACTGTGTACAAGACGGACGTCCTTCTATTAAAAGCACAGTGCTGTTAGCATATTTCAGTCTCGCAGCTGAAACCCTTGAAGGCAGCAAGGAAAGAGGAACATTCAAAGATGAACTCATCCCTACATCTTACCACCCACCCAACCAACATACACACGCACCTGCACACACACACACACAGGCAAGCAGACTGTCACTCACTTATCTTTTAACACCCTGGCTGTAATATTCAGAGCACATTTCCTGAAATATTGTGCAAGGTATGCAGTGCTCATTACAGCATATAGTTGCGTTCTGCAATGCTGGGCACTCTTGCTTTAAGACATGATACTCCTCTCTTTCTCCCACTCTCTTTCTCTCTCACCCTCTCTCTCCCTGTGTGTTTCTCACTCTCTCACACACACACACACATTCTCAGTAGCACTCCTTCTCTTCCTTTCCCTCTCTATTTTTCTCCCTTTCCCTCTCTCTCTCTCGCTCTCTCCAGCAAGGCAGTATTGTAATACACACAGACACGTGCACTTGCACACACACACACACACACACACACACACATGCATCGTTCATTGCATTGGAAAGGGGGGTAGAGCCTTGCGCACAGAGCTGAGCAGCCTCTCAATGGGAGACCAGAGCTGAGAGACGCGGGGGAACCGTCGCGGAGCTGGGACGAATCGCCCATCAGAAGCTTCACAAAGTGAAGAGGCAAATTAAGTCTGCATCACCACGAGGCTTTTCACCTTCAGAGGCAGGAACAGAGGAGGGCAGAGAAGTGGTAGAAAAAGAGCAGTCCTTTCAAATGATTTAGAGGTGAGATGACTAGCCCTCCATCTTCTAAACCTTGGCTAGTTTTTGACAGCATTTCTTGGCTCTGAGGTTTCTTCCTGTTTTTTTTTCCCTCTGGTTTTTCTTTTTCTTGGGGTGTCAGTGCTTGTAGGATTGCAGACTGACTGAAGCTGGGAGAGGGGACTATTTGAGACGCTGAGGAAAAACAAAAGAGCTTCTGGATTCTGCAGTTGGTTCTGCTCTTACTGGGAACTTTTTGTTACAAATCTCATCTGGTCTGAGACCATGGGTGGATTAAGGAGAATGTGCTGAGACTGTCGGGTAAAGAAGAACATACCTCCAACCATCTGACCAGAAAACTCAGGTTTGAATCTTATTTTATAATGAATCTCTGTTTGTCTGTGGCTTGCAATGGTGACTCAGTGCACACAGCAAGTATCATACGGGCTTCCTTAAAAACATAGAAGAATTGTTTTAGGTAATGGCAAAAGACAGAAAACCCTGTTTCTTTAAGGAGGGGACTGTGGGAATATTCAGGAAGATAGCTGACAGTCAACATAACCAGTAAAGCATGTGACCACATAAGGTAGGGTAATTTGTGATGCTGAAGAGTTCTTAATGGAGAACAAAGTTCTCACTTTTAACACAGTTGGTCAAATGGAAGTAAGAAACTTTAGAGATCATACTTAAGTGATTTCGACACTTTCGGTAAATCAGTGTACTACCTCGAGAAAACGGTCGCGTTGAAGAGGTGTTCCGTTAAATTTAACACGATTACACGCATTTTAAACCGAGAGACAGGCAATAGAAAATGAGTGTGTGCCAATATAATACAGAAGGTGAATACACCGCTCTGTATTTATAGCAAACCTACATCGGTCTCCTCCTACGGAGATACGCAGGTGTCTAAACGCTATCGGTAATAGAACATTTGGATAAGAATATCATGGAGCCGAGTGGGCACGTTGGTGTGCTACAGATGAAATTGTGGAATCTACTTGAACATCGCTTGCACAGTTATCACCCAGATATAAATCAATTGGCTAATTAGAAGGCAACACTAGAATACAACGGCCCATTAAACAGAAAAACAAATTACCTTTTCAGCCCCTCAAATACAAATGCAGTGTTAGGGTGGATTTGGGGGAGGCGGGAAAACAATCACAACGACCATAGCCATATCTATATTTTTTTCTGCTTCACAAACTGATGCTCACACCAATTACTTACATCAAACGAACAAGCCGATACCGGTCTACTTCACGTAGTGCATCATCTGTTGAGCATATTCATGTTTCTCAATGTGTCGTTAGCCTACTGAACGTGTTGCAGTTGTCTACTGATTAACTGTCAAATTTATCTATGACAATGCTATTCCAAAAGAGAGCAACAGCTTCCTCTCCCCATTTTTGTTTTTAAAGCTACACTTTTAAGTTTCTCAGGATGAAGGCATCCTGCCAGCGAGGAAACAGATCGGTAGTGAAGGCATTCCTCGGGGAACAGTTCGCATTTCCACAAAACTGCGGATTAAAGAGGATTTGGTGCAGGAAAGGGGATTACAATGTGCTGTTAATAATTATATGCTTAATTTCTTCATGTTGAATATTCAATAGCGGTCTCAATGTCATTTGAGGGTACGCAAAATTATGTCTGCGAATCCGTTCCAAAAAAGGGAAGCCTGCGCCTCGAACACTGAATTGTGGAGGAATTACAGGGCTGTTCACTTATGAAGATCATTTCAAAAGTGGTAAATTGTTTCATATAATCTTGTTCATTAGGATTCATAACACGTTTATAATAGTTAATGCTTCTTTCCCCTCACTTTCCTTGCCATGACGCTGAATGCCTTTCATATATCTGCATACTGAAACGCGAGAATCCATTTTAAGGAGAACTTGGGATTCAAATTTCAGTTCTCTTGTCAAAGTATGTGTTTTCATTTCAGTTCATTTCATCAACATTGAGAGTTGATTCCAGTTTTGTCTTGGTTTTGTGTTCAGTACATTGAAGCTCTGAACTGATCCTGAAGTAGGAGTAAGAGTTTGCCTACTTAAGCAGCCGGCGGGTCATCAACAACTTTATTCAAACTGGTTCCTGCTTACTGTGATAATCATGAAGTTGCAATGTTGACCAGGCTTGCGGTGGTGTAAAAGTGAAATTGGAGCCCACCTTGTCAGCCTATAGGGGAGAGGAAACACATTTCTGTATGTCACGTATCTGCATTCACTTGAAAGGTGGTCAGATGGTCTTCTGAGACGACTGACACCAAGTTCCCTTTGCTAGAGACTGCCTTTTTGGTGATCTAGTTTTCATTTCTTATCAGAGATGCAGTAAAACCTGGGGAATATCCTTTTTTAATCTTCAAAGGATTGTAAGCTACTGGCACAAAATTATAGCTGGAGGGTTTCATGTCAAAAATATGTTTAATTTCAGGCTGGTGGAATTGTAGGTAAAGGTAAAGGTATTGCAGTTCTCTGTGTGGTAGATTGAGGTTGAAGTCGTGTCTGTGTGTTTAGTATAGTTTCACTTTAGACAGGTGAAGGACACACTTTGGAACAGTAATCATATGTTGACGAGTCTTTGACATAATTGCATGCCTGTTATATGTAGACTGGTTTATATCTTCATAACGCTTCTATGTTCATGACCAGAATAACATGTTGATTCCTAATGAAAGACTGCACATCTGCATACTTACCTTCACATCTGACTGATATGCTAAGATTGCGTTTCCTGTCACACTGCTGGAAAAATAGAAATGTGTATTTGACTTCACTTTGCTGCTTAAGTGACTGTGTGTTCTAAAAAAACTGGCTTGTTGAGACAACACATTTATGACACCTTGTAATGACATAAATAAACAATTCTGTTGGGTTTGAAAGTACTGTACTTGTTGTGGGTTGGTGCTACTAATGCTTTTGTCATGTACTCTAGGTTTCTGTGTGTGTGTGTGTGTGCCTGAGGTAACCTCCACTGGTCCCATGTCTTTCCCTGCAGATTCCTGCCATGTCCTGGTTTGTGTCCCTGTGGATTAGCCTGAGCCTGTTTGTTCTGTGCCAGGCCACCCTTTATGAGACCATCCAGCAGCACCATGTGGCCAGGCCAGGGCACAACGCTATTCAGATCCTAGGTGAGTTAAAAAAAATCTATTTGGTCTTTTCTGGCTGTCTTTTGAAAACACCGCAGCTCAAAGTCTCCTGCAGCTTGCTCTTACCCAGGACTTATTGGTTGGGGTGAAGGTGGTCTTGATTTTTGAATTCTTGAAATTTTGCGCTAGGCTGAAACCGGGCGGATTTGTGAGGTTTTAGGTGAACCTGGATGGATTTGGATTGCATGTCCAACTCCCCTCCTGCACTGTTGGAGAGGCGAGCTCTTGAAGTTTTACCTGAGCTTTGAGTTTGGTTATTTCATTTGAGCAGAGTTTTTCAAGTGCAGAACAGAACACCTCCTCTCTCCTCTCCTCCCCTCCCCTCCCCTCTCCTCTCCTCTCCTCGCCAGCTCAGGTTCCTCTGTGTTTCCTCGCTCTCTCTGGAGGTCTCTGCAGGGGTGGGAAGGGCTGAGAGAAAGCAGAGGCATTTTGGTTTCAGCAGCCTGCATGGCGAGGCCGACTCCAGGCTAAAAATCTACATCAGTCTGTGAGAAACCAGGGGGGTGCTTTGATCACCGTGACTCAGATGGAAATGACAATTATGTTGCTCTTGCTCTGCGGAAATATTCCACAATTAAGCAGTTTCGGTGGCGGCGCACGGGCCAAAGGGGTGGAAGTCACCGAGGCGGGTCTCATTCATAGGCTTTTTGTGCAGCGACAGTGGAGCAGCCTAGCACCCCTTTTCAACTGTGACACCAGGTCCTGGGGGCAAACCAAAAACTGAAGCGGCACACAAGTCAGTCTGTTCCCTATTCCTTTTTCCCTCCAAATGTTAGCACATTAATTATTCATATTTTGATTTTTAGAAAAAAATCTGAATGATTCTGTCATCACACAGAGAATCTTTGATAATAAAAAAAAGTAGCATTTTCCTTGCCGGGCATGCATGGTGGCGACAGAAATTCTCTGTAACTGACGAGGTCCCAGAGTGGTGTGGATGTGTTATGGTTTATTTCTGGCTGCAGCGACTGGCAAATGGAGCCGTGTGATCTGTGAGGGGTAGAGACAGGCTTCACTTCACACAAAAGCACTCTGGACTCATTAATCTGAACACAAGGAACGGAAAGCGTCGAACGACAGGAGTGCCCAGATGAATTTTTAAAAGAGTGCTTCCAAGCTTTTTTTTCTCTACTGGCCCAGCAATGCATGGTGCCAAAGATGTACAAGGAAGTGCATGCCCTACAGTAAGTGACTTCTAAATTATGGAAGAACAGGCAAAAAAAAAGAGGTGGGGAACGCAGTCACACTTCATGGAGAGCTTGTATAGATTATCGTTGGAAGACACCTAGATGAGTGAATTTTCCTCAGAAATATGTGGGATGTTGCTGTGCACACATAGAGGTCCACTCACACACACACACACACACACACACACGCACGCACAGGCACACTTGCTTGTGCTCTTGAAGAATGTTTCCTTGTAGAGGCCTGTTACTGAAGATTTTATGTATCCTCAGGGAAACGAAAATAAAACCACAAGATGGAGGAGATGCATTAGAAATAGATGATCACCCCATAAAAATGATCAGCCCTCCCATACTTTGTCCTGGCTATTTAACATTTGTCAAAGCAGACATGGGCTCAAAACCACTCTACGGTAGCCTCTTCATTGTATTGTTTATCCTCCTAAGCCATGAAAGCCTGCTTGTGGTTGTGGTATTGCACACTGTATCATATGATCTCGGAAGCAAAACAGGAGGGGGGGAAGAAAACTGAATAGTATATTGATGTTAAGCGCTAGGAGCTGAACACTGAGTGCCAGACTCACGCAAGACTCACTGAAATAAAAATACAGTATATATTTAACATTAGGCTTTTAGTGAGCCTTTTATGTGAGGTAAAATGTTTTTTTTTATCATTGGTGCAGATGATGTCAGTCTTGGGCAGTCTTGGGTTGTATCCAGCTAGACCTTAGCAGGGCTGTTTTCTCGGAATTGAAATACTATGATGAATATTTGAATTAGAATTGATTTTATAATTTGCGGATCCTCTCTAGTTTCACCAAGCAGACCTTAAGATATAAATAGATTTGCACTGCCTGATGAGGGAGAAGGAGTAGAGAGAGGGAGAGAGAGAACTCAGATCTGAAGATGAAGAATTTTTACGCTTAATGCCTTTATCCCGCAATCAAAGGTTATCAAAATGAGCTATCAGCATATAAAATGACATATGCTAAATGCGTATTGAGCCTGATACATTATGAATATCTGCCATCATTTATTAAAGAGCAAGAGATACTCACATGATAATATGGGATGATATGTACGGTATATTTCACAGTTTGTAGAGAACACGAAGATTTCAGAGTTGTAGATATTCCATTGTATTGAAAAAGCCAATATAGGTATTGACAGCCATGTAAAAAGGCTTTTAGTGAGATATAGTGAAGTCTAATTCAATCTTTGTGTTCTTTATTATGCTGCGTTTACAATGTCAGCTCCTATTATGGTTAGGCAGGCCAGGATGTTGACTGCAATGGAGCCTTCCTGGTCCATAAAGAAAGGCAGTAACTGTAAGCAGCAGATAAACCTCTCCCACTGCCCGAGGCTATAGGGGTTGACACAGAGACCGTAAGTTCAAAACTCACTCTATTAGAACATGCGAAAGAAAACAGACAGGATATGCACATAGACAGATCGAGCTACAGAGGTATGTGTGCCTGAGGAGAAGGCCGAACATGAAGCTTTCAGTAGAAGCACACGCTCAGATATCATTTTATGTTCAAGGAGCCCACTTGACTTCTGCATTTGTTACATTCAGTCGTCCCAAAATGCTTGGAGATGGCTATTCTTGAATGACCTCTCTCTGTCTTTAAAAAAAAAGAGAAAAAGAAAGAAATTATGCTTCCCTGACAAAAAAATCCTGTCACACTTGTGGTTTGTATTGAGTAACAATTCGCTCGACTGCTCCATCACCCGCCCGTGCAGCGTCATGCCACCCGTCCCATGAGCCTCCGCTTCCCGAGCTCCCTGGCGCCCTGCACTCAGACGAGATTGATGGCGCTCTGATTCTAGTCAGCCAATTCTGGTCTCTCAAGAAATAATCCACTACGTTGACGGATGAGTGGAATGTGACATGACACAATCCTCCCCTACTCGGGGCTCTCCTCCTGCCTTACCTGCTGGCTGACGCGGCGCACGAAGCCATGGCTTCATCAGTCTCCGACTTGCTGGTGTTTTTTTCCCCAAATGTTCTCCTCTTCACTATCAGGCTTATTTTTTGTTCTGGTCGTGTCTAACAAGGGCAGGCAAGCACAGTCCCCATTTCATCTGTGGAATTGGCCAGGCTAGAAGTTGAGACATGAATTCAGGAATTCCTAGGTGTGTGTTCGCTTGCTTTATATCACGACAAGGTGTCATGTTGTGGCTTGGTTTGTAGGCGTGTTTGTCAAGGTCATGAGGTATTAGATATGAAAATGTAGCTGGAATAAGTCACAACAGAGCTGTCATCCCCTGACATATTCGGTCCCTGAATATGTGGGCTGTCAAATAGTCTATATGAGAAGGTTGTTTTTTAAAGTATTTCTGCTTAACTGTCACTCATAATTTGTCAGGCAGGGAGCAGGGATCACGGTTATCCATGTACAAATACTTCTGTCTGTATAGCGGTGTGAAAGCTGTAATTGCTTTGCACAGAATTACAGTGATTGTAAGTCCATAAATATAGACATGCTTCTCTCAAATGTTTATTCTCAACCCTTTAGTGGTTTAGGTTAGAGGTTATATTTAAACTGGAGCGCCGTCTATCTGTATGTCTAGCTTTGTTGACTTAGATTTTTAGGGGTTCTTGTTTTCATTCAGATGGAGGAGAAATGGCTCATTGAGTGCTGTCAAAGTAGAGGAGGAAATGATTAGCACTTCATAGCAAGCTGTGATCAATTGGTAGTTGAGGAGTTGGCACCCTGATTTAGTCCATTGATTTAGTATTAGCATTCAATGACTATTCTGCCTTCTGAGATTTGAAATTGCTAATCAATGTGGTGTTCAGTATGCCATATGAAGCACAGGGCTCACCAAGTCGGTGAGGCTGTGGACAGGGGGATTGCGTCCCATTGATCAACTTCATGTGGATTATCAGTTCAATGAAACCTACCACAGTGTACCAGATGCTGTGTTCTATTAGTCTGAGATTATCAATATGAATATCCGTAATTCATTAGATTGCTGGGACATTTGATGCGGCGTGCATGCACAATGACTGATTGATGTATTAATGGTTTATTTATTTTTGTATTTATGGGTTATTTCATTTCATCCTCTTTAGATGCATATATTGACATGAAAACACCAAAAAAGGCTTTGATTCCATGTTTGCTTTGTGTTTCTGTGCCATCCATTTTGTGATGCTGTTTAAAAGAACAATCTCTGTGTAGTGCTCTTCATTTGAAATTGGTCAGTTTCACCCCAGCAAAGCCAAGTTACAGTGCAACATTGTTTTTACAGCAAAGCTACTTTAACAGGGTAAACTCTAGACATTCGACAATACAAACACATTTAGGGACAAAATGACCATGTGAAAGAGAACACCATACTAACACAACCTGATTGATTTCACAGCAACCTTTAATTGAGCAAACCTGTTGGAAGGCAAATTGATAAATGAACCCAAATTCAATTTAATTCAACGGGTGGTGACTTCACCTTTTTGTTCCTCTGAAAATTGGATAACACAGGAACATTCAATTAGGGTGGCTCAGATAATTCAAGGGCTCATCATTTTGAGAATGCCTTCACAGACTGTCACAAACAAGCCATTAACACCAGTGGCCAGATTAAATTGTATTGGGTTTTGAATGAGATGGTAGAAGGGGTGTTAGAATCACTGCAATTCTCATTGGTTAAAGAGGTTTCCGCAGTCTCCTGAAATACAAACAAAAGTACTTTAAAAATAATAATAACAAAAAAAAGCTTGGTGTAATTGCTTGGTGATGAAAATCAAACCAAACGTGACACAAATGTAATTAGAAACATTTATTTTCACCCATGGTGCTTTCGGCTTTCTTGTTTTTGGCTCTGGATTTCAGAGCTTTTTATTATAATTGTTGTAAAAACTATACCTTTCTGAGAGGAACCCATTGGTGAGACTTCTGCCGATTGCCTGCCATGCCATTTGAGATAATGAAAGCCCCCTTTTTCCACAACCCGGGCAATAACGGCATGATCAGTCCTGTGCTCAACACGCTTCTCTCACCCATCTGAGCTTTTTCTCTTCAATTTCCTCGTCTCTATCGGGCCCTCAGCCGATTTGTCATGGATCAGATGAGACAATTTGTCATGGATTAGTACACTTAAATGTCTGTGATGCTGGGAGCAGCCAGTGGAAAAGCTGAAGAATCCTATTACAGTGATTTTTATGGCATTTTGGGGGATGGGTGGGATGGTAGTCGAATTGGCACTGTACTGTACGTGAGCTTCATACATTCGTTTTTTTCTTTTTCTTTTCTCTTTGCCGTTTTAGAATTGCTGACTCATACACAATAGTTCTTGGAGGAAGTTTCATTGATGTTTATGCCGACTGGGAAATGTGGGATATCGAGTCTGGTTACAGTAGATACTTTCCTCTTTCCACATTCAGGTCATGCAGGCAGAATCTCTCCTTAATGAAATGCTGTTAGTATTAGTACTAACACCAGTATAAGTATGAATCAATGTCAAAATAGCAGGCGTGTCTTTCTTAGATTAAGACTTAAGACAGAATTGCACAAATTCCAGTCATTAATCATGAAACATTTCATAAAACAAAATGTAAGAAGGAGAGGGGAAACCACAGCTCTCCTAAGCTTGTGGGCTGTATTGAGCAAAAGTAATTTTGCACCAGAGAAATAACGAGGTTATTAGTGTTTGCTAAGCAGCACTGTGTTTCTGGGGCTGCGTCCTGCCCTGCTCTTTTAGAGGCTTCTCTTTGGATCCCTGAGATACGATGAGATTAGCCTCCCTCTCCCTTATCGGCTCTTACGTCTGATAAACGTGTCAAACAGCAGACAGGCTGCACCCTCTCACAAGATATTTTAAACAGTCTATCTGGATTCAACCAGTTCACTCAAACAGGGCCAGACTGTTGGCTACTGCTGTTGCGTTCTGAAGCTTCTCCCGCTGGAGATCATGTTAGGACAATATGCATATAAAGCATTGCACCATAGCAAGTAAGGGATCCCATTATGCCTGGTTGCATCTCTCGCTCTCTTTGAACTACACAACCTCATGACTGTCAAACCGCATGAGTGCCCTGGTTGTTCTAACAAGCGCTAAAGCGTTCCTAGCAGCACATTGCTATGCAGCTCCTATAATTCGCACAATGTTTGGACACCAGTGCAGGCAAATTTGCCTTACATATACACTCTGACTACTGCAATCGGCATGAAATAAATACCAAGATATTTCCTCCATCACAGTATCACCATGCAGTACAATCAGGAACCTCTACAGAAAGTTAAGGAAAGAGAAAACATATCTGAGTGTCTCTGCTCTGTTCTGCATCGATTGATGAAGCTCGTGTTGTCATACACCACAACATTTAAAGTCTGCATGCATCATCATAACCTCCTCCTTCTCAGACTTTTGAAGCCCTGTGTGAATGCTGTCAGGAATGAGCCGCTAATGAAATGCTAGGATGCTAGTGGTATCACCATACAGCCTTTCCCCCTCGTCTTGGGTTTTTATACAAAACTGTTTGTATGATGAAGCACTGGAGCCTCGGTGGTATTAAACATGCACACTCTCACACCCACTTAAGCCATTTGATCTGATTGAATATGCAGAGGAAGGTCAAAACTTTCACCTCATTTTTCATGAATAGTTATCCATCTTGTGCTGAGGAGTGATTGTAGCTGTGCCCCAAATGTCTTCCTGGCTCCCTCTCTCACAAGGAAAATAACTCAATTTGTCTTGTCTGATATGACTTGATGAGCCAGACTCATATTGCCTTATCCTGCCCTTATCATCTGAACACCCAATAATGACAAGTCCTTCAGAGAGAGGGCCGGCCCTTCTTAATCTTAGCTAATATGGAGTACACACACTGACCAGAAAGTCCCACCGTTTTACTCTGATACATATAAAGTACTGCCGGTACTGTATCTGTTGTTCAAATAGGGTAGATTATGTACAAGCCAAGGGGATTTTGAGTGTTTATATAGCACACCTGTTTCTGTTCACATCAGAGGCTAACTCTTGTTTGCCCTTTTCATTTTCCTTCAACTTCCAACTGCACATTTCTATTAAATCACAGCCTTTCAAAGAGGAGGTGGTTTCACCCACTGAGTTTGAATGCCATGGATAATGCCTGGCTGTCTGCTAATTTGTACCTACGTGCTCTGTCTGTCAGGTAGATTGAATCAGTCTCATTGTACAGAGGGAGGGATGAGAGATGAATTGTGACGCGGGTCTGTCGGCGTCTCACTGTCCACACCATTATTAGGATAGCTCTGCTTATTATCTGCTCGGGGACTCTGTTCTCGGGAAGCTCACCTATTGTGGTGTGAACTATAGACATCAATGGCTCCCCCCTTGTTTCTCTGCAGGCTGTCAAGCATGCACTCTTTTCTAGAGAGCATTCAGAAGCAGCAGGCAGTCTTTGAGGAGTTTGCGTTTATTATCTCTTTATTCTGAAAGGCACTCTTAAAGACCGTTTTACCACTATAGGTCTCAGTTGTCTTCTTTTCCCCTGATTGTATGCTGTCGGCCCTGATTGTATGCTGCCGGGCCACTTGGGGATAGAATAGATGATTCATTCTGTCATTCTCAAAGGGTGTTTGTCTGAAAGGCGTCGTCAATAAGATGAGCTGTAATTGTGCAACGTGCTTTTTATCTGAAGTGATAATTACCGTGTTCGGTTACAATCCGTTGGTTGTGCATCATGACTGCATTCTTAACTCTCATGTTGTGTTCCGGTCAGAAATTACAGTTTTGTGACTTTCGGATTTTAATACAAATCTTTTTTTTTTCATGTTAAACATATGAGGATTCATGACATCATTCACGCTGCCAACTTGAATGGATAAAATAAATTATAGTAAGGTTTATTTTTTTCCTAAAATAATTTAACTTTGTTACATTTGTTGTCAAAAATGAATGTCCAAGACAATAACACTTTTATGAGTTTTATGAGTGACAAATAATAGTAAAGTTGTTAGATGTCACATTTAATGCAGACATGAAACAGGTATCCAATGGAAGAGAGGACCTTATGCTTTGTAATGATGCTAGTAACTTGGAACAAGGCAGGTTTGAGGAATCTTGTTTTGAAAATGCATACAATTCAGAAAAGTTGCAATCATTGGTCATTTCTACACCCATTTTCACACCGCTGTGTCATAGCTGAATAAGTCGCAAAGTATCAAATGAAATATCAAAATGAACAGCAAGACTCACCCTATCGGATAATGCTAGTTGCTCTGCTTTTGAAACTAGGCCTACTTCAGAGTGTCCCACCATCAAAGTTCTGATCTCACCAGATTACAGGCAGTTTTGTCTATACATATCTGAAAGGATATCCTCCCTGATAATTTGATTTGAGGTAGATGTAAAAATCTCAAATATAATAGAATTGAATAGACGCAAAAAGGATTTTCCTTAATATGAAGGATAATGTAAAACCTATACAAGTAATATCATATCTCTTATATTTACCAAGTTAGAAGTTTAAAAGTAAAGGGGGTGGCATTATGCAGCACATAGCCCAGGGCTCTAGAGATAATTGTTAAAATAAATGGTTTAATACACAAAATAATAATAATCCTGAGAATTAGATTTGCACTAGTTGTATGTATGTTAACAGTTTTTATGTGAAAAAGCTGAGTGGTATAACATCATTGAATGAGGCTTAAAAACTAGAAATTGTATATAATTAATAAAATTGTATACAATATTAAAAGAAAACTGTCATAAAGATAATTACTTGCTTCTTCAGAAAGGTTCCAATAAATATATATCGAAATCAAATGATTACAAAAAGCATTATTAGCATGTATGTCAGGCTGGTTCATTCTGAGCGGAACCACAACAAGAGTAAGAGAAGTCACCACTAGCGAGGAATATGATTACTCCGTCCTTCTGCAATATTATTCTCTAATCGTAATCTCATTTCAAGATTTGTAGTCACACATATTTAGTGATGTTGAGCAATTATCTATCATTCACATTCTTCTCCAGTATTGTGGTTTGTCTTCCATTGACTAACCATGTCTCTCACATCAGTTAATAAGACCTAATGCAGCATTGAGTGGATCAAAGAGAAATTGACATTCTAGCTAAGTGGCTGTTTTCTACTTAAATGAACACAGCACATGGACCTAGTCATCCAAGGGGGAGCCCTGTGGCCCCTGACAGCACCTACACTTAAAGGAAGTCAAAGGTCTTTAGTGGAATGTGCACCTATCTGATACGATTCTGGAAGCACCTAGCCGACTAGTCGTTTCCTGCATTCCTTTCTATTGTGTTCCTGCATTCCTTTCTATTGTGTTCCTCTTCAGATGCTTGTGCCAAATGACTCATACACAGTTGGAGTATTATTCAGTCTTCAGTCAGTGAACCACCACAGAATAGCAAAAAGGAGAGCACCGCGCTAGATCACTGAAGGTGTGTGTGTGTGTGTGTGTGAGAGAGAGAGAGAGAGAGAGAGAGACAGAAAGAGAGAAAGAAAGAGGCTCATGCCTTCTGAAATAGCCCTTAATGGAGTGCCTCTACTCCTTGGTGTCTTTTCTGGGCAAGAAAATGTACGATTTGCGTCGAGAGAGAAAGACACACCACCCGACAATGCACGCCTTCTCGAACTCCTTTCGACAAATTGAAATTGTCAAGCCAAGCCCACACAGGTGTCGGCTGCAGAGGGTATGCAGAGGAAGGGGAGGTGAAAGAGGGGGTGGGGAGGTGAGGACCAGAGGCTATGAGAGGAGGAGTGGAGGAACACAAAAGCCGTGCTCATTAGAGGGGGGTGGGGGTGACAGGTCGTCGCACTCGGCTTGACATTCCGGCGTGAACCGTGGCACGGAGTGCGAAAGCACACAGGGGGCACCAGGAGTGCCTGGGTGAAGGCGGCAGCAGCTGCGTGCCGCGGCGCCGTTGGCCTCCTCGAGGGCAAAGTGGCATCGCTGGAAAATATGAAAAAAAAAAAAAAATTGCATCTTCGTACACACGCTGAGGTTCAGAGGTTGGCAGGCATGTTTTTCACCCCTTGCTGCTGTCAAGTTATCCACACCTGAGGAAGGGGGCCTGCGTGATGTAGCTGCAAGAAAAGAAAAAATACTTGAGCACACATGGTGCTTAAGAGCAGAACACTCATATTTGTGCTCTGACACGGTAGATTGCCTTTGTTATTGGCACAACATTAAGATCCTCAGCGAAGCCCCTCTCTTTTTCTGCTTGGTCGGGCCAAAGTCGTCTCCACAACACGTTAGCATAATGGAGGCCTATTGCAGAGTGCGTAAATATTTCATACCTCTGTAATGTAATGTATTAGCATGACATTTACAGCAGAGATCCAGCACCGTGGGCTTTACCTTGGCGTTAAAAAGGCAGATTTGCCTTGTGATGTAGCGCGCGCCTTTGTGTTGGAAGCTGCGAAGAATTATGGGGTTGGGGGGAATTAGTTGAAGCACCACTTCAGCGCTGAATCGATGAATGAGATTTAAATTACACTTATGAGATGAAAGCCCCTTCTCCCAGAGTATCAGATGCAATCCAACAGCAATAGGGCAAACGGCTGAGGCGAGACAGACTCCAGCTAAGGAGTGTTTTTCTGGATAACGATCATCAACACTGGTGGGCTTCAAAGCTAGATGAATGCTGTGCTTTATGTGGGTTTAATAATGCTAATGGAACAGGTCAAAATTATAGCCCATTTGTTGGGCATGCAGAACCCAGCTGGAGGTTATTTTATGTGCTGTATAGACATGTTGTTCTGAAGGATGATGGATGTTGTATGTCTAGAGGTATGTTTATATGAAATAAAGTAGAATGCAACTACCTAGTCAAGAGAGCGTATCCCATACGACCTCTATGCTGAGTCTTAGAAAGTGCCACCTCCCTCCCCTACTTCCTCCCATAGTCCTGATTACTGAGCGAAACAGGAGATTTCTTACTCTGGCTCAGCATGTGAAAGTGGGTGAAAGGTACTGGCGAGGAGGAGGAGGACGACGACGACATGGCAGATATATCCTCTCCCCTGAAGGATGTCTGCCATCTATCATTACGCGCAGGTGTGCCTCGTGCGAGGTGGCCGGCTACAGTCATTTCCAAGAGGGCTCTGCTGGCCAGACATGTGAATCTTCCCCACGTGCCGGTGCGCCTCAGCTCCAGCCAGGCAGAGGCAGAGGCAGAGGCAGAGGCAGAGGCAGAGGCAGAGGCAGAGGCAGAGGCAGAGGCGGCACAGACAGATGGTGTCCATTTGATCAGGAGGTGCTGTAATGTCAGGCGGGGACCAGCTTAACGAGTACCTGTCACAGGGTCCTCACGAGCGACGCCATCATCTCCATCTCTCCCACCATAAATGTATTAACCTTTTTAGAACGCTCCGCTCTCTGCACACCTGCCCATGCAGCACAGCACACACTCTCCGGGCCTGCCAGCGGGCAAAAGGCCAGTTTGTGTGTGTGTGTGTGTGTGTGTGTGTGTGTGTGTGTGTGTGTGTGTGTGTGTGTGTGTGTGTGTGTGTTTATGAATGTGTATCTGTGTGTATCTCTGTGTGTATTTGTGGCAGAGAAAGTGATCTCTCTCTCTCCCTCTCTCTCTCTCTCTCTCTCGCTCCCTCTCTATCTCTGTGCTAGTGTGTGTGTGTGTGTGTGTGTGTGTGTGTGTGTGTGTGTGTGTGTGTGTGTGTGTGTGTATGTGTGTGAGTGTGTGTGTGTGTATGTCCATAATGCATGTATGAAAAATGACCATCGCACTCCCCAATGTAACTTCCATCCTGGCCTAGATGGGACTCCTGGCGCCATTTGCCCATTTCCACATGTGGAGACAACAATACTGCCTCCTCTCTTGCAATCTGTTCCGATGGACAGCCAAAGCTGTGCTCCGCTGGTGCATAACATTCTCTGCCTTTTTTGGTCCGTGCACTGGCTTTTAAAGCTGTCAATCAGAAGGCTCTTGCTGTCATGTGGGTCCAACGATGCTGGAATTTTGCCAGAGTATATTGGGCACAGTTACTTTCTTTACCTGCCTTCCTTCAGCATTTAGAGCCTTTTTAAGCAGGGATTATTCAACCTGCAATAGGATGCCATTACAGATCGGGGCATATGATATGGTAAACAAATGATAATATGTTACCGTGAGCAGCATACCTATCAAAATCCTCATTATGCTGTCTATCCTGATGGCCGTGGCATTCAGAACATTTTCAGGATCACATTCCAATGTTATCTTGTCACACTAGCAAATCATATTTAAGATGGATAGATTTTAAAGGCAAGAAAATCCCCTATTTTTTTGTCAGAAATATAAGGTTACACATTTTTTTTTATTTTGAGCTGCATGAGAAAATGTGGCCACAGTGAAAAAAAAGAAAAACAGCACTGTGTATACGAAACAGACGCTTGCTGCCTCACTGCCGTAATAGACAGGTGTCTCATAAGGCATGACTTTCGAGTGAAGGCATCTTCTATGAACGATGGTTTCGAATGACGTTTTAAGAACATTTACGGTAATGAATGACGTCGTTTCTGTGTTAACTTTTAAAAAAGCGAAAAAAAAGTCAAGCAAATTATATTTATATACAAACACGGCCGTCTGTGGAGTTTGGTCGAGGATACATCGATGCTGCCTCCAAAACATTACAGGGGCAGTTTGATGGATTCTTACCAGACAAGAAAGAGAGTTTCGAATGGTCTTTGATGCCTCACTGTCATGTTAGACACCCGCCTGAAATATTATTTGACCCTAGATTTGAACAGATCCGTGTTGTTATATATTTAATAGGACAGTGGAAGTGTTCTGGTCAGCCCGTTTGGTTCTATCTACGGTCTTAGAAGTTGGCAATACATTTTGGTTATACATGCATGAAATATAACTCATGCAGGTCATGACATTGTTTTTCTGAGATCAGTCAAAGGTTTCGATTATCGAAGCTCTGTGCCCTCTCATTATGACTAGATATGAGTTATCTTAAAATCTAATCAATGAATTAAAAAAGAATGAATGTCATTACGGCATTATCTGTTTATATTTAGTTATTTATCCTCATTTATCTATTAATGCAATATAGTGACACATAGCGTTGGTTGTCAAAAACGTTTAGCTCTGAAGTCTGCTGCCTGATGAAGGTGCTTGTTACCATATTTAACTACGAGTCCACAAATAGACCTATATAGTACAAACATTATAGCTTATTTGACCTGGTTTCACTAACCTATCATTCATGACCTTGTCAAAATGTTCAAGGCCATATGCTCTGCCATTCTTTCACATCCTTTGTAATATATCTACAGTCAAATGATTTCCTTCCTTTGAGTTTCGGCGAGAGTTTGATGTCAGTCTGAATGCGTCTCAGACATTTATTAGTCATTCTTGGTCGATCAGACACAATTACAAAAGAATATGCAGATTTTCTTTTGAGGATTTGGTCTTCATGTGCACAGCAGGCAGGAGTGTTTGTTGTCAGATGAAGTGTCGGTGTAGATAAACACCAGCTCCGGAGCCATTCATTTCTCTTCCTCCATCTTCCTCTTCCTCTGTGTTGCCTCAGCCCATGCTCAAGACACCCAACTGCACTTTGAATCCATTTTGCCAGGGCACTACACACAGTCACATGCAAACATTTCGTAATACACACATCTCAAGGTTAGGGGAAAAAAACAGAGAAGAAATAATTGGAAAGCACCACTGGCATTTGGAATTCAACTCATGCGCTTAGCTTGGAACAACAAACCGATACCGAAACAGATATTAAACAATATATGTTTTTTCCCCCAGCAACCTTATTTACAGAATGTACTCAATGTTTTTTCGAAGTGCAATGCCTGAACCCTCAGAACATAAGGAGGTTGTATCCCCATCTCCGGAACACTTCAGTGCTACTCTTCTGTTTCTGAGGGGATAAAATGACCTAGGGCCAAGGTAATGCTTGTCCACTCTTTCTGTTCAAAATGTAGTTCATTTTCAGTCACAAACTGCTGAAATGTTCCCCTTCAGAACAAGCCAAAGGACTGTACAGACTAGATGGTAACACTCCGGTGCTTGGTACATTACTCTTAAATGCCCTTAATATTTTAGTACCATACATGATAGCAATGGCTTTAACACTCGAAAGCTCTTTGTGTGAAGGCTCAGCCTGGAATCACTCTTAGGCCATTGAGCAATGAGTGGGAGAACGAGAGTGTGACAGCGAGATAGAGAGAAAGAGAGAAAGATAGCACACGGCACGTTTAAAGCACTGGCCATAGGTTAACGGAGGCAGTGTAATCCCCAGAGATTATGGATAGAGTTATTATGTGTGGGACGCTGACAGGGAGGCAGAGCCATTCTGCGTGAGCGATGGACAGGAAATGTGAGAGCCGTACCCGTTCGCCCTCCATTGCCGCTGCCTGCGCTTCATTCGTTCCGGCAATTTCTGGGAGTCGACTGTCGGGGAGTCACAGAGCAGATGTGATGTGGCACAACAAAAACTGGTAAATTGTCACTGTCATTTACGGTGAGGGACACTGGCCATTATTGAGGCCACTGTTCATCTCTTCAGGGCTGGGATGAGGGGGAGCACACGGTGGGGGTGGTGGGTGGAGGTGTTGGTGGAGGAGGGGGGTGGAGGTGCTGTTTGTGGAAGCCCTCGTCTGATGGATATGAGGTTGTGTCATGGGGAAACAAAGAAATATGAAATTCATGTGACACTGTCACCTCCCTTCCTTGCCTCTCTTTCTCAGTCTCCCTGTCTTTTCTCTCTCTCTCTCCCTCTCTCTCTCTCTCTCTCTCTCTCTCTCTCTCTCCACCCCTCGTCTCTTCTTACCACTCCCATTAGATGCAATGCTCTGTTTCCACTAAAGACTTATTGTCAGGAAGCCGGGGTCCTAATGACAGGCCCTGCTCTCCTTTGACAGGCCCTGCTCTCCAAGGGTATAAACCCTTGTAGATAGCAGTGGGAAAGAGGGAGGCAGACAGAGAGAGAGAGAGAGACCAGAGAGACCAGAGAGACCAGCGAGAGAGAGAGAGTGCTCTATACAAAGTCTGTAGCAACAGTATTTCATCTTCAGTAATTGCAGAGAAATTACCC